>NC_137615.1:19641837-19971837 GCF_963280865.1 Gymnoscopelus braueri
TAATGACCCACACCCATTAAAACCCCAAATAATAATTTGCTTACCCCCTTTCTTCCTTTTCATTCCATGTTTGTACCACCCCAATATTAATTAAATCATTTTGATTAATAATTTCTTCCTTGAGGGTTGGTTTAACTCGGAATGGTGTATTGATTTTGGAGCATATAGATCTTTTCTCAAAAGAATTTGGCTGATTTGATTTAATAATATACAAGATCGGTTCCTGATGGATCAAACCAAATTCATCCATGATTCCAATTGCCTACATACCGTCTGTAATGGCAGTTTGGCAAAGAGGTCCAGAAATGTATCCAGGATGGAGTCCATAGAGATGCGACCAAATCTGGTCTTCATGCGGGTAAAGGTGATTACACGAACATGTCTGTTTAGTGTTTATACATGCCATTGTCAAATTATAATTGGTTGTGTCATAAAGATGAAAGATAAAGATTTTCTAAATTGAACGTACAAAATTCAGTTGCACAGAATGCATAACATGTTACATCGAAACATTAACGTGAGAAACATAATCACTTGGGTAAAGGTGGTCACACATTGGTGCGTCATTATGCAAATAATAGACATACAACAAATGAACACAACTAGCTAAAAATCAGTTTATCAGGCACACACTTTTTATGTTTGTTTCCGTAAATTAATGTCATACTACAGTGTCACAAGATCGCAGATCTACAAGCTTGTAATGCATTTTGAGCTTGTAGATCTGCTATTTGTGAATTTGAATCCTAAAAAGTAACAGTTTTGGACATACTGCATGGCAGTTTGGGCTATGTATGAGGATTTCATCCGACAGCGACGATAATTATGATAAGTTGCGGATGTTTTTCAATTGAAATTATTTTAGAAATAGTGGATTTTTAGATCATAGTAAAATGATCCATGGATTAAAAGCCCTGATGTCAAAATTCTCATTCAGGCCGCTAGAAGAAAGTCAGTTCAAACTGTAAAGCCAATGGCATTCCCTCTGTAATAGTAGTTTGTTTATGTCTCTCCTATGTAGTACACAGGGCCGGACTGGGACCACAATTCAGCCCTGGCATTTTGGTCCGAACAGCCCACCGCCCCCCGCACCGTTTTGTCAACGGGGGGGTGGGGGGGGGGGGGCGTTTCACTGTTTTAACCCTATGTAAATTATGCCACTGCTGTAAAGCATCCCAGCCCAAACATTAACGTAACTAATGCCACGCGACCCTGAAATGACCGGAATAATCATAACACAGGAGCAAAAATATAAAAAAAAAAAAACATCTTTTTTTGGGGGGGGGGGGGGGGGGAGGTGGCCCAGCGGCCCACCGGTATGCAAAATGGCCAGTCCGCCCCTGACCGTAGGCCTAAAATGCAAGTAATACAAACATACTGTTCGCACGTCGTACATCTGGCTGGGGATCCATACTGCCACTTAGCAGTGTGCTGTGTGTGTTTCTTTCAGTGGTGGAAAGTAACTAAGTCCATTTACTTACGTACAATTTTGTATTTGTACTGAAGTACAAAGTATTTCCAATGTCCAATACTTTTACTTTTACTCCACAACATTTATTTGAAAACCTTAAGTTACTAGTTACTTTGTAGATTTTGATTATTATTACAAAACCTTCATTAACCACTTCAGCTCTGTATACCCATGCCATTTGAAAATAGCCGATCTACAAGCTCACAATGCATTGTGAGCTTGTAGATCTGCTATTTTCAAAAGATTTGTATACATTTGAAAACTTGAAATGGGACATTCTGCATAATGAGTACTTTTACTTTTGATACTTCAAGTACATTTTGATGCCAATACTTTTGTACTTTCACTCAAGTAAATGTTGAATTCCGGACTTTTACTTGTAACAGAATATTTTTACATTGCAGTATTGATACTTTTACTTTAGTAAATCAATTGAGTTCTTCTTTTTACCATAACAAACTGCAACACACATGAACACCATATTAGTGGAATTGGTGGAATACAAACTGTGACAGGACAAAACTGGACTGGACTGGACTGGACTGAAGCTGCAGTGGAGATTACCTTCCCCGGGTTCCTGTCGGCTTTACTGTCAAAGCCAGATAACAGATGTTACCAACATCAATACCAACCAAGTACAACCTGGCTCTATGGCAGTGGTTCTCAAACATTTTTGGCTCAGGGCACCCCTCTAAATAACGTTTTCAACCACGGCACCCATGAATTACATTGTTACTTTGCAGCACCTTACATTTATGTCTTATTAAGGTACGTAAATATGCAAACATTTTCCCCTAAAATACAGCATGTCACGAGGAAAACCTGAGAGAATATCATTCTGTTTCCATTAGGACAGATTGAAAATAACTTGACGTTTAACCACTTGAACCCCAGTATCCCTATTCTGGGGGGAACGTTCGCCAAAAATAGCCGATCTACAAGCTCACAACGTGTCGCGTTGCGACACGTTGTGAGCTTGTAGATCGGCTATTTTTGGCGAAGAGATTTTTGGTGTAGATTGAAAATTAATGCACCAAGTACATTGTAATAAGTATAGAGGGTCTCAGTGGTTAAACTGAAGTGATATTGATAAATTCCAAATGTTCTCAAAGTATCCTGCGGCACCCCTGGACTTGCATCACGGCACCCTAGGGTGCCAAGTTTGAGAAACCCTGCTCTATGGTACGACTACTTCATTTATACTCCATGTTTTATATCACCCATTGACAATCTGTTGCACATGATGGTAATGGCTGTGTTGCAGTATACAGGCCTTGTCCTGTATACTGCTAGCTAGACTGAGCTGGTTATTATAGTTGTCAGAGATTTACCAGCTCACGTATCATTTCAAGCACTACATTTTCGTTGTGAATATAAAGTTAAGACTTATTAGAGCATTTTCAGCCAATTGATCTCTATTATCTACAAGTACTATGTCTTGTGAAATGTGATATATAACCATAATGCCATTATAAACTACTACAAGTCGCACTGTTTCATCTGGAAGTGAGATTCCCCATTCTAGTGAATGCAGCAGCCTAGAGGGCGGAGCCAAAAGTAGAAGAAGAATAAAGTGTAGAGTACGGCCTTGGCCTTGCCCTTGGCCCCTTAATTAGGCTACATCTTAACATGAAAGAGCAACGATGTCGATAGTCACAGGGAAAGTGCAATAACAGATGATAGGCATACATGTTATAGCAACATAACTTCTATTAGCATACTGATCCAGATCTGTACTCTGAATAAGTGATTCTCAAACTTTTTCTTGTCCAGGACCCCCAAATTAATATGTACATATTATAATGATATTAACACATCGGGTGCCAGCATTTTGTTAAAATAGATTACTTTGAGTGCCAGAGATCGCACCGTTTGTAACGCTGTGCTGTTTATAGCTGTGGACTCCACGGCGAGCACCCACACGTAAACAATAGATGCGTGCACGACGATCGATGGTCCTGGCTAACACCTGGAACAATAACATCTCTCACGCGAGTCGCCATTACGGAGTGATCGGCCATCGAAAATGACTCGTTTTCCCCAATGTAAAAAGTTTCGGAGCTGCAGAGGTTTTCATCAAGGAGATAACGGGAGCGGACAGGGAGCCATGTTTTTTGGCACGGTGATGCATCTATCCCTTCCTTCTCAGAGTCACCGTGGGTGATTCCAGAGCGGCGCTAGCCCCCCCCCCCCCCTCCCTTGTGGAAAAAAACAAAAAAAACAAAAAGACTGATAACGTTTTTTACCGTGTTTGGCACCCGATGTGTTAAAATGAGCTGGCTGCCATCAGTCAGTTTAAATTTTCACCTATTCAGTGATGTCAAGTGCCCTCCCACCTCCTTAATCTTGCAGCTGCATTGCAAACAACAGCAAGCATGGTATGTTCACTATCCCATGAATACATTGTTGCTTTTAAGCTAACTCCAGACCAATCCTAGTCGGCCCGATTTTGGCCCGACTTGGCGTCGGGAAGCGTCGTCCAGTCGGTTAGGGGTCCGTCGGGGGGTCCGTCGGGACCTTTTCGGCCGACCCAGAGCCGACCGAACATGTTCAGCTTTTTAGCCGACTGGCAGAGCAGTGGCAGTGACAACAAAGGGCTGTCGGTGTTGCCAGATTATGTGAGAGAAACAAGCGACCATGTCTATGAAAACCTACATTCACTGTTTCTCGTTGTTGCTCCCAGAGAGAGAGAGAGATTGATTGATTTGACCTACTTTTGTGCAGTTTTGGTGCGCAACACAACCCTCGTTTAAGTGAATTGCTTTCACCTGCTGCTGCTGTGTGGAGCGCAGTGGTGGAAAAAGTACTCAAATGTTTTACTTAAGTAAAAGTATCAATACTGCAATGTAGAAGTACTCCGTTACAAGTAAAAGTCCCGAATTAAAAATGTACTTGAGTAAAAGTACAAAAGTATTGGTATCAAAATGTACTTAAAGTACCAAAAGTAAAAGTACTCAAATGTTTGAAAATAGCAGATCTACAAGCTCACAACGCGTCGCTTGTAGATCGGCTATTTTCAAATAGCCTAGGTATAAAATAGAGCTAAAGTGGTTACTGTATGTTTTATAATGTAATAATTTATATCTGCAAAGTAACTAATAACTAAAGTTTTCAAATAATTGTAGTGGAGTAAAAGTAGAATATTTTCCTCAGAGATGTATGGAGTAGAAGTAAAAGTACTGAAAATTAGAAATACTCCAGTAAAGTAAAAAATCCTCAAAAGTGTACTTAAGTACAGTACTTGAGTAAATGTACTTAGTTACTTTACACCACTGGCGGAGTGTGCGCTACAGGGCATATCTCCGCCAAGCCAGGGTGACCTACCCAGGCTCATGAAATTCATATGCAGGCATAGTAGCCAATTAGAATGAAATCTGCAAAAACGGACTCATATACTGATACAGAACCATATATTGGCTATATATTATGGCTGTCGGGTGGAAATCTTGTATGTTCCTTTTTTATTATTATTTAAAAACAATTTAAAATCGTGAAAATAGCCAATCTACAAGCTGTAATTATTAATAATTAAGAAATACTATATTTTAAAGAGTGAAAAATCAACTAAAGTCATTATTAGTGCAAGTTCATTCACATTTCATTTGAATGAAAATAACTTGTGGGTAAAATACATTCTGTGAATCTAATGTGATTAATGTGACCCCTACTTCAGTCAGTGAAGTCCAGGGCTGAATGTGACATATTGAGACCTATATAACTAAATATTGGTCATTTGCCAACACATTATTTTGTGAAATAAATGGGTTATATTTCACAGATAGTTATACTATTCTTATAATATATTAAAATACAATGATCCTTAACCTTCAAGTTAAATGCATTATTTCCGTGGACTTAAAAATCATTTTTGAACTTAAAAATCATTATTTTTTTGGATGGCCTTCCTGCCCTGGCAGGAAGACCGGGCAGGGCCTTTGTGCCCTCCAAAACATTACAACACCAAAGGCCAAGTGGCCTTGCCCCTAAAATGACGAAATTCCAGGCTTGAATGCAATAGATGTACTCTGAGTCTGTTACAAGTAAAAGTCCAGAATTCAACATTTACTTGAGTAAAAGTACTAAAGTATTGGTATAAAAATGTACTTAAAGTACCAAAAGTAAAACTACAAAAATGTTTGAAAATAGCAGATCTACAAGCTCAGAACGCGTGCATCGCAACACGTTGTGAGCTTGTAGATCTGCTATTTTCAAATAGCTTATAGGTAGGGCTAAAGTGGTTAATGTATGTTTCATAATGATTTATATCTGCAAAGTAACTAGTAACTAAACATTTCAAATAATTGTTGTGGAGTACAAGTATAGACAATTGGAAATACTCCAGTAAAGTAAAAGTACCTCAAAATTGTACTTAAGTACAGTACTTGAGTAAATGTACTAGTTACTTACACCACTGCACGTCAGTGAAGAAAAAACGCTGGTAACATCCCTAAGTGGCTTTGCAGGGAAACAAGCCCAAAGTCGCTTATAATAAGCAGACCTGGCAACGCTGGCAGGCCAAAAGTCAAATTAGCACATGAATGGCCAGTCGGCTGACAGACTTAAATGCCAACTTTTGCCAACCGAATACCAGTCTGTTGCAGTCTGGAGTAGTCTGCAATAGTCTGGACGAGTCTGTTTGGTGCGGAGTTACCTTACACTTTGTGCAGATTAGCTACAAAACTGAGATATGTTCATTTCATGAGCTTTTGTTTTGCTTGGTTTGTACAGAGTCAGGATAATTGTTTTCCCCTTTTTCTAATCAATGTGATAATTAAGTAAACTGGCTCCTGCCTTTAGTTTGCCCTCATGTTAGGCTGTTTGTGGTAGAGATGCAGGAGGCAGGAGATAGCCCAGGGTAATAGCAGGCATGACATGGGCCAAGTTATTTTCCATTCTGTATTACATTTCTGATGTGCGCTTCTGTCCATTTATGATCTTTGAGCACCTGCCATTCCAGTGGTCTCTGCACGGCCCAGCCAGGAGGAACCCCCCATACAATTGTGTTGTTACAATGTTTCAAAAATATTCCAATCTTTTCTCATTCTTTCAAGATTTTTTGAAAATAGCAGATCGTCATTGTGGGTAAACTGAGAGGTTAGTTTGAGTCATTATAGGGTTGGTGTTATGCCTGGTTTATACTTCATAGTTGCACACTGGTGAGTGTGCGCATGAGCGTGCGCATGCACGCACGCACGCACGCACGCACGCACGCACGCACGCACGCACGCACGCACGCACGCACGCACGCACGCACGCACGTACGCACGCACGCACGCACGCACGCACGCACGCACGCACACACACACACACACACACACACACACACACACACACACACACACACACACACACACACACACACACACAAGCTTACAACCTGTGAGCTTGTGAGTGCGACTGATTGTGATTGTGTAGGTCCAATATTTGTGTCTGTGTGTGTATGTGTGTGTGCTTGCGCACGTGCGTGCGTGCGTGTGTGTTTGTTTGTGTGTGTTTCAACCATAGCCTACAGACTAGTCAAATCTAATGGCCCATTAATGGTTTGAGTGTGGACTAGCTGGATCTCTGCCCTCACACCCTCCTCTCCAGCATCGGGGTGTTGATCTCTGCAGTGTTGCTAGCTCCGCTGTGCGTCTACGTACAGTAGGTGGTGTGTCTATTTCCCCTCCTACAGCTTCGCCTTGGCTTGGCTCACACAGCCAAGGTTTGCTCGTCACAATGCCATCAGTTCCTGGTGACAGACTTCAGACTCATCGTTCTCCCTCTGACCTTGTCTCTGACCCGTAGATAGAGGCCTCCGTAGAAATGAGGTCCATGTTTTAGCTGTGGTCTGCCCATGTGACATCAATTGCCATGGAAACTATTAATGTAACAATGTATCTTGTGTGGGTTTGGTCAGGGGAGGAAAGAAATGAAAAATGGAAGGACACTGGCATCAGCAACGCCCATGTAAGGTGGACAACCAACCTCCCACGCATTCCCACGAGATTAGGTCATAATGCACCGTTGTCTGCCCATCCAGGGCCTAGTGTCATTCTGCTATTCCACTTTGAAGGGACGCAAGCGTTTCTGTGACTGCGATGATTTCAGAGCAACAAATAATGGCAGAGGTAATACCCTTTTCCCCCCACATATTATCCTAATTATTTATTATAAAGAACAGTACAGTGGTTGAACAGCTCGTTGTATGACAGAGGTTCTTTGTTTATATAGCAGTGGTTCTCAAACTGGGGTCCGGCTTATTAAATCAGCTGTTTTCGGCCCTCGAAACTGTACAGAGCACAGTGATGGAAGACTCTTTTGAACATAGCCGATCTACAAGCTCACGATGTGCATTGTGAGCTTGTAGATCTGCAATTTTCTAATGGCTGTATTTATAGGGCTGAAGTGGTTAGTGTGTTTTGTACCAATAATCAAAATCTACAAAGTAACTAGTAACTAAAGTTTTCATATCATTGTAGTGGAGTAAAATAACAATATTTTCCTCCTGAGATGTAGTGGGGTAGAAGTAAAAGTATTGAAAATTGTAAACACTGAAGAAAGTTACAAATATCTCAAAATTGTATATAAGTACAGTACTTGAGTACATGTACTTAGTTACTTTACACCAATGGACAGCACAGTGGTGGACAAAGTACTCAACCTGTAGAGTCAAAGTATAGATACTCCTCAAATATTACAAGTTGAAAAAGTGATGCGTCAAATGTGTACTTAAAAGTTGTTATAAAAAAGTACTTAAGTATTCATGTCTCTTTAAGTCAATGCATTGCTGTATTAAAATGTTGACAAAAGCACACTATTTGTCTTTAAAATAGTGTTTGTTTATATGGGATCTCCCATTAGTCTAAACCAGTGGTTCTCAAACAATGGTCCGGGGACCAACCGTGGTCCTTGAGGAGGTTCCAGGTGGTCCCCAGCTAAATGATGGAAGAGTTGGTAACCAAATGGACCCTAATAGATCTTTAACTCTTGAGAGTGTAAAATGAAACCAAATGGACCCTTATAGATATTTAACTCTTGAAAGTGTAAAATGAAACCAAATGGACCCTTATAGAGCTTTAACTATTGAGAGTGTAAAATGAAACCAAATGGACCCTTATGGATCTTATTTAAACCAAATGTATTTCAATTCAAAAGTGGGGGGGAGCACATTCCAGTATGGAATGGCTCTGTACATTATTGTTTTTAAAAACAAAGTGCATTGGTTCAGGGTAAAGGTAAGGTAAAGTGACGGCTATTATAACCATTTCTACCTATGTTTAAATATAGTGAAAGTCATTGTACGTATACAAAAAATACAGATACTCAGGTAAAGTACAGATACCGTTACTCACAAAAATGTACTTCAATCAGTACAGGACTAAAGTAAATGCACTTTGTTACTGCACCGCTGACAGAGACGAAAAATAATGTGGGTGTCTTCTTATCAGTCATCAGATGCAGAGGACGAGGTTGAGAGGAAACTCCAGACTGTGAAGATGGAGACCAGAGAGACTGACCAGGACATGTTCACAGGTACAGTGAACAACAGTGTTCCTATTGTCTCGATGAATTGAATACACAGGACCTCAATGGAAACAAGCCCTGGCCCCTGGGCTTATTGGGTTATCCTTTTAGTATTCATTTGTATAAATCTGTGCCACTGGGCCTTTTTTTGCAAACTGTTAATAAAGTATTCAATCAATCAAACACGTTGTGAGCTTGTAGATCTAGGTTTAAAGTGCTCACACATGTGGCCTATTATAGTCGCTTCTTTTGGGCTTGGTTGCTTATTTCTCCCGCAAAATAAATATGGCAACACTGACAGTGAACAGACGTCCCGATTTGGCCAGGTTTAGCTTGGTCTCAAGCTGGGTGTCCCGAGGCCCTGACAAATATCTCTAAAACACTAATTTAAAATAATAACACTTTGTTTTGAATGCTTACATACGTGTAGATGTTTATCTTAGTCTGGTCTGTTGAAAGGTGCAGTCACTAGGTGTGCTACTGCTAAAGCCTCATTCATACTTGGTTGCGTGCTGGTGTTGCATGCAGTAAGTAGCAGATATACAAGCTCACCACGAGTCACATAAGTGACGTGACACATACGTGACACACTCAAAACAGGGCAGTTCCTGTTTACAGGCTCTTCAAGGTTTGTTTGTTTGCTTTTTAAATATGGTTCACAGAAGGTCACATTAGCACCAGAGGAGGAGGAGAAGGAGATGATGTTGCATTGCCCCCCACTGGCCTGGAGTATTCCTGTGCAACAGAGGTAAGCGGATCTAGCCTGGTTCCAGACCATAGACCCCGCCCACTCTCTGAGTGGGGCTCCTCTTGGTCTGGTGTCATAATGTCAGCCTATGGCTTTTCACGGTGGAAGAAATACCTGTCAAATCAGAGTCGGAGGTGGGGGTGGGTCTAACGACAAGCCAATCAGTCTTTGTGTGACACTAGCCTGCGAGGTCACATGTAGGCGGATCCTTGGATCTCTTGTGATTGGTTTAGGGAAATGCTAATCCCCTCCCCCAAGTAATTGACTACAGTGCAGCCAATTTCAGAATGAAGCTCCACGCAGCTTCAGTCTGATAATCAGGCTAAAGCGGATCTGATGTTTTGCACCCTGTCCGTCTGTCCGTCCGTTCCGTCCTTCCCGTCCGTCCGTCCGTCCGTCCGTCCGTCCGTCCGTCCGTCCGTCCGTCCGTCCGTCCGTCCGTCCGTCCGTCCGTCCGTCCGTCCGTCCGTCCGTCCGTCCGTCCGTCCTTCCGTCCGTCCGTCCGTCCGTCCGTCCGTCCGCCCGTGTGTGTACATGTACATGTTTTCTTTTTTTAGCACCTTAATTAATGTCCATAAGTATATCATGCACAGTACACGTCTGCTGCTATGCTCACGCACCTTTATACCTTATCTCAGGTACCATGTGTAAATATGTAGATAACTTTGATCTCCTTTCCCCCTTGACCCCCCCCCCCCCCCCGGCCTCTATTATTCTTCCTTCTTTTATTTTTCTATGGAAATAACGATGCGAGTTTAAAACCCTGGTGCTAGCCTATAGGGAAGTGAAAGGAACAGCTCCTTCTTACCTCCGGGCTATGGTCGATGCTTACACCCCTGCCCGACCACTTCGGTCTGCCACCTCGGGGCGACTGATTGCCTCGTCACTCAAGGGTCCTTCTGGTCGATCGACACGGTCACGACTTTTTTCTGTTCTGGCCCCACAGAGGTGGAATGAACTTCCCACTGATGTCAGGACAGCAGAGTCACTGCCCATCTTTCGCCGCAGGCTGAAAACCCACCTCTTCAGGAAACACTACCCTTCCTCTTTGCCTGGCCTACTTGTTGTTAACTTTTTATTGTTGTTGTATTGTTTTATTGGATCTTGTTTAGTCGATACACTTATTTGTTTTAGCTCGTGCTCATTTTATTTTGCTATTTTGTCTCATCTGTAGGTAGCTGATATATTGCACTTTTACCCTAGCGCTAGGTATGCTCTTGGTTGCTTGTTTTTGCAGGAAATGCACTTAAGACTTCTGGTGATTAGTAGTTTCGTTCCCTACCTATGTTGAATGCACTTATTGTAAGTCGCTTTGGATAAAAGCGTCTGCTAAATGACTGTAATGTAATGTAATGTAACTATGCACGAAAACTAATTTCACCCACTCGTTACCTCTGTAAAACTGTGAAGTGACAATAAAAGATGATTCTGATTCTGTCCGTCTGTGAACAGCTAATCTCTGGCACCGTTGGCCCGATTGCAGCAAAACTGTGCGCACTCCATAGACCGTAAAAAGAATGGACAAAGCCAGCCCCATTGGTTTCTACAGACTGTTTTGAAGCCACTTTTTCGGCAAATTCAAATCCGCCATCTTTGAACTTACGGTCCTGAAATTAAACCGGAAACGACTGCTATTGGCTCTAACCGCAGCGATTCATTTTAAAATGAATGGAACCATAATTTACTAAACACATGTCATGATGATTTAAAAAATACTTTATACTAGCGATTGAAAACATAAAGTGTTTATGAAAATGTTTACTAAGGTAATAAAGTCAAGCGTAAAGTCGGGCCAAAACCTCATTCACTTCTTTTGAGATTAAGATTAAGATTGAGATTGAGATTGTGTGTGTGTGTGTGTGTGTGTGTGTGTGTGTGTGTGTGTGTGTGTGTGTGTGTGTGTGTGTGTGTGTGTGTGTGTGTGTGTGTGTGTGTGTGTGTGTGTGTGTGTGTGTGTGTGTGTACAGATGCCCAGTGAAGGCCATCTGTTCAGTCACAGCATGGCTCAGTGCCACATGCATTCCTACAACTCAGCATCCATGATTCAAGACCTGAGATCTGCTGCTACCTGGAGGACTGTTGGCTACTCTGAGGCAGGCTGTGAGTAAAGGCAACTCCGCACCAAACAGACTCGTCCAGACTATTGCAGACTACTCCAGACTGCAACAGACTGGTATTCGGTTGGCAAAAGTTGCCATTTAAGTCTGTCAGCCGACTGGCCATTCATGTGCTAATTTGACTTTTAGCCTGCCAGCGTTGCCAGGTCTGCTTATTATAAGCGACTTTGGGCTTGTTTCCCTGCAAAGCCACTTAGGGATGTTCCCAGCGTTTTTTCTTCACTGACGTGCAGTGGTGTAAAGTAACTAGTACATTTACTCAAGTACTGTACTTAAGTACAATTTTGAGGTACTTTTACTTTACTGGAGTATTTCCAATTGTCTATACTTGTACTCCACAACAATTATTTGAAATGTTTAGTTACTAGTTACTTTGCAGATATAAATCATTATGAAACATACATTAACCACTTTAGCCCTATTTTATACCTATAAGCTATTTGAAAATAGCAGATCTACAAGCTCACAACGTGTTGCGATGCACGCGTTCTGAGCTTGTAGATCTGCTATTTTCAAACATTTTTGTACTTTTACTTTTGGTACTTTAAGTACATTTTTATACCAATACTTTAGTACTTTTACTCAAGTAAATGTTGAATTCCGGACTTTTACTTGTAACAGACTCAGAGTACATCTATTGCATTCAAGCCTGGAATTTCGTCATTTTAGGGGCAAGGCCACTTGGCCTTTGGTGTTGTAATTTTTTGGAGGGCACAAAGGCCCTGCCCGGTCTTCCTGCCAGGGCAGGAAGGCCATCCAAAAAAATAATAATGATTTTTAAGTCCAAAAATGATTTTTAAGTCCACGGAAATAATGCATTTAACTTGAAGGTTAAGGATCATTGTATTTTAATATATTATAAGAATAGTATAACTATCTGTGAAATATAACCCATTTATTTCACAAAATAATGTGTTGGCAAATGACCAATATTTAGTTATATAGGTCTCAATATGTCACATTCAGCCCTGGACTTCACTGACTGAAGTAGGGGTCACATTAATCACATTAGATTCACAGAATGTATTTTACCCACAAGTTATTTTCATTCAAATGAAATGTGAATGAACTTGCACTAATAATGACTTTAGTTGATTTTTCACTCTTTAAAATATAGTATTTCTTAATTATTAATAATTACAGCTTGTAGATTGGCTATTTTCACGATTTTAAATTGTTTTTAAATAATAATAAAAAAGGAACATACAAGATTTCCACCCGACAGCCATAATATAATAGCCAATATATGGTTCTGTATCAGTATATGAGTCCGTTTTTGCGGATTTCATTCTAATTGGCTACTATGCCTGCATATGAATTTCATGAGCCTGGGTAGGTCACCCTGGCTTGGAGATATGCCCTGTAGCGCACACTCCGCCAGTGGTGTAAAGTAACTAAGTACATTTACTCAAGTACTGTACTTAAGTACACTTTTGAGGATTTTTTACTTTACTGGAGTATTTCTAATTTTCAGTACTTTTACTTCTACTCCATACATCTCTGAGGAAAATATTCTACTTTTACTCCACTACAATTATTTGAAAACTTTAGTTATTAGTTACTTTGCAGATATAAATTATTACATTATAAAACATACAGTAACCACTTTAGCTCTATTTTATACCTAGGCTATTTGAAAATAGCCGATCTACAAGCGACGCGTTGTGAGCTTGTAGATCTGCTATTTTCAAACATTTGAGTACTTTTACTTTTGGTACTTTAAGTACATTTTGATACCAATACTTTTGTACTTTCACTCAAGTACATTTTTAATTCGGGACTTTTACTTGTAACGGAGTACTTCTACATTGCAGTATTGATACTTTTACTTAAGTAAAACATTTGAGTACTTTTTCCACCACTGCGCTCCACACAGCAGCAGCAGGTGAAAGCAATTCACTTAAACGAGGGTTGTGTTGCGCACCAAAACTGCGCAAAACTAGGTCAAATCAATCAATCTCTCTCTCTCTCTCTGGGAGCAACAACGAGAAACAGTGAATGTAGGTTTTCATAGACATGGTCGCTTGTTTCTCTCACATAATCTGGCAACACCGACAGCCCTTTGTTGTCACTGCCACTGCTCTGCCAGTCGGCTAAAAAGCTGAACATGTTCGGTCGGCTCTGGGTCGGCCGAAAAGGTCCCGACGGACCCCTAACCGACTGGCCGACGGACCCCTAACCGACTGGCCGACGCTTCCCGAAGCCAAATCGGCCCAAAGTCGGGCCGATTTGGATTGGTCTGGAGCCAGCTTAACACACACACACACACACACACACACACACACACACACACACACACACACACACACACACACACACACACACACACACACACACACACACACACACACACATCAAGTAGGGCATTAATTTACGGAAAAAAGCATGTTAAAATATGGAGATAAGAGGTTTCTGCCCGACAGCAATTTCATTCACAGCTACAATAAACCAGTAAACCTGAGCGTCCTCCTCATATATGGAACTGAAGCACAAAACAAGGATGGACTACAAGACGTACAACTCTAACAGAGATGACAGATAAAATGCCATCAACATAATAGTAGCTAACAGTGTCAAGGTCATTAAGAAAGCATGATCAGATTATTCAGATCACTATTTTGTTAAATATCTTTCTTCTCATGCCACGCAGCTGGCTCCCTAGTCTGGTAAACCCTCCCTCCGGAAATCTCATTTCCATTTGATTTCAGGAGTGAGTCTGGCCTGATCCGCCTTTCTGCAATATTGGCTGTGTATGCCAAACGGCCGAGCCTATCAGCGTCGTCGCTCATTGTTCTGTGATTGACAGCTTACGTTGGCCAATCAGGTGGCGAGTTCGAGTGAGCCCAAAACACGAACGGCAGCCATCTTTTTCTTGTGCGGCCAATTCTCCGCTATTTTTTTACTTCAAAAAGCTCTCTAACTTCTATTTTGAGGCACGGAATTTACTTATAAGATATCGTTTGGATAGAATTTAGTTGTTTAACTTCATATATGTGGTCAATTAATCATGACAAAGCCTATTTAAAAATAAAAATTTAGAGAACCGGTAGGGGCGGGCAGTGACACCATTGTATCCGATTAAGGCAACCCATTTTGGGTATGGCTGTCTCAAAAGTACCGTTGCGTCACATTAAGACTGGTGAACTGCTGATTGGCTGAAGGGGAAAAATTATCATTGGCTGAAGGGGTTGTCAGTCAACGGTATTACTCCCGCCCAACTCCAGCACAGCCAATATTGCAGAAAGGCGGATCAGGCCAGACTCACTCCAGGAATCAAATAGAAATGAGATTTCCGGAGGGAGGGTTTACCAGGCTACTGGCTCCCCACCTTCTCTCCTTTTATTTATCGCATTGACCGAAACGTCACTGGAAACAAACTCCTGTTTAGCCTACATTCTTTGGATTGTTACAAAAGAAAATGTTGATAGCGCCTAACTTTCTACTTACAACCACGAAAAGCAACCAAGTTTGCACCAAAGTTATGTTTGGCCTATTTCTCTGCTCTATTGTAATGTTTTATTTGTCCAAAACCAAAGACCACAATGAAATTCGCTAACTCTGTTGTGTTTTTATCCTTGTCATTTCTGTGAGAAGCATGTTTTTTTTTTATCATAACGGATAGTAAATGAAATCAAATACAAAGGTATGAGAAAAAGAGCTCACAGAGCATCATCTGTCACAAGATAATAACCTTTTATTTATTCTTATAGATCACAGAATGAATAAGGCAGACAGCAATATACCAGACAGTGTTCCAGACACAAATGTCACTTAGAACCATCTGAAGTAGTGCCCCTGAACCCCAACAATCATGTCCAGCCGCAAACGATCAGCTTTCAATCTTTCAGTTACAATCAGGTGAGTTCCATCAGTCAATGATTGTCTCTTCTCCTTCTAGATCTCCCTGTGTTTAAAGACGAGGTTTCCCCTAAACAGCAGGAGAGTAGCCCCAGTCTGGTACAGGTGAAACTAGAACCTCCGGAGATTAAAGAGGAACAGGACGAGAGGAGTGCCAGTCTGATACAGGTGAAACTAGAACCTCCGGAGATTAGTTCCAGTCTCGTCCATTTGAAACCTCTCCAGATTAAAGAAGTGTGGAGCTGGTCCCGTGTGGTCCAGGTAAAACTAGAACCTCTGCAGATTAAAGAAGAACAGCAGGAGAGCCTCAGTGAGGTCAAAGATGGACCAGAGCCTCCACAGACTAAAGTGGAACGGGAGGAGGAGCTACTGCAAAGACCAGAGGAGGCTGATGGGTCAACGTTGACAGTTCAAAGTGAAGAGGATGTTGATGAAAACAAAGATACAGAGCCTGTAGCCAGCACCTCAACTGAACACATGAAATCACAAGCTGATGTCGAGGACTGTGGAACTTCACAGCCAACTAGAGATGACCAGCTCTTCTCTTCACACTGCTCTGAATCTAACTCTGAAGACAGCGATGAGAGGACTTCACCCTGTTCTGAATCTGACATTGAAGACAGTGACTGGGAGGAGACCAGGGAAGGTCAGTCAGCTTTAAACAAACTGAAGTCACGCAAGACACTAAATGTGGAAGGACGACGATTGTCTTTGAGCAACAAGCTGAAATCATCAAAACAAACTCCATCCATAAAAGGTCACAGAGGGAGTTATCTGAAACGACACATGAAGACTGATACAGGTAAAGAAAACAAATTAGAAATATTTACATCTAGCCTACAGTTTGTAAAATAAGGTTCACTCAAAAGGCTCATCTGAAGATGCACATGAACAAAGTCCATGGATGAGGACTCGTACAGGGAAATTAAACACATTGTTTGTAGTTTATGGCAAATGCTTTGGTCAAAATGCAACACTTGATTAATCCAAACAGGTGGATTCACACAACACAGAAATCTGTTATTTGCTTAATCTTCATGCAACAAAAACTGGGTGTGATCTTTCGAGGGTTGAGGTGGACCAGAACATAAAATAAACAGTGAGAATGAGGAGTTACATGCAGTGCTGCCTGCATCCCTATCTGAAACTGTTGATCAATGTCATGACTTGATGTCAATGTCATGAGTTATGACTGATTGTATCCACCTCTTTAATCTTGCCCCCCCCACCCCCCCCCCCCCCCCTCTCTCTCTCTCTCTCTCTCTCTCTCTCTCTCTCTCTCTCTCTCTCTCTCTCTCTCTCTCTCTCTCTAAGACAAACCAGCATCTTACAGTCGACAACAGTTTACCGAGACCTTAACTCAACCAGGGGCCGGGCAAGTAAAAACACATCAGCCAACTTGCACAAGAAAGAAAACTCAAAAATGTAAACACTGTGACAATAGTTGTGACAATCAGTCAGGTCACCTGAAGACACACCAGCTTCTCCACACTGGAGAAAAACCTTTCCACTGTAATAAGTGTAACAAGAGTTTCAGTCAGTCAGGTCACCTGAAGAGACACCTGCGTGTACACACCAGAGAAAAACCTTTCCACTGTAATACGTGTAACAAGGTGTTCAGTCAGTCAGGTGATCTGAAGAGACACCTGTATACCCACACCGGAGAAAAACCTTTCCACTGTAATAAATGTGACAAGAGTTTCAGTCAGTCAGGTGATCTGAAGAAACACCTGCATACCCACACCGGAGAAAAACCTTTCCACTGTAATAAGTGTAACAAGAGTTTCAGTCAGTCAGGTGATCTGAAGAAACACCAGCGGCTCCACACCGGAGAAAAACCTTTCCACTGTGATAAATGTGACAAGAGTTTCAGTCAGTCAGGTGCTCTGAAGACACACCTGCATACCCACACCGGAGAAAAACCTTTCCACTGTAATAAGTGTAATAAGGGGTTCAGTGCGCCAAGTTACCTGAAGACACACATGCGTGTACACACCGGAGAAAAACCTTTCCACTGTAATAAGTGTAATAAGGGGTTCAGTGTGTCAAGTAACCTGAAGACACACCAGCTTCTCCACACTGGAGAAAAACCTTTCCACTGTAATAAGTGTAACAAGAGTTTCAGTCAGTCAGGTCACCTGAAGAGACACCTGCGTGTACACACCAGAGAAAAACCTTTCCACTGTAATATGTGTAACAAGGTGTTCAGTCAGTCAGGTGATCTGAAGAGACACCTGTATACCCACACCGGAGAAAAACCTTTCCACTGTAATAAATGTGACAAGACTTTCAGTCTGTCAGGTGCTCTGAAGAGACACCTGTATACCCACACCGGAGAAAAACCTTTCCACTGTAATAAATGTGACAAGAGTTTCAGTCAGTCAGGTGATCTGAAGAAACACCTGCATACCCACACCGGAGAAAAACCTTTCCACTGTAATAAGTGTAACAAGAGTTTCAGTCAGTCAGGTGATCTGAAGAAACACATGCGTGTACACACCGGAGAAAAACCTTTCCACTGTAATAAGTGTAACAAGGGGTTCAGTGTGTCAAGTCACCTGAAGAGACACATGCGTGTATGTACACACCAGAGAAAAACCTTTCCACTGTAATAAGTGTAACAAGGGATTCAGTGTGTCATGTAATCTCAAGAAACACCAGCGTACGCACACCAAGGGAAAAACATCTCCACTGTAAACATTGTGAGAATTAACCAGCTGTATGTTGGTAGGGAGGTGGTTATACAAGCAACATATGGATATTAATTCTACTTATAAAATTTAAAGAAACAGATTGTGTAAATATTGTGAATTGACTTTTGAAAGTGATTTGACGGCACCACTGCCGTAAAGGTTCACGCCAAGCCGGACCGGGCGCTCCAACAAACATAATTGTTCGTTGAAGCGAACCTTTTGGTGGTTGGGAAGCCAGCAAGAGAGAGTGTCCTTATCACTGCATTAGAGGTGCCTGTTCAGTGGGGAGGGGAACTTTGGAACATAGCGTGAACCACCATGGTCAGTAAAGCCCACTGTCTGGTGAAAAGCAGTGCTGGTGACTGACGTGTATCGGAGGAGATATTGTCTACACTAATGTTTCCCAAATATACATTGTTGTATATATAGTATTTTTTCTTCTCTTTATTTTTTTTTACTGTTCCTTCAAAAAGTACATTACCTAATTTTTTTCCAGACATTTTTGGAACTTTACTAAATTTTGAAATAGGGCTTAAGTCATTAATTCACAATGTATTTTAAGTTTGGCTCCCGGCTCCCCAACAGTAGGAGTTAGCAGCAACAGGAGTATAGCGTTGCTGTCGGGCAGAAACCTCTTATCTCCATATTTAAACTTTTTTAGTTTCTGTGTAAATTAACGCCATAGTTGATCATACTACTGCGTCACACAAAGGCATCAAATGCAGCAGATTGACAAGCTGGAAACGCGGCACGAAGCGACACGTTTTGAGCTTGTCGATCTGTTACTTTTGCTATTTTTGAATTTGAATCCTGAAAAGTAACAGTTTTGGACATATGAGGTTTCCACCCAACAGACTAAATTGAGGAGAAAATAGTTGTTACATTTTTTTTATGAATGTATGTAAATCTATTCATCCAATAAACCAAACCAATTGCAGACAGTATTTCTATTATCTCCATTTGCTTCCGTGGATTAATTGGCACGAAGAAATGTTATGAGCCAGCCAGTTACCCATATAAGTTTGGCCATACTTCATACAACAGTGGTTCTCAGACATTTTCGTTTTTTTCCCTTCAGTACCCCTTTCCTTGATTTCTTGTTCTCCCTTTACATGATATATATATATAATATAATATTTTTGCTCAGAAAACAGCAAAAGGAATAGCATAATGATGCCATGAATCAATGATAAGTAGGCCTGTCACAATTATTACATAATCGTCTAATCGCAATTATTTGAGATAATTACAATGATTTTGCATAATCGTCATAATCATTTCCATGTTGAAAAATGTTCATACATAAAAAAACTGAAATAGCTGATCTACAAGCTTACAATGTGTCACTTTGTGACGCGTTGTAAGCTTGTAGATCATCTTTTTTCGCTATTTTTACCTTGTGTTTTTGTAAAAAATTAATACATGTTAGTAATTTCTTTGTATAGCCTATATCAGTTATTTGACATTTTCTTCCCTGTGCAATTTTTGATTACGAAGCCTAAAAGGCAAACAGAAATTTATTTTTTATTCATATGTTCCCATATTTCAATGCCAAAAATAGAATTAAATCGTTAATCGCAATTATTAGTGTGACAATTAATCGTCAACTTAAATTTGTAATCGTGACAACCCTAATGATAACCCACCTTACTTTTTGGGGGGTCAGCAGCTCTGGAGCCACATGTGGCTCTTTAGCCCCTCCCTGGCTCTTTTTTTTTTTACATCTTATTTAATTATTACCCAATTTTATAGAAGAGCACCTTGTTTTGGAGTTTTACTCTAGACCTTTCCCCCCCCCCCACTTTTTTTCTATATTTCATATACATATTGGAATGTGTTTGAACAACTAACTCTTTCCCACCCATGTAAGTCCACTTGATGTAAATATCTTCAAATAATGTGCAAATAAGTATTGCTTTCTATTCAGTAACAGTTGCGCTAGTCACGTTGATTTAATTTGGTTTTACACATCACAGATCAGTAGGTTCACGCACGTTTTATCATAAATGATAACAGCAAAATAAATTCTTCAATTTTTCCAATTTCTTTCATGTAACCTGTAGTTCCTCTGTGTACCTCTAGGGGTACATGGAGAAACACTGCTGTCATATCATCACTGTCGGATGGAAACCTTGTATGTCCAAATCCGTTACTTTTCAGGATATGGGGGGAAAATAACCTGTGTTCCAATGGATCCAATGTAGTTATTATTTAGTCACAAGCTCTTGTTAATACTTTTCATTTGTTAAATATTTGTTAAATGAAACCCAGTTTCACACTATTTTTGTGTGATGCTGTAGTATGACAAAGTCTGCAGGCATTAATTAACAAAAAAAAAACATAACAAATTTAAAGAGGTTTCTGTCCGACAGAAACGATATAGAATTGTCAGCTGATGTTTTAGTTTCTCAGCCTATGGCAGGTGGAATGATGATTGTGTGTTCCATTTTAAATAATTGTTTTGCGTAAACGGCACTGAAATGAAAAGGCCATGCTTCTGAATAAAATATCTCATAAAAACCAAGCAAGGCTGTGTTTGATGATTTGATTTGATTGATTGATATGCACAACAGGAATTATATACATATATATACTACTTCTTTCCTAGGAAAGATAACAGAATATTGTTGTGCCGGTGAGGTAAAAACCCTAGGAGGGCTTATGAGAGAACCGCACCGTTTACATTATGCAGCCTACAATTAGAACGTATTAGTGTCTAAAAACAAAAACAAAAAATATATAGCTGCAAGTAGTGATAAACAGGGCCAAGGAATGAAAGGCAAAAAGCAATAGGCAATAATAGCACAATAAGACATAGAAACAGAATAGATTGAACTTGAGACAAAGCAGCCCATGTAATTAACAAATGAGCATTCTGAACAGCTGAGCAGAGTGCTGAGGGACTGTGGATATTGTATGTATCTCTGTATTGTGTTGCTTATAATGCAGATTCCAAACTTGTGCTACAAATTCTGTTATCATGACAAAAGTTTGCAATTTATCTTTCTAAACAACACAGATGGATATTCTAATTAGGCTTATACATGTTGTCACCATGGTCACAACCATGTACGTACTGTAAGGTTGCAAGGTTGTAAGGTTGTTTTCAGAGGTCAATATTCGAGGTCGGGATGCTGTTTATGATAATTATAATAATAATAAAGACCTCCAACAGGGGAATCTACTTCTCAGCTCGACACAGCTGAGGTGGTCATATATAGCACGCAGGGGTTAAGAACCTCACTCATGGACACCTCAACCCATAGGCAGGAATCGAACTTTTAACCTTCGGACTCACAGGTTGCCACACTACCAATTGAGCTATAGCTTTGTCCAGCCTTGTGATGTCTGTTGAAGATCATAAACTCTTGCCTTCTGTCATGAACCAAGCCCCTGTTTCACTAACACTAAGATCACTCGTTCACAAACCATTAAAAAAAGAATCCCCACCATGTTTTTGTCGACATAGATCCAAAGTACATGCGTAGAAAGTTTCGTGCAGATTGCTCAAAAATCCCAGGAGGAGTTTGATTTGAACTGCTTTTCATATAATTCAAAATGGTGGGAGATCTAAAGTTCAGAGGTCAAAAGTCAAAAGTCAGACCACGAAAGTTGTTAGGCATGAGGAGGCGCATGTGTGTATCGAAGTTTCATGTCTGTAGGTCAAACAGGGCATGAGTTGTACCTGTTCAAAGTTGGCATTTTTCAATTGATTGCTATAGCGCCACCCTTTGGCCAATGGTTGTGAGTTTCGTGTCTTCACCATTTTCCATGACCCTCTACCATATTGCTTCGTGAAAAGTGAATGCACGGTTAGGCCGTGACAGAAAAAACGGCGGAAGAATAATGAAAGTGTAGAGATGCAATAAGGGTCCACGGCCCTTTGGCCTTGGCCCCTTAATAACACCACTGATATTGTTTTTGTAAATCATGATCAAAGATAAATGCTGATCCTTGAGATAGGCCTACTGTAGGGTGTTTGATCGGCATTTAGCTATATGGAACACCTGCCTCAGGATAATCCCAGCTTAGAGGCACATATCACAGGCTGTCAGTGGTGTTAAGTAACTAAATACATTTACTCAAGTACTGTACTTAAGTTTCAGTCCTTTTACTTCTACTCCATTACATCTCAGTGGCAAATATTACACTTTTTACTCCACTACAATTATTTGAAAACTTTAGTTACTAGTTATTTTGATTACTATTACAAAACATACATTACCCACTTCAGCCCTACATACATGTAGGCCATGAAAATAGCGATCTACAAGGTCACAAGCTCACAATGCGTCGCAATGCGACGCATTGTGAGCTTGTAGATCTGCTATTTTCAATATTTTTTTTTATACATTTGAAAACTTGCGAAATGGGACATTCTGATACATGAGTGTTTTCTACTTTTGGTATTTTAAGTCTTGGACATCTGCATAAACCTTACATTATTGTCCTTTCTAAGACAAAGGCCAAACTACTACAATATTCTGGTAGCCAGGCTGTGAGGACAACTTGCCATGTGTGCACCCAAGTGTTCATGTATTATTTGAATGTTTCCTCATTGTCCAATCATTTGTGGATTCAAATAAAGAGTATAACAATGCATGCAGGCACGCACGCACACACACACACACACAGGACGTGCTGGGCCCCTAATTCAGCCTGGGCATCTCAGATAGAGGCCCGTAAATTGCGCGGCCAATGGCCGCGCACCAATTTTTTAACTTAATTTCGGCTGTTTTTCACTTAATTTCAGCCGTTTTTTTTTAAACGGCCGGCCTAGTTGGCCTGGAATGGAGAGGCCTTTCTGGAATTGTCCCACATTTCCCAGTGGCCAGCACGTCCCTAGTACACAAACTATCCATACAAAATGACCTTCTACTGCCTTTGTAAACTACAGCAGAATTCTAGTGGCTTTTCAAGTTCACAAGAGTAAAATTATTTGGTTTCTGTTCCTCAAGATTGTAGCATCAGTAACAACAATAACAAATAATTAATTAAGAAGATAATTAAGTAGTGCATGCAGTCTCGTGTGTGTGTGTGTGTGTGTGTGTGTGTGTGTGTGTGTGTGTGTGTGTGTGTGTGTGTGTGTGTGTGTGTGTGTGTGTGTGTGTGTGTGTGTGTGTGTGTGTGTGTGTGTGTGTGTGTGTGTGTGTGTGTGTGTGTGGGCGCGTGCGTGTGCGCATTCACCCCGTTTTTCATATTTCCCAAGTCAAGCCTGTTGTGCACAACAGTTCTGCTGTGTGTAGGTGTGTCTTTTTGGAGCTGCTAAGTGCCCACCTGCAAACAATCACCTGCACAGTCCAGGCATTCAGTATCCTTACTGTATCATCAGTGTCACTCAAGCCTTTGCCATATTGTCTGTGTTCATGCCAAGCTGGCAAGCCTTGTTCTGTGTTTTGCTCTGTTTTCTTGACAACAAAGTTCTTGCCAAACCTGTGCCTGCATGAAGCTCTGCTTGATCTTTTTTTACCTCGGCCTGCCCACTGTTTTTGTTTATGCCTGCTCCTGGTTTGTTTAAGTCTTTGTCTTTAAAAGTCTCCTATTAGACTTTGTGTTGTCTGTTTCTAAGTCCTCTCCATGGTGTCTGGCAATGAATCTACGTTGTTTCCTATATGTTGAAATGCCATTCTTTTGTGGTGTCACTCGGGCATCCATTTTTGAGACAGTACTATCACAAAAAGAGATGTGCGTGACACTTACTGAGACAAGGAGGGGCAACCAGCAATCTCAGATGAGTGACAGGTGAGTGTCTAGCCATAGACCAGCAGCAGCAAGGCAATGTAGACAACAAATAAACATTAATTGACAAATAATAATAGTAAGCTCTATAGGCTGAGATGTGCATAGAGCACCGAAGTCTGACGTAATTTACACATCCTACCTGGGTCGCGTTTTTTCCCCCCCATTCTGAATTTCCATAGACGTGTTTAATATCGCGTCAAATAAGAACTGTGTTCCAAAAATAAACAAATGATGGTTTGACTCATATGGATACGAAGCATCAACTGATGGTGAGAAAACGTGAATGTTACTTCCGCCGAATTAGTAATTTTTTTTTGCCAGAAACAGACAGATATCAAATATGAGTGACTGACTATCATAAACGATGCAGAGCCACCTCCCTGACAATATCGCAGAGACAGTTTGTTTATTTTAGGACCACAATTCTAATATGAGATGATTCTAAGATGACCCAATGTTCAAGGTTCAAGGTCTTTATTAATGTCCCAAAAGGGCAATTAGGTTTACAGCAAGAGTAGTGGTTTAAAACATACAGACAGTACAGGACAACAACAGACATGAAACACCCTAGCATAAAACAGAAGTCTGGGCGCATCTAGTGCAAGAGATAAAAATAAAAGGCTACATTCAGAAAAAAGTGCTAGGATATAAAGTGCCGACATAAAGTGCTTGTTTCAACATCGTCATCATCAGTAACATATCCTTTACCTGTTACTGGCAGCGTTGATTGCACCCATGCACATTTATTTCTACGACGTCATGTCACGTTAAACTTGGTGGAAAATGTCAGAGCTGATGAGCATTAGAGATGTAGAAAAGAATATCCTGTTTCTCCTAGCCAGAACTAAGTAAAGAAAATCAATGTATCATATAGAAATTGTATGGTTTATCTTTTTTAGCCATTGCACCACATTACACAATTTGAATTTCATAATCACAAAGAAAAGAAGAAAGAAACATTCCACACTCCCATATGTCATTCTATCATATCAAGAATTTATTTTTATTATTTCCCATAGAGAAATTACTTCTACGACCCAGGGGATGAACGAGTGACGTCAGGACTTCTGTGCTCTATATGTGCAAGGCAAGCACATACAGTAACACACCTGTTATTGTTTCATACCGGTGACAAGGTATCTCCCCACCCTAACTTATATCGTAATACAGCATCATAAACAACATTCCACACCGCTCCCTTTCATTGCACGCTTTAGTAAAACAAAAGGAACTGAATGTTCTGAATCGGAATGTTTCACATTCTTTGTGTTCCCATGTTCTACACCCTCTATAGCAGTGGTTCTCAAAGGTTTTCATGTCAAGGATCCCCAAATTGATATGTATTTGGCCGCATACCCCCATCTGAACATATTTTGTGTCAGGGACCCCCAGAAGAGAAGATTTGTGTAAAAAAAATCGTAATACTTAAAAAAATAGCAGATGTACAAGCTCGCAGCTTGAGCTTGTATATCTGCTATTTTTTAATAGCCAACATATAAAATATGGATAAAGTGGTTAAAACGGTGGTGATGCTGTATTAACAAATTTAGCTGGGGAACCCCTGGGGACCCTCAGGGGTCCGGGGATCACTGGAACCCCTTGGGACCCCACTTTGAGAACCACTGCAGTACAGTGAGTAAGTTAAGACCATACAATAATAAGTGCTGTTTATTTCATTCAAGTTAGGTCTTCCAATGTATTAGTCCTTCCAAACAAAAACTGAACTGGATTTTCTTTTAGTTGTGATTGTGTCATATTTTCATTTGGTCGTTAGAGATTATATGGGATAAACAATGTTCTTTCTTGTATAATGTCATTTTAATACAGTGGTGCTGTTTGATGCACTTTCCAAGCCTGATTATCAGACCGAAGCTGCATGGAGCTTCAGTCTGACATGGGCTCCAGTGTAGGCGATTACAAGGGGGAGTGGATTATAATTTCCCTAAACCAATCCTAAGTGATCCCCACCCCCACCTCCGACTCTCATTGGACAATACATTTTGTACCGAATAAATCCTAGGTTCACAACACCAGACCAAGAGGCCACTCAGAGAGTGGGCGGGGTCTATGGTCTGGAACCAGGCTAGCACTTTCCATTTTCCCCAGAAAACTGTCTGCTACAACTCTCAGCTCTTTTTAAATCAAATGTGAAGACTTTTGTGTTTGCCGCTGCTTTTTACTTATGTTTTTGATTTATTCCTTGTGCTGAACTGTACATGTATTCTCTTATTTTTCTGTTGTATTTTAACATATTCTTATTTTCTATTCTCTTAAAGGTGCAATCTGTAACTTTTCATATCCTATGTACATTTAACCTATTATTTAGATTTATTTTGGAGCACAAATTATTTATCTTTATAGAAAGATAAAAGAAAGAAAAAACTAATAATAGACTATAAAAGAAAAAAAATAACATGTTCAATGTAAAAGATGTTTATTGTCACATGCATGCAATGCAGCTGTGGCATCACTGCTGGCAGTGACATTCTTGTTCTTAGTGCCTCCTCAACAGTGGCACAACAATAAAATTACAATAAGAAGATAAAATAACTAGAAAAAGTGCTCCTCGGAGCACAGGTCTCGCGCCAGGTCAGGTAGTTTATTGTGGCCTCCTGGTGGCGCTATAATAGGCCAATGTGAAAAGGGTGGCATTTCTTCCTCGGCCTTGTGGGAATGTGCGTGCATTCATGATTTTAGGCATTTTGTTGCAAAAATGTGTTTTGCTAAATTAGACCTGCTGGTGGCGCTATAACAGGGCAATGTGAAAAGGAATGAATGAATGAAAAAATGAATACAATAACACAAAATACTCTTAAAGTATTTTTGTGACTGCCTATTTACACATCCTAAATGATTGATTGATTGGGCATCAGAACTGCTAATTGTATGGCATGTTATTCCTGTTGTGTAAATCAATGTCAGTGCAGTCGAGGCGTGATTGTAGTAATCCCTCCTATTTTATTAACATTTTGAGTGACAGTTTCATACAGCCATGACATGAATGAATGGCAGTATGCCACACCCGATCTAATTTATCTTCACAGCATCAGCTCACTTCGGTGAGAACGCAGCGTGGCATAGAGACAGGTAAGACCATCTTTCTAAAGCTTATCCAGTTTACAAAAACAAATTGTTGTGCCCTTTGGCAAATGATGGCCTCTATGATTAATTTAATCTCCACTATGTGGGGTTATGCTGTACATTTTAATACGTTTTTGGGTGACATTAAGATAGTTATTTATTTTCAACAGAAGACATATCGTACATTATATATAGAAGCACATTTGGAAGGACAACTGGTAATATCACTTGAATATGATATGACGATATGAAATATGACAAATTAAATATGAATAATATCCAGCAACAGTAGTGCAATTGAGTGGGTTCTTTCTTTTAATTTGTTTATTTAAAAAGAGAAAGATGGGAATGATTCAGTAGAGGCCCACTACACCAACGCATTCTCACTCTCAAGCCGTCAAACGGCCGGGTGACTGCAACGGATTTCAGCATACTGCACTATTGGTCTTTTCGGGGGTACCAGGTCCCATGAAGTCACTATAGTACTACTTGAGTGTGAGAATATGTTGATGACACGGGTCAGGGGCCCTACTTGAACCCAGGTTTATGTGATAATGTGCACAAACACTAAGCATGTGTGTATGCTTGTGTCTTCATTTAGAGAGAGACTACTAGTTGAGCTGCTCCGGGGGACAAAATGGGACATGTAAATGCTCTCACTCTCGCTGCAGCTATCCTGAGATTAGGTGAGTAAAGGTTTTATGGCTGGATGGATGTAAGGCATCACTATTATTGGCAAACAACACTATGGGTGTGTCACAAAACATAATGCGCATTAAGACACTAAAATAAACACATTATAAAAGGACACTTGATTACAATTAAATATAGTTATTAAAGAGTTAAAGCTGCAATCCGGAACGTATCTTAAAAGGTTAATCAATCTGTAGAGTATGTTAATACAATATAGTATAATGTAATTCAATATAATAATCCTGTGAAGTGGTCTCCCTACTCTTCCTTTGGGAAATTTAGAACCTGGACACTTAGTCGTTGACAAAGAGTATTGCCTGAAGCTCATTGTGCAATATCTCCCCTGACTGAGTGAGCCTCTGCCTTATTGGCAGAGCTGTAGAAAATCTCTGCTCTCTCATGGAGACTTGGGTTCAAATAACAGGTAGGATATGAAAGTTACAGATTGCAGCTTTAAGAGAATAGAAAATAAGAATATATTAAAATGCAACAGAAAAAATAAGAGAATAGCACTAGGAATTAATTAAAAAAAACTAATACAAAAATTATTCAGATTTGATTTAAAAGAGCTGTAGCAGTTTTTGCGGAATTTGTTCCAGATATTATGTGGTGTATAAATATTGAGTGCTGCTTCTTCATGTATGTATTATTTGATAGACAGAAAGCCTGTGTAAAGATCTGAGAACTCGAGTGATATGATTCTGAATGTTTAGGGACACCAGCAGTCAAGTCTATTGAAAATTAATTCATAGTCAAGTTCTTAACAGGACCAGGATGCCTTGAAAGTGTATGTGGTGTAGAAAGGCAGTGGTCAATATTAATTTAGAATAATTTAACCAAATTCAATATGCAAGAAATCTTGGTATTATATATTTCATATAATAATTTTGATTCTAGCATAAGATCAACCTTTATTGATGCTTAGGGGGCAATTCAAGTGTCAATTCAAGCAGCAACAGCAATACGGTGCAAGTTGTGCTGTTGCTTCGATCCGCACCAACCCTGGCACAAACACTGTTCAGGGGTCTGGCATGAGAATAGTCACACGCCAAAGTACCAGTGGCACCGTCAGGGGCACCCTATGGCCACAGGTGCACCCTATGGCCACAGGTGCACTGTTGCTCCACACCAAACTTGGCACAAACACTGTTCAGGCATCTGCCATGAGAATAGTCACACCAGGGGCCACAGGCGCAACAATGCTCCAATCTGCACCACACGTGGCATAACACTGTTTAGGGGTCTAGCATGAGAACAATCACACCAAAAAAAACTACATTGCAAACATATGGGACACTACAGCAGTGTTACAACAGTGTTTAACACTTCAAATGGCCATAACTCAGTGACCATTGTTCTTATCAGCGCAATATAGGACTAGATTTGAAGGCAGCGTAGCGGCCAGAAAATCTAGTAATATATATTTTTTGTGTCTTTTGAAGTATGTGCGCATATGTACATTGTTGCATATCGTCGCTGTCGGGCAGAAACCTTATGTCCAAAACCGTTACTTTTTCAGGATATGGAAAAAAGAACCTGTGTTCCAATGTAGTTATTATTTAGTTACAAGCTATCGTTAATACTTTTCATTGGCTCAATATTTATAAAACTCACTTAACCGCTTTCACTTTAACTTTGGAGCGGAAATAGCAGATCTACATGCTCACAACGTGAGCTTGTAGATCGGCATTCATTTGTGAGGGGAAAACATTTTTAACATTTAAATATTGAGATTAGTGGTTTCTACCCACAGCAATGATATATGCTTTGTTTCAAAAAAGATCTGCTCCAGGATTTTTTTCAAAGGACTGTTTGAGAATTAGGTTTCAGATTTGTTAGAAATTATTTCAACTGTTAGAAATGATTATTTCATGCAGTGGTGGAAGAAGTAATAACGCCCCCATCTGGCAGAGTCAGGTTAGGAAGAAGTACTTAATTTCTTTACTTAGTAATACCACAATATAAAAGTACTCGAGTTTAAAGTTGGTCAGCCCCATATATGCATATAACCATATATGGGCATAGCGATCGAATAATTATGTGGCTCTGGACAACGGGATCTCCATATATGCCTATATATGGGCATATCGGGTTTGTTTATGGTTATGTCTCAGTCATAGTGACATGCCTATGTATGGGCATATCAGGTTTGTTTATGGTTATGTCTGAGTCATATAGTGACATGCCTATATATGGGTGTGTCGGGTTTGTTTATGGTTATGTCTGAGTCAGAGTGACGTTGCCCTGGTCCTGCCTATACGTATATGGGAGTATCGGGTTTGTTTATGGTTATGTCTGAGTCATGCCCTGGTCCGCCCGGCCCGCCCGCCGGCCCTTTGAGTAGTAATAGAGAAGTAAAAGTGCAGAAAATTGGAAATACTCAAGTCAAAAGAAATACCTCAAAATTGTACTACACTGTAAGTACAGTACTTAAGTAAATGTATAGTTACTGATTATTTCATGTTGTATCTTCTCTAGGTTCAATCATCTTTAAGGCTGCAGAGGTATGATCTTTTATTGTGCACTTCATCATCTGATGCCTTATATATGTCTCAACAATCGCTATTGATCTCAATCTCTATATAGTAGCCTACTTAACATAGTTGCATAATGCATAATAAATTAAATTCTCTTGAACAAATTGAATTCTTAATGTTCAGTGCTTAATGATTGTCTCTTTTGAGCTCTATGGTGATACTGAAAATAACCTGGAAGTCCATCATGTAATCATGTTACAAAACTGTTACATAAATGTCTAAGAAACATGTTCTAGATGTTCTAGACGGCTAGCCTCAGAATCAAAGAAAAACATCTCAAGACACAAAGAAGAATGTGACAATGAGTTTCCAGACCAGTACACACCCAGACACCATTCATTGAAAAACAAACAAAAAAAAAACAGAAAGATTAGACATGAGCCACACCCTGAAGCATACCAGTGGTTACCTGCGGGTCGTGACTCCCACATGATTGTGAGGGAGTCCCCAAATCAGAGTGAAGTGACAATTTAAGGTCCTTTAAGACCTTTTTCATACCTCAAAAAGAAAGAAAAGAAAAAGTAACCAACAAACTATACTATAAAAACTGGTCAAAGATTGGCCAAATTGTCAAATAATAAAAGAAAGAGGCAAACATTTTGAAAATAGCAGATCTACAAGCTCACAACGCCTCGCTTTGCAAGGCGTTGTGAGCTTGTAGATCTGCTATTTTCACAATATTTATCTGTGGAACCGAAAGTGTAATGCCTCAACTCCTACAATTCCAAGTGCTTATCAGGGTGGGGGGTCCCAAGTTCAAATATGATTCTTTTGGGGGGTCACGGCCTGAAAAGGTTTGAAACCACTGCACTAAACTACACTCCTGCATTAACCCATTCAATCCGGGAACGCATCTGTGTCATTTTAGATTTAAGCTATAACCATTATTTTATACTTTGGCCATTCAAAAACAGCAGATCTACAAACTCATAGCGCTACGAGCTTGTAGATCTGCTATTTTTGAAAAATCTTGAACATTTGTGCAAATCTTTGAATACATATATTTTTTTAAACAACATTTTTAACTCAAATGATAGCTTCTGGAGGTCCCTGGAACAAAATATTTTACAAATGTTCGCTTTAAAAAATATATATTCAAAGATTTGCACACATTTTCACGATTATTTTCTAAAATAGCAAATCTGCAAGCTCATAGCGCGGCACTCTGTGCCGCGCTATGAGCTTGTACATCTGCTATTTTTGAATAGCCAAAGACATCTAAAATGACAGAGATGCGTTCCCGGATAGAATGGGTTAAAAAAATTGCTGTCGGCTGGAAACCTCATATATCCAACATTTTTACTTTTCAGGATTCAAATTCAAAAGTAGCAACAACAGCTGATCTACAGGCTCAAAATGTGTTGCGATGCTACTTTTGTGTGACACTGTAGTTTGACGAAGTAGAGCATTAATTTATGCAAGAAAAATGATGAGTATAGAGATAGAAGGTTTCTGCCAATGTACCATATAACCTTATATGAGCGTTTTCCCTTCCAAGGTCTCAGAAAAATGTATTGGAGGAAACATTGGAGGAAACAGGTACATTATGTCACAAATGACATGCCACATGCCTGTCAAATATTTCTCATATGTTGCTACTATTATTCTATTTCATTTTAACATTTTCTTGTATTAATGGATTGATGTATTTCACTTTCATAGCACTGATAATGGAAACCCTGATGGAGGAATGTATGATCCCGTAAGTCATCGGTATCGGGGGTTATGTGTACTTTGTTGGGTGCCACTGTTGCGCAACCGAAAATAGCAGATCTATAAGCTCACAGATCTAGGCTACAAGCTTGTAGATCTGCTATTTTCGGTGCATGGCATATCGCACAAGTATAAATCAGGTCGTTGCTGTCCGGCAGGAACTAGCTAACTCCATTTTGACGCTTTTACTTTTTTTCCACATAAATCAGTGCTATTGAACACCCTTTACGTCTGTGTGTTGATTAAAAAAAATATTGAACCAAGGAAAAGTATTAAAAAGCGCTTCTGACAAAACCAGCTAATTCCATTGGATCCTCAAACTTTCTGCTAAAGCAGCTAACTCCACCAAAGGGGGGTGGAGTTTTGACATCCAACCTCATTGTGAGCTTGGAGGTCCACTCAGCTGTTCTTATCAATGATGAACAAAACCTCCTAACTCCACTTTTTGTTTATTTTATTTTTTTTTCATTTCCTGAAAATTTTTGGAGTTAGCTGGTTTCTGCCGGACAGCAGAGATATATAAGTTGCGTGTCATTTTCTGTTTGGAATAAATATTTTTAATCAAATATGTAATTGTGTGTTTTACTTCTAGTTCACAAATGCCACCTTTGCCAAGTTCCTGACTTGCTCAGGGTTGTCTGAGAGCAACATGGAACAGAAGGAGAGGCTAATGGCGGTCATGCACCCTGCCTTTGATTTATACTCCTTTATGGTACAGTATAGCCGTACTACTTCATACTCTCTTGATAAACGTGTATCTAAAAAGTGCAAAAAAAAAAGAGAGCAGACCAATCAGCCAACTTTGAATGTATTAAACAATTTGATATATTAACTGCGGTAATGTATCTCCTTGAGCTGCTCTTTGAAGACATTTGTCCCCTCGCCCGTGCAGAGAGCTGACAAGGATTTGCAGCTCGTCTTGGGGTTAATTCAAGGACTCGACTTCAACACAACAGGGGAGAGGTTCCATGACGCCAACTTCACCAGAGTTTGGTTTCATGTCATGCTTAGACCACACCTGGCATCTGTATCCCATCGGTTCCTCTCCTGTCTGAGCACAGACAAATTTAACTGCGAGACCTACCAGATCATGTGGGTGAAACACAGCAGCACCATAACATTGTATGATATCACAGAACGCAGTCTAACTCTATGTTTATTTGGAATTCCACTCATTTTATTTTGGAACATTTGCAGGGTTAATGAATTGAGTGCTCACATGAAGGAAATGAAACCCTCTCAGCAAAGACTGATCTACATGCATTTCATCCGTGGCTTTCTTGCAAGAAATGATACCACAGGTACATATTATTTTGTATTTGCTTGGATATTGGATATAATACTTGATATCGTTCGACAACAGATGGTGAAATTGATTTGTGAGTAATGTTAGTGATGTTGATCTTTTAAAAGGTTGTGCCGGTCCTGGAACTGACAGTAAGGATTGGCTAATGCAGAACTTCAGAGGTTTCTCCATCTTTGCCCAGATAAGAGAACTCTATTCACTGAACAAGAATTTCAGTGGTGTAAGTGTGCAAACTATAAGGACTACAAAAGTACAATGTGTGAAAGAAAGGTCACAATGATTAATATCTTATCGATTGCTATAATTTCGAAGGCTTACGCACTATGTATACCTGGTTGTGTCACACATTGAAAATAGCTGATCTAGGAGCTTGTAGATCTGTTATTTTCGGTGTGAGGCGACACCCGTGTGCAACTAAGTATAACTCGATGGTAATGTTCTCTCACAGTTGGCAGCCCTGCCTTTGCTCAGTCCAGAACAGAAGGTTGAGTTGATCTTTCACCCTGGTATGGGAGACATGAACAATGGCACCATCAGCCACATTGTTCTCAGCCTGCTTAGACCTCTTCTGAACAACCTTACCTTACCATCAAATGCAACTGCCTCCAACATGATGGGAAATAATGCTACACAAACACATCAACAGGAGAGTGTGAGTGTCTGTTTGTGTCTTTTCAATGTTGATAATTAATTGTAATATTTGCTGTGACCATGACTGTTGGTTTCATATCTATATGGTTGCAGGATTTCAAAGACTTCCTGTCTTTGTTTAAGCCACTGGGAAGCTTTATCAAGACCTTTGTTTCCACCATCAATCAGGTACTTTAAGCAGTAAAAAGGTGTTTACACTTAGCAATCTGTACATGATTGGCTATCCAAGTGAAATGGGAAAAAAAGGTTGACATTATTTTATTTTTTGTCTCTCATAAGAACAACAGCTCTGTCAAACATTACCTCACGGAGGCCATAGTGAACTTGACCTTGATAGAACTTGCTGGTCATTTCTCCAACAACTTCTCCTTGGGAAATGAAACCATTGTGGGCCAAGCACCCTCTTTCAGCAATTTCAACATCTCCAGCATGGATGACTGGTTCCAGTATGTTGTTCTGCCGGCTGTCAGACGCTTTATGCCAAACAACATGGAGATGCCTCACAATGTCACAGCTGTATTCCACCAAATCTTGTGAGTTTCCCCATACAGTACATACCATAATACAGTATGTGGTTCCCAAACTGACCCATTTGGGGTCTGTTAGTTTGGCTATTTTGGTGAAAAAAGTAGTAATTCATAATGCATTTTGTACATATGGGTCCCAGGGAGACACCAAATGTATCTTTTGGCTCTTGAGCTGAAACGTTTGTGAACCTGTGCACCATATTTATCTTCTAATCAAAGATATTTGCCACTTCACATTGTTCTGTGATGCCACCTGAACCGCCTGGTTTGGTTTTCTGTTATTTTACAGGTCAGTTAACGTTCATTCATACTCCACCGCATCTGCTACTGGGATATCCTGTGATGTTACTCACAACAATCAGTCATGCCGTGTAAGCATCAGGAAGTCCCTTATCGTGTATTATTATAGCAGAGGATTGTTTGACATGTCTTGTACAAGAGAAAAGCGTCTTATAATCACACAAGCATCAAGACAGCCGATATGTTATAATTACAGCAAGTGTTTCTATTGGGGTGGAGGACATATTTCACCTGTGAGTTGTCAACCTGGTGCAACAGGTTGATCACATTCCTAATAGGTTTTAAATTTCTTGTATGTTTAGTGTAATTGTTCCAAAACGTAAATATGTGGCAACGTGACGTGTATCAGAGGAGACACGTGGTGGTTGTAATGTCTTCTCAGGGACACCCTCCCCGAGACCAGCCAGTATGGGTCAGCAGTGACAGGGAATTGACATTTTGCAAAACAACTTTTTTGACAGTACTCCTACAGATTTTGTCCAAACATGCAAATCGATACACAGTGGCCCTCATTTATCAACGGAGCGTATAAACCGGCGTATATTTTTCCATATATTCGGCCGTACACCAACGTCGAAGTCACATTTATCAACGGATCCTATACAGCTGATCCTAGCGTACATTGGGTCGGAGCCTTGATAAATGTCACGGCTGAAACCGAGCGTCATTTAAATAAGACGCCCTTAAATATTCTGGAAACACCCCGATTTTACGACATGAAGAACCGAAAAGAAAGAGTTTCGCCGGCTCGCCTCGCCTCGCTGCCTGTCAAGTCACACACATGCACACGCCTCTCTCTCTCTCTCTCTCTCTCTCACACACACACACACACACACACACACACACACACACACACACACACACACACACACACACACACACACACACACACACACACACACACACACACACACACACACACACACACACACACACACACACACACACACACACACACACACACACGCCCAACTGTGTGTTTCATGTAATCCGTAGCGGTACAATCTTTGTCACGTAGGCGTGTAGCCTACATGAATGACATATTATGATACCAATCACATCGTCATGAATGGAATACATTATGTGTCCAGATGCCTGTCAGACAGTCAGACAATGCTGCTCCGCAGGTCTAGAATGGAATAAACGGGCGCAGCCAAAGTCAACAACTGCTCTCTACCAGACGTGAGATCTCAGCGTACGGTAGGATGAAGCCAACGTCAGGATATATTGATAAATGCCGAAAGTTGCGGTGATCTCGCCGTACGCCCATTATTTGGTCTGCACCGCGTTGATAAATGAGGGCCAGTATCTCTATAGTCATTTAAAGAAACAGGTCTTTCAGATTTGTCATATGCCATCCTGATTGGCTAAGATTGGCTTCCAAAGTTTGCAGGAGTGCTCTGTTTTGAACAAAATGCCTCAAATCATGAACACAGCGTACGATTTCTGTGAAATGTTGCACGCACATTCCCACTAAGCCAAGCAAGAAATGCCACTTCAAATCAGCCTCATGGTGGTGCTACAACAGGCCGATTTGCGATCTGTGTAAAACTTTGTATGCGCATTCCTTAGAGGCCAAAGAAAAACGTTTGCCCTGCATTTATCACATCTGCCTTTTAACATTTTTTATATATTACTCCTACACATTTATTCCAAACATCACGCAAATCTGTACACATTATCTCTATAGTCAAGTGATCAAGACGGATCCGTTTTTTTTTTACTATTCATTGTTTTGTTATTTGACTTGATTGATTTGACTTGATTTCCAGTGTTATAACCTGTTGCGCCAGGTTGGCTATATGAAGTTGATAACACCTCTGTTTTATACTGTATGTCCCTCCTGGCATGCTGAAGAAGGGGGTCTTGCCCTAAACATTTGTGTGAAATTACATTATTATTATTGGGAGCGCTGTCTTGGACCTTGTTGTACAATAGGATTGAGCATGTTTTGTTCCCTTTATCATCAGTGACCTTACAAAGAAACTCTACTACTTGCTTTAAAAACATATTTTCCCTTTTCTTAGATATTCCATACAGATGACCTGTTTGGAGTGCTAAAATGTGTGACCCATTCTAATATGAACTTCTCGGCAGAAAATCTAATGTTATTGACCCTAGAACTATCAAGGACACTTAACTTTTCAACATGGCAACATACAATGACAGTAAGAAACCCAATCCTCTCAATGGGAAGCATAATGCATAAAGATAGTTTTCTATCTCCTTAAAGCATCACTGCAATCATAACCATGTTTTCCAATCTCTGTAGAATGGGACAGCAGGTCAGTCAAACCTTACAAACTTGGTTGGGCCGTTTCCTGTAATCAGCTTCAGACCAGAGGACCTCGGGAATTCAGATTATTTAAAATTCTGGTTCCTAATCAAACTGAGACCTTCCCTGCCCTTTGTGTCGAAGGCATACCTGTCTTGCCTCAGTACTCTGAGATTTAGCTGTGATGCCTTCCAGGCCCTGTATGTATTCACACACACACACACACACACACACACACACACACACACACACACACACACACACACACACACACACACACACACACACACACACACACACACACACACACACACACACACACACACACACACACACACACACACACACACACACACACACACACACACACACACACACACACACACACACACACACACACACACACACACACACACACACACACACACACACACACACGCACCTGTATAAGTCGGTGACAAATACAACTTCATGAATTTTGAATCACACACAAATCATTAAATTGATCTTACCTTACCTTAACCTTTCAACATGTTTTATTCTTATAGTGTGAAGGGAATGAGTGACCACGCTGTCAGTATGGCTGAACCAACACAGAAACTGGTCTACACAAGCTTCATTTACCCCTTCCTCTCACAGCGGACAGATCCAGGTACTCAGTCTTTGATTGACTTGTCTGTTATGTTATGGAGTACAACAGGATTAAGTACTTAAGTCTAATTTATATGCACCCTCCCCCCCCTCCAAATAGTAGAATTAGGGATGAGATGTCAAACTAGAAAATACAGTTCCTGAAGAAACAGTGTGGGCTCGCTTCAAGCAACAACAAAAACTTTTTTTATTAGCCAAAGTATGACAAAGGACTTGAGTGGCTTAAGCTGCAAAGTAACAAGTAACTAAAGCTGTCAAATGCTGTAATTTTAATGGAGTAAAATGTGCAATATTTTATCTGATATATAGTGGAGTTGAAGTAACAAAAATGGAGAGTAAAGTAAAAGAACCTAATATTCATACTGTGCATTTTAAAAATACTGTACATTATTGTATCGTACTTAGGGTGTGTGTGGGGTTGGAGTTTTTTAGCTTAAAATTTACAAAAGTATTGGCATCAAAATATATTTTTAATACCAAAGTAAAAGTACTCAAATCTTCCAAAAATCTACAAGCTCATAACACGTCAAAAGTATAAAAGTAATCAAAAGTTAAACACAGCAATGGAAGTCATAATATACCTCAACCTTTTAAAGTTTAAAAGGAGTCTGTAAGTAAAAGTGAAAGACAAAAGGGGTTTAAGATGAAAATAACATTGAATTTCCCATACACTTTATTGGGTGTTAAGTTAAATATTTCAAAAACTACAAAACATTTCAAAATGACATGAACAAGCACACGATTCCACAGTAAGCTGATTTTTTTTTTACAGTTTGAATGAATGGAGTTTCTAGGTGGAAGTATGTAGGACTGGTGGTGTGGCAAAGTTTTGGGAAGAAACTATAAATAGTTTGGAGAACATGAGTATGCTCCCACAATTATATAAGCTGATTTATATAATCATTCCATACGCTTACAAAGGCGATGATTCTCCAAAAACGGAGCGTGGTTTTGACAGTGATGCACATGCCGGTCTGGTGTATACAGAGAAAGAGAGAGACAGATAGAGATTAAGCCTGTTCTAGACGCCTGGCCCCTTCGGCAGCACAACGTAAAAATACTAGCTATGACTAAAGTATTAATACTGTGCACCCCAAGGCTCTTGTCAAATAGTTAAAAGCTGTTTTAAACCACGATTATAGCTACTGTGACATGTCCACTGGAGACCTGTTAGCATGTTGTGGCACTGCTATTAAAAACAAAGGGAGTCAGCTGGCTAGCAAGTCGGTTGATTTTTGGCTGACCCCATTGGATTCAAATTAGTTATGAATATAAACTATCAAATAATACTTTTATGATGCCATATTTGTGCTGTATTTAGTGTGTTACAAAGAGATTATTTTCTGTTATATACCAATTATAAGCGCTTCACCTGGTGGGTTACTGTAATTTATAAATTGATAAAATATGATTATATGTAATTATAAGTGCTTAAAACATAATTAAATTGTGTCAGAATGCATTTATTTTTTGTGTTATACAATATGTCTGCTTCATTGGGGGCAGACTTAAAAAGGTGTTAGTGGCACACTTGCTATATTCTTTCTTATTTTATCTCATTCTTGAAGGGATGGCCTGCATATCACCAACAAACAACAGCAATGTGGATTTCATCAAGATGAACTTTGGCATATTTTCCCACTTTGCTTCTCTGGAAGACTTTTTTCAATTGCACGGAAACCTTTCTGTTGTAAGTCTTACAAATTTGTTTCCTAATCATTTTCATTCTGGTTACAAAGCCACTGTACTTCAAAAGATAAGGAGTAACACTGTCTATTTTCAACATAGCTGGAAGTTCTGCCAGCTCTCTCTCCACAGCAGATAGGAGAAGTGGTACTGAAGCCTAACACTGCAAATACAGTTTACATCATCAACATTGTCTTTAATCACCTGGGCAATGGCACCAGATTCAAAGACTTCCTCACTTACCTGGAAACAAATGCCGGAGGGGTAAATATCCAAAAGTTTTAACGTAATATAGGCGTTTTGCAAGACTTAAAATACCGTAACTGTTTTTCTCATTTGCATTTTCAGGCAAACCTTAGTTGCGAGTCATACAGTACCATGTAAGTGAAGTTGTGTTGCAACTCATTCTTTATCGTTTAATTGAGTTGTTGCTTGTGCTTGATATCTTGTGTTCATGTCTTCCTCACTCATGGCTTCCCCTCTCCTTTGCCATCAGCTTCCAAAGGTTAGACATGGTCATTTCTTCAGCCCAACCTCAACTGGCTGCATTCATTATGGCCATCAAGGACCAACTGATGAGCAGTCTCCCTAAAGGTGAGTTACAGTACAGGGATTTAAGTATTATCTAATATCTCAATGAATGCAAGCAAGCATAGTTGTGCTACAGTACATGTTTTGATATCTATGTGCTTAACAAGTTTGTGTTGACGCTTTCTGTTCAGGTTGCCATGATGGGATTCAGCCACAAATTGGGGTAATAAAGGTGAGCGAATACTTATATTTGTCCTTGTGTCATTTGAATAGTTTAGTCAAAGGAGACTCTGTGCTAATGATATTCGTTTTTGTCTTTCTCCCAGTGCAAAGTGACCTCAGCCAACGGTGAGTACAGCTTAATGTTTACTAGCAACCTTTTCTCTCTTTGCTTCTCATTGGAGACAATTCTGAAATTAATCAAACTCACTCTCTTACAGAGAGCCAAATGTGCAGTGGTGTCAATAGGTGAGTGTCCCCTGATTTCCTCCACGATTTGACATGTACATGCTTACTCATCCATGCAGATGCATCGTTTCTGTCAGGAACTGGTGTTAGGACCCAAGTGCAGGAACTCAAACAAAGGCAGGAGATGAAGATCACATAAACTTAACTTTACTTGGTGAAAGACACAGGATAACAGTACTGTACATACATGGAACATAAAACCTGACACTAACTTAAGATCCAGCACTGCACCAACACACAGACAGAGTCTAAATAGTCACTGGAGCTCATCACCCAACCAGACTCAGCTGGTCCTCACAGGTGACAGCACTCAGGGCAATCAGAGTCTTTGCCTCAGGTAGAAGGGAGAGTAGGAGATTGGCTGAGGCGAAATAGGAGCAGGGCAAGGAAGGGGCAGAGGCAAACTCAGTGGCTAAACAGTCACATGATGGACACAACAGGGGCCGTGATCGTGACAGTTTCTAAGTTGATAGCATTTCAACTCTTCAGTAGAAGAGAGATATGAGAAAGAGAGGATTATACGATAGCTGTCAAGAATCACACTCAAACTCACAACACTGTGAATACGATATAAACTTTTGGAGCCCAATAGACTCATTCTTTAATCTCTCAAGAACAGATTCAGAGCTGCGCTACTAGTGAAAAACGCTGGGGGCGCTGTTTTTCCTTTTTATTTGACGTTGGGTTCCCAGATTGCTCATTCTTAAAGGAGGTGTTCACCCAAAAAATGACTTATTTTCTATCAATTGCACACCCTATGAAGCCTTGAATCCATGGATTCTTTTTTGTTTTTGTCGCATTCCTTCCTAAGCTAATAATTTGATTCCCGTCTCCTACCGGCTAATGTATCCGGTAGGAGGCACAAAGTAGATTATTTGTGTCTCCTACCGGAAATACACACGGTCATCAAATTATTGTTTTAGGAATGCCACAAAAACAAAAATAAATCCATGAAATCAAGGCTTCATGGGGTGTGTAATTGATAGAAAATAAGTATTTTTTTGGGTGAACTCCTCCTTTAAATACTTTTTTATTTCACAGCCCTGCCTTGGAAAGCTACTTGGGCGGAGATATGACCGATTCCATCTGCAATTTCAGCATTCAACACTATGCATGCCTGCCTCAGGTACAGTAGCTCTTACACTCTCACAGTAAAGATGTTTTTTTGTTGCTAAACAAGTTGTCTGGTAAGATGCCGGATTAGTGGTTTTATTAAATTCCTGATCTCAAAACCATCTTACAGTGTAGAACATCAAAATGTCAACGTCTTCTCTTGCAAGTTAAAACAAACAAAAAGACAAAAACACAATCATGCCGACACATTATTGCATGTTGCACTGTGGGATGGGCCAAGCTGACTGAATAGCGTTAAAAGGCTGCACTGTTTGTAACAGACATAATTCATCTAAAGCTGTTTGATTTCATGATTTTTTTTCTGTTATTTCAGCAATTCAAGCTCAGTCCAGAGCAGCTATCAATGCTCATAGAGTGCAAACTGTCTGACAACATGAGCTACACCAAAGAAATGTGGAAACTGTTCTTCACCAAATTCTCTGCAAATCTTGGAGATGCTCTTCAAATGCTTTCAAACACGGTAAAGACAATGCCCCCCCCCCCCCCCCCCCCCATCCTGACAAGCACACGCACACCCGTGCTCGTGTGCACGCAAACACGTTTGTGTGTGTATATGCTTACGCTTAATGTATGCAAGCTGCATGTATGTAGGATATATATTAGCCAGACAACAGTTATGTAGGTTCATATACTAAACACCTAAAACAATAATAGGTCAATGCATTTGAACATTGTTTCTGTCCACAGACTTTCCTGCCCAAAGGTCCATCCATACCTCTTGTGCTTGATGTACTCGGGGAGGTCACTGTCGATCAGTTTACTCCACAAGAGCTGAAAGATACGCACTTTATACGGAAGTGGTTTCAAAACAATCTTAAGCCTTTCCTCCCCCATGCATCTGGAGAGTTTCTGTCTTGTCTCAGCACCAAAGACTTTAGCTGTGAAACCTACCAGATTCTGTGAGTGTAATTACATTGGGTGCTTAGCGCTTTTTCCATCCATATGCTTACTATGTGTGTACTTTGTATCTCATATTCATACCTGTTTACCTTTGCAGAGTGGCTGCTCTGGGTCATCAACCAGCTCTCGACAGGCAAAAGCTACAGATGATCTACTCAAACTTCCTTGCAGCCTATTTGAGTCGAAATGACACAGAAGGTGCTTGTCCTTTTTGTTCTAAAATAGATAAACTAAACAAATTGCACATTCCATAGCTGACAGAAATGATCATGACAAGTAAAATGAACTATTTGCAAAGTCTTCAAATGCGTTCATTGTTTATTTCAGTTCCCGGTTGTGTCGACAATTCAATCAGCATCACCTCCTGGCTACAATTGGTCTTTGGGCCTTTTATCTCCTTTGTACCCCTCACTGATGTCATGCAACTCCAGACAAATGTCTCAGTGGTAGGTACCACTTCAAGACCACTGATTTTACTGTGTTATGAAATAGACGTACTACTGCGGAAGTAAACTGGCTTGTGTATTCTAAAATATAGGTAGTGTAAATGCTACAGTTTTTGTTTGCTACTACTGTATTTGTTTTCACGTTGATTACAATGATGCTGTACTTCCAAAAATAAGGAGTAACACTACTGTGTGTGCATTGTCTATTCTCAACATAGGTGGAAGTTCTGCCAGCTTTCTCTCCACAGCAGATAGGAGAGGTGGTACTGAAGCCTAACACTGCAAATACAGTTTACATCATCAACATTGTCTTTAATCACCTGGGCAATGGCACCAGATTCAAAGACTTCCTCGTTTACCTGGAAACAAATGCCGGAGGGGTAAATATCCAAATGTTTTAGCGTAATATAGGCGTTTTGCAAGATTGTCTTCAAATACAGTAACTGTATCCTGTTTTTCTCATTTGCATTTTCAGGCAAACCTTAGTTGCGAGTCATACAGTACCATGTAAGTGAAGTTGTGTTGTAACTCATTCTTTATCGTTTAATTGAGTTGTTGCTTGTGCTTGATATCTTGTGTTCATGTCTTCCTCACTCATGGCTTCCCCTCTCCTTTGCCATCAGCTTCCAAAGGTTAGACATGGTCATTTCTTCAGCCCAACCTCAACTGGCTGCATTCATTATGGCCATCAAGGACCAACTGATGAGCATTCTCCCTAAAGGTGAGTTACAGTACAGGGATTTAAGTATTATCTAATATCTCAATGAATGCAAGCAAGCATTGTGCTACATGTTTTGACATCTATGTGCTTAAGTTTGTGTTGACGCTTTCTGTTCAGGTTGCCATGATGGGATTCAGCCACAAATTGGGGTAATAAAGGTGAGCGAATACTTATATTTGTCCTTGTGTCATTTGAAGAGTTTAGTCAATGGAGACTCTGTGCTAATGATATTCGTTTTTGTCTTTCTCCCAGTGCAAAGTGACCTCAGCCAACGGTGAGTACAGCTTAATGTTTACTAGCAACCTTTTCTCTCTTTGCTTCTCATTGGAGACAATTCTGAAATTAATCAAACTCACTCTCTTACAGAAAGCCAAATGTGCAGTGGTGTCAATAGGTGAGTGTCCCCTGATTTCCTCCACGATATGACATGTACATGCTTACTCATCCATGTAGATGCATCGTTTCTAAGTTGATAGCATTTCAACTCTTCAGTAGAAGAGAGATATGAGAAAGAGAGGACTATACGATAGCTGTCAAGAATCAGACTCAAACTCACAACACTGTGAATACGATATAAACCTTTGGAGCCCAATAGACTCGTTCTTTAATCTCTCAAGAACAGATTCAGAGCTGCGCTACTAGTGAAAAACGCTGGGGGCGCTGTTTTTCCTTTTTATTTGACGATGGGTTCCTAGATTGCTCATTCTTAAATACTTTGCCTCTATTTCACAGCACTGCCTTGGAAAGCTACTTGGGCGGAAATATGACCGATTCCATCTGCAATTTCAGCATTCAACACTATGCATGCCTGCCTCAGGTACAGTAGCTCTTACACTCTCACAGTAAAGATGTTTTTGTGTTTTGTTGCTTAACAAGTTGTCTGGTAAGATGCCGGATTAGTGGTTTTATTAAATTCCTGATCTCAAAACCATCTTACAGTGTAGAACATCAAAATGTCAACGTCTTCTCTTGCAAGTTAAAACAAACAAAAAGACAAAAACACAATCATGCCGACACATTATTGCATGTTGCACTGTGGGATGGGCCAAGCTGACTGAATAGCGTTAAAAGGCTGCACTGTTTGTAACAGACATAATTCATCTAAAGCTGTTTGATTTCATGATCTTTTCTGTTATTTCAGCAATTCAAGCTCAGTCCAGAGCAGCTATCAATGCTCATAGAGTGCAAACTGTCTGACAACATGAGCTACACCAAAGAAATGTGGAAACTGTTCTTCACCAAATTCTCTGCAAATCTTGGAGATGCTCTTCAAATGCTTTCAAACACGGTAAAGACAATGCCCCCCCCCTCCCCATCCTGACAAGCACACGCACACCCGTGATCGTGTGCACGCAAACACGTTTGTGTGTGTATATGCTTACGCTTAATGTATTCAAGCTGCATGTATGTAGGATATATATTAGCCAGACAACAGTTATGTAGGTTCATATACTAAACACCTAAAACAATAATAGGTCAATGCATTTGAACATTGTTTCTGTCCACAGACTTTCCTGCCCAAAGGTCCATCCATACCTCTTGTGCTTGATGTACTCGGGGAGGTCACTGTCGATCAGTTTACTCCACAAGAGCTGAAAGATACGCACTTTATACGGAAGTGGTTTCAAAACAATCTTAAGCCTTTCCTCCCCCATGCATCTGGAGAGTTTTTGTCTTGTCTCAGCACCAAAGACTTTAGCTGTGAAACCTACCAGATTCTGTGAGTGTAATTACATTGGGTGCTTAGCGCTTTTTCCATCCATATGCTTACTATGTGTGTACTTTGTATCTCATATTCATACCTGTTTACCTTTGCAGAGTGGCTGCTCTGGGTCATCAACCAGCTCTCGACAGGCAAAAGCTACAGATGATCTACTCAAACTTCCTTGCAGCCTATTTGAGTCGAAATGACACAGAAGGTGCTTGTCCTTTTTGTTCTAAAATAGATAAACTAAACAAATTGCACATTCCATAGCTGACAGAAATGATCATGACAAGTAAAATGAACTATTTGCAAAGTCTTCAAATGCGTTCATTGTTTATTTCAGTTCCCGGTTGTGTCGACAATTCAATCAGCATCACCTCCTGGCTACAATTGGTCTTTGGGCCTTTTATCTCCTTTGTACCCCTCACTGATGTCATGCAACTCCAGACAAATGTCTCAGTGGTAGGTACCACTTCAAGACCACTGATTTTACTGTGTTATGAAATAGACGTACTACTGCGGAAGTAAACTGGCTTGTGTATTCTAAAATATAGGTAGTGTAAATGCTACAGTTTTTGTTTGCTACTACTGTATTTGTTTTCACGTTGATTACAATGATGCTGTACTTCCAAAAATAAGGAGTAACACTACTGTGTGTGCATTGTCTATTCTCAACATAGGTGGAAGTTCTGCCAGCTTTCTCTCCACAGCAGATAGGAGAGGTGGTACTGAAGCCTAACACTGCAAATACAGTTTACATCATCAACATTGTCTTTAATCACCTGGGCAATGGCACCAGATTCAAAGACTTCCTCGTTTACCTGGAAACAAATGCCGGAGGGGTAAATATCCAAATGTTTTAGCGTAATATAGGCGTTTTGCAAGATTGTCTTCAAATACAGTAACTGTATCCTGTTTTTCTCATTTGCATTTTCAGGCAAACCTTAGTTGCGAGTCATACAGTACCATGTAAGTGAAGTTGTGTTGTAACTCATTCTTTATCGTTTAATTGAGTTGTTGCTTGTGCTTGATATCTTGTGTTCATGTCTTCCTCACTCATGGCTTCCCCTCTCCTTTGCCATCAGCTTCCAAAGGTTAGACATGGTCATTTCTTCAGCCCAACCTCAACTGGCTGCATTCATTATGGCCATCAAGGACCAACTGATGAGCATTCTCCCTAAAGGTGAGTTACAGTACAGGGATTTAAGTATTATCTAATATCTCAATGAACGCAAGCAAGCATTGTGCTACATGTTTTGACATCTATGTGCTTAAGTTTGTGTTGACGCTTTCTGTTCAGGTTGCCATGATGGGATTCAGCCACAAATTGGGGTAATAAAGGTGAGCGAATACTTATATTTGTCCTTGTGTCATTTGAAGAGTTTAGTCAATGGAGACTCTGTGCTAATGATATTCGTTTTTGTCTTTCTCCCAGTGCAAAGTGACCTCAGCCAACGGTGAGTACAGCTTAATGTTTACTAGCAACCTTTTCTCTCTTTGCTTCTCATTGGAGACAATTCTGAAATTAATCAAACTCACTCTCTTACAGAAAGCCAAATGTGCAGTGGTGTCAATAGGTGAGTGTCCCCTGATTTCCTCCACGATATGACATGTACATGCTTACTCATCCATGTAGATGCATCGTTTCTAAGTTGATAGCATTTCAACTCTTCAGTAGAAGAGAGATATGAGAAAGAGAGGACTATACGATAGCTGTCAAGAATCAGACTCAAACTCACAACACTGTGAATACGATATAAACCTTTGGAGCCCAATAGACTCGTTCTTTAATCTCTCAAGAACAGATTCAGAGCTGCGCTACTAGTGAAAAACGCTGGGGGCGCTGTTTTTCCTTTTTATTTGACGATGGGTTCCCAGATTGCTCATTCTTAAATACTTTGCCTCTATTTCACAGCACTGCCTTGGAAAGCTACTTGGGCGGAAATATGACCGATTCCATCTGCAATTTCAGCATTCAACACTATGCATGCCTGCCTCAGGTACAGTAGCTCTTACACTCTCACAGTAAAGATGTTTTTGTGTTTTGTTGCTTAACAAGTTGTCTGGTAAGATGCCGGATTAGTGGTTTTATTAAATTCCTGATCTGAAAACCATCTTACAGTGTAGAACATCAAAATGTCAACGTCTTCTCTTGCAAGTTAAAACAAACAAAAAGACAAAAACACAATCATGCCGACACATTATTGCATGTTGCACTGTGGGATGGGCCAAGCTGACTGAATAGCGTTAAAAGGCTGCACTGTTTGTAACAGACATAATTCATCTAAAGCTGTTTGATTTCATGATTTTTTCTGTTATTTCAGCAATTCAAGCTCAGTCCAGAGCAGCTATCAATGCTCATAGAGTGCAAACTGTCTGACAACATGAGCTACACCAAAGAAATGTGGAAACTGTTCTTCACCAAATTCTCTGCAAATCTTGGAGATGCTCTTCAAATGCTTTCAAACACGGTAAAGACAATGCCCCCCCCCTCCCCATCCTGACAAGCACACGCACACCCGTGATCGTGTGCACGCAAACACGTTTGTGTGTGTATATGCTTACGCTTAATGTATGCAAGCTGCATGTATGTAGGATATATATTAGCCAGACAACAGTTATGTAGGTTCATATACTAAACACCTAAAACAATAATAGGTCAATGCATTTGAACATTGTTTCTGTCCACAGACTTTCCTGCCCAACGGTCCATCCATACCTCTTGTGCTTGATGTACTCAGGGAGGTCACTGTCGATCAGTTTACTCCACAAGAGCTGAAAGATACGCACTTTATACGGAAGTGGTTTCAAAACAATCTTAAGCCTTTCCTCCCCCATGCATCTGGAGAGTTTCTGTCTTGTCTCAGCACCAAAGACTTTAGCTGTGAAACCTACCAGATTCTGTGAGTGTAATTACATTGGGTGCTTAGCGCTTTTTCCATCCATATGCTTACTATGTGTGTACTTTGTATCTCATATTCATACCTGAGTGTTTACCTTTGCAGAGTGGCTGCTCTGGGTCATCAACCAGCTCTCGACAGGCAAAAGCTACAGATGATCTACTCAAACTTCCTTGCAGCCTATTTGAGTCGAAATGACACAGAAGGTGCTTGTCCTTTTTGTTCTAAAATAGATAAACTAAACAAATTGCACATTCCATAGCTGACAGAAATGATCATGACAAGTAAAATGAACTATTTGCAAAGTCTTCAAATGCGTTCATTGTTTATTTCAGTTCCCGGTTGTGTCGACAATTCAATCAGCATCACCTCCTGGCTACAATTGGTCTTTGGGCCTTTTATCTCCTTTGTACCCCTCACTGATGTCATGCAACTCCAGACAAATGTCTCAGTGGTAGGTACCACTTCAAGACCACTGATTTTACTGTGTTATGAAATAGACGTACTACTGCGGAAGTAAACTGGCTTGTGTATTCTAAAATATAGGTAGTGTAAATGCTACAGTTTTTGTTTGCTACTACTGTATTTGTTTTCACGTTGATTACAATGTAGCTGTACTTCCAAAAATAAGGAGTAACACTACTGTGTGTGCATTGTCTATTCTCAACATAGGTGGAAGTTCTGCCAGCTTTCTCTCCACAGCAGATAGGAGAAGTGGTACTGAAGCCTAACACTGCAAATACAGTTTACATCATCAACATTGTCTTTAATCACCTGGGCAATGGCACCAGATTCAAAGACTTCCTCGTTTACCTGGAAACAAATGCCGGAGGGGTAAATATCCAAATGTTTTAGCGTAATATAGGCGTTTTGCAAGATTGTCTTCAAATACAGTAACTGTATCCTGTTTTTCTCATTTGCATTTTCAGGCAAACCTTAGTTGCGAGTCATACAGTACCATGTAAGTGAAGTTGTGTTGTAACTCATTCTTTATCGTTTAATTGAGTTGTTGCTTGTGCTTGATATCTTGTGTTCATGTCTTTCTCACTCATGGCTTCCCCTCTCCTTTGCCATCAGCTTCCAAAGGTTAGACATGGTCATTTCTTCAGCCCAACCTCAACTGGCTGCATTCATTATGGCCATCAAGGACCAACTGATGAGCATTCTCCCTAAAGGTGAGTTACAGTACAGGGATTTAAGTATTATCTAATATCTCAATGAATGCAAGCAAGCATTGTGCTACATGTTTTGACATCTATGTGCTTAAGTTTGTGTTGACGCTTTCTGTTCAGGTTGCCATGATGGGATTCAGCCACAAATTGGGGTAATAAAGGTGAGCGAATACTTATATTTGTCCTTGTGTCATTTGAAGAGTTTAGTCAATGGAGACTGCGCTAATGATATTCGTTTTTGTCTTTCTCCCAGTGCAAAGTGACCTCAGCCAACGGTGAGTACAGCTTAATGTTTACTAGCAACCTTTTCTCTCTTTGCTTCTCATTGGAGACAATTCTGAAATTAATCAAACTCACTCTCTTACAGAAAGCCAAATGTGCAGTGGTGTCAATAGGTGAGTGTCCCCTGATTTCCTCCACGATATGACATGTACATGCTTACTCATCCATGTAGATGCATCGTTTCTAAGTTGATAGCATTTCAACTCTTCAGTAGAAGAGAGATATGAGAAAGAGAGGACTATACGATAGCTGTCAAGAATCAGACTCAAACTCACAACACTGTGAATACGATATAAACCTTTGGAGCCCAATAGACTCGTTCTTTAATCTCTCAAGAACAGATTCAGAGCTGCGCTACTAGTGAAAAACGCTGGGGGCGCTGTTTTTCCTTTTTATTTGACGATGGGTTCCCAGGTTGCTCATTCTTAAATACTTTGCCTCTATTTCACAGCACTGCCTTGGAAAGCTACTTGGGCGGAAATATGACCGATTCCATCTGCAATTTCAGCATTCAACACTATGCATGCCTGCCTCAGGTACAGTAGCTCTTACACTCTCACAGTAAAGATGTTTTTGTGTTTTGCTGCTTAACAAGTTGTCTGGTAAGATGCCGGATTAGTGGTTTTATTAAATTCCTGATCTCAAAACCATCTTACAGTGTAGAACATCAAAATGCCAACGTCTTCTCTTGCAAGTTAAAACAAACAAAAAGACAAAAACACAATCATGCCGACACATTATTGCATGTTGCACTGTGGGATGGGCCAAGCTGACTGAATAGCGTTAAAAGGCTGCACTGTTTGTAACAAACATAATTCATCTAAAGCTGTTTGATTTCATGATTTTTTCTGTTATTTCAGCAATTCAAGCTCAGTCCAGAGCAGCTATCAATGCTCATAGAGTGCAAACTGTCTGACAACATGAGCTACACCAAAGAAATGTGGAAACTGTTCTTCACCAAATTCTCTGCAAATCTTGGAGATGCTCTTCAAATGCTTTCAAACACGGTAAAGACAATGCCCCCCCCCTCCCCATCCTGACAAGCACACGCACACCCGTGCTCGTGTGCACGCAAACACGTTTGTGTGTGTATATGCTTACGCTTAATGTATGCAAGCTGCATGTATGTAGGATATATATTAGCCAGACAACAGTTATGTAGGTTCATATACTAAACACCTAAAACAATAATAGGTCAATGCATTTGAACATTGTTTCTGTCCACAGACTTTCCTGCCCAACGGTCCATCCATACCTCTTGTGCTTGATGTACTCAGGGAGGTCACTGTCGATCAGTTTACTCCACAAGAGCTGAAAGATACGCACTTTATACGGAAGTGGTTTCAAAACAATCTTAAGCCTTTCCTCCCCCATGCATCTGGAGAGTTTCTGTCTTGTCTCAGCACCAAAGACTTTAGCTGTGAAACCTACCAGATTCTGTGAGTGTAATTACATTGGGTGCTTAGCGCTTTTTCCATCCATATGCTTACTATGTGTGTACTTTGTATCTCATATTCATACCTGTTTACCTTTGCAGAGTGGCTGCTCTGGGTCATCAACCAGCTCTCGACAGGCAAAAGCTACAGATGATCTACTCAAACTTCCTTGCAGCCTATTTGAGTCGAAATGACACAGAAGGTGCTTGTCCTTTTTGTTCTAAAATAGATAAACTAAACAAATTGCACATTCCATAGCTGACAGAAATGATCATGACAAGTAAAATGAACTATTTGCAAAGTCTTCAAATGCGTTCATTGTTTATTTCAGTTCCCGGTTGTGTCGACAATTCAATCAGCATCACCTCCTGGCTACAATTGGTCTTTGGGCCTTTTATCTCCTTTGTACCCCTCACTGATGTCATGCAACTCCAGACAAATGTCTCAGTGGTAGGTACCACTTCAAGACCACTGATTTTACTGTGTTATGAAATAGACGTACTACTGCGGAAGTAAACTGGCTTGTGTATTCTAAAATATAGGTAGTGTAAATGCTACAGTTTTTGTTTGCTACTACTGTATTTGTTTTCACGTTGATTACAATGATGCTGTACTTCCAAAAATAAGGAGTAACACTACTGTGTGTGCATTGTCTATTCTCAACATAGGTGGAAGTTCTGCCAGCTTTCTCTCCACAGCAGATAGGAGAGGTGGTACTGAAGCCTAACACTGCAAATACAGTTTACATCATCAACATTGTCTTTAATCACCTGGGCAATGGCACCAGATTCAAAGACTTCCTCGTTTACCTGGAAACAAATGCCGGAGGGGTAAATATCCAAATGTTTTAGCGTAATATAGGCGTTTTGCAAGATTGTCTTCAAATACAGTAACTGTATCCTGTTTTTCTCATTTGCATTTTCAGGCAAACCTTAGTTGCGAGTCATACAGTACCATGTAAGTGAAGTTGTGTTGTAACTCATTCTTTATCGTTTAATTGAGTTGTTGCTTGTGCTTGATATCTTGTGTTCATGTCTTCCTCACTCATGGCTTCCCCTCTCCTTTGCCATCAGCTTCCAAAGGTTAGACATGGTCATTTCTTCAGCCCAACCTCAACTGGCTGCATTCATTATGGCCATCAAGGACCAACTGATGAGCATTCTCCCTAAAGGTGAGTTACAGTACAGGGATTTAAGTATTATCTAATATCTCAATGAATGCAAGCAAGCATTGTGCTACATGTTTTGACATCTATGTGCTTAAGTTTGTGTTGACGCTTTCTGTTCAGGTTGCCATGATGGGATTCAGCCACAAATTGGGGTAATAAAGGTGAGCGAATACTTATATTTGTCCTTGTGTCATTTGAAGAGTTTAGTCAATGGAGACTCTGTGCTAATGATATTCGTTTTTGTCTTTCTCCCAGTGCAAAGTGACCTCAGCCAACGGTGAGTACAGCTTAATGTTTACTAGCAACCTTTTCTCTCTTTGCTTCTCATTGGAGACAATTCTGAAATTAATCAAACTCACTCTCTTACAGAAAGCCAAATGTGCAGTGGTGTCAATAGGTGAGTGTCCCCTGATTTCCTCCACGATATGACATGTACATGCTTACTCATCCATGTAGATGCATCGTTTCTAAGTTGATAGCATTTCAACTCTTCAGTAGAAGAGAGATATGAGAAAGAGAGGACTATACGATAGCTGTCAAGAATCAGACTCAAACTCACAACACTGTGAATACGATATAAACCTTTGGAGCCCAATAGACTCGTTCTTTAATCTCTCAAGAACAGATTCAGAGCTGCGCTACTAGTGAAAAACGCTGGGGGCGCTGTTTTTCCTTTTTATTTGACGATGGGTTCCTAGATTGCTCATTCTTAAATACTTTGCCTCTATTTCACAGCACTGCCTTGGAAAGCTACTTGGGCGGAAATATGACCGATTCCATCTGCAATTTCAGCATTCAACACTATGCATGCCTGCCTCAGGTACAGTAGCTCTTACACTCTCACAGTAAAGATGTTTTTGTGTTTTGTTGCTTAACAAGTTGTCTGGTAAGATGCCGGATTAGTGGTTTTATTAAATTCCTGATCTCAAAACCATCTTACAGTGTAGAACATCAAAATGTCAACGTCTTCTCTTGCAAGTTAAAACAAACAAAAAGACAAAAACACAATCATGCCGACACATTATTGCATGTTGCACTGTGGGATGGGCCAAGCTGACTGAATAGCGTTAAAAGGCTGCACTGTTTGTAACAGACATAATTCATCTAAAGCTGTTTGATTTCATGATCTTTTCTGTTATTTCAGCAATTCAAGCTCAGTCCAGAGCAGCTATCAATGCTCATAGAGTGCAAACTGTCTGACAACATGAGCTACACCAAAGAAATGTGGAAACTGTTCTTCACCAAATTCTCTGCAAATCTTGGAGATGCTCTTCAAATGCTTTCAAACACGGTAAAGACAATGCCCCCCCCCTCCCCATCCTGACAAGCACACGCACACCCGTGATCGTGTGCACGCAAACACGTTTGTGTGTGTATATGCTTACGCTTAATGTATTCAAGCTGCATGTATGTAGGATATATATTAGCCAGACAACAGTTATGTAGGTTCATATACTAAACACCTAAAACAATAATAGGTCAATGCATTTGAACATTGTTTCTGTCCACAGACTTTCCTGCCCAAAGGTCCATCCATACCTCTTGTGCTTGATGTACTCGGGGAGGTCACTGTCGATCAGTTTACTCCACAAGAGCTGAAAGATACGCACTTTATACGGAAGTGGTTTCAAAACAATCTTAAGCCTTTCCTCCCCCATGCATCTGGAGAGTTTTTGTCTTGTCTCAGCACCAAAGACTTTAGCTGTGAAACCTACCAGATTCTGTGAGTGTAATTACATTGGGTGCTTAGCGCTTTTTCCATCCATATGCTTACTATGTGTGTACTTTGTATCTCATATTCATACCTGTTTACCTTTGCAGAGTGGCTGCTCTGGGTCATCAACCAGCTCTCGACAGGCAAAAGCTACAGATGATCTACTCAAACTTCCTTGCAGCCTATTTGAGTCGAAATGACACAGAAGGTGCTTGTCCTTTTTGTTCTAAAATAGATAAACTAAACAAATTGCACATTCCATAGCTGACAGAAATGATCATGACAAGTAAAATGAACTATTTGCAAAGTCTTCAAATGCGTTCATTGTTTATTTCAGTTCCCGGTTGTGTCGACAATTCAATCAGCATCACCTCCTGGCTACAATTGGTCTTTGGGCCTTTTATCTCCTTTGTACCCCTCACTGATGTCATGCAACTCCAGACAAATGTCTCAGTGGTAGGTACCACTTCAAGACCACTGATTTTACTGTGTTATGAAATAGACGTACTACTGCGGAAGTAAACTGGCTTGTGTATTCTAAAATATAGGTAGTGTAAATGCTACAGTTTTTGTTTGCTACTACTGTATTTGTTTTCACGTTGATTACAATGATGCTGTACTTCCAAAAATAAGGAGTAACACTACTGTGTGTGCATTGTCTATTCTCAACATAGGTGGAAGTTCTGCCAGCTTTCTCTCCACAGCAGATAGGAGAGGTGGTACTGAAGCCTAACACTGCAAATACAGTTTACATCATCAACATTGTCTTTAATCACCTGGGCAATGGCACCAGATTCAAAGACTTCCTCGTTTACCTGGAAACAAATGCCGGAGGGGTAAATATCCAAATGTTTTAGCGTAATATAGGCGTTTTGCAAGATTGTCTTCAAATACAGTAACTGTATCCTGTTTTTCTCATTTGCATTTTCAGGCAAACCTTAGTTGCGAGTCATACAGTACCATGTAAGTGAAGTTGTGTTGTAACTCATTCTTTATCGTTTAATTGAGTTGTTGCTTGTGCTTGATATCTTGTGTTCATGTCTTCCTCACTCATGGCTTCCCCTCTCCTTTGCCATCAGCTTCCAAAGGTTAGACATGGTCATTTCTTCAGCCCAACCTCAACTGGCTGCATTCATTATGGCCATCAAGGACCAACTGATGAGCATTCTCCCTAAAGGTGAGTTACAGTACAGGGATTTAAGTATTATCTAATATCTCAATGAACGCAAGCAAGCATTGTGCTACATGTTTTGACATCTATGTGCTTAAGTTTGTGTTGACGCTTTCTGTTCAGGTTGCCATGATGGGATTCAGCCACAAATTGGGGTAATAAAGGTGAGCGAATACTTATATTTGTCCTTGTGTCATTTGAAGAGTTTAGTCAATGGAGACTCTGTGCTAATGATATTCGTTTTTGTCTTTCTCCCAGTGCAAAGTGACCTCAGCCAACGGTGAGTACAGCTTAATGTTTACTAGCAACCTTTTCTCTCTTTGCTTCTCATTGGAGACAATTCTGAAATTAATCAAACTCACTCTCTTACAGAAAGCCAAATGTGCAGTGGTGTCAATAGGTGAGTGTCCCCTGATTTCCTCCACGATATGACATGTACATGCTTACTCATCCATGTAGATGCATCGTTTCTAAGTTGATAGCATTTCAACTCTTCAGTAGAAGAGAGATATGAGAAAGAGAGGACTATACGATAGCTGTCAAGAATCAGACTCAAACTCACAACACTGTGAATACGATATAAACCTTTGGAGCCCAATAGACTCGTTCTTTAATCTCTCAAGAACAGATTCAGAGCTGCGCTACTAGTGAAAAACGCTGGGGGCGCTGTTTTTCCTTTTTATTTGACGATGGGTTCCCAGATTGCTCATTCTTAAATACTTTGCCTCTATTTCACAGCACTGCCTTGGAAAGCTACTTGGGCGGAAATATGACCGATTCCATCTGCAATTTCAGCATTCAACACTATGCATGCCTGCCTCAGGTACAGTAGCTCTTACACTCTCACAGTAAAGATGTTTTTGTGTTTTGTTGCTTAACAAGTTGTCTGGTAAGATGCCGGATTAGTGGTTTTATTAAATTCCTGATCTGAAAACCATCTTACAGTGTAGAACATCAAAATGTCAACGTCTTCTCTTGCAAGTTAAAACAAACAAAAAGACAAAAACACAATCATGCCGACACATTATTGCATGTTGCACTGTGGGATGGGCCAAGCTGACTGAATAGCGTTAAAAGGCTGCACTGTTTGTAACAGACATAATTCATCTAAAGCTGTTTGATTTCATGATTTTTTCTGTTATTTCAGCAATTCAAGCTCAGTCCAGAGCAGCTATCAATGCTCATAGAGTGCAAACTGTCTGACAACATGAGCTACACCAAAGAAATGTGGAAACTGTTCTTCACCAAATTCTCTGCAAATCTTGGAGATGCTCTTCAAATGCTTTCAAACACGGTAAAGACAATGCCCCCCCCCTCCCCATCCTGACAAGCACACGCACACCCGTGATCGTGTGCACGCAAACACGTTTGTGTGTGTATATGCTTACGCTTAATGTATGCAAGCTGCATGTATGTAGGATATATATTAGCCAGACAACAGTTATGTAGGTTCATATACTAAACACCTAAAACAATAATAGGTCAATGCATTTGAACATTGTTTCTGTCCACAGACTTTCCTGCCCAACGGTCCATCCATACCTCTTGTGCTTGATGTACTCAGGGAGGTCACTGTCGATCAGTTTACTCCACAAGAGCTGAAAGATACGCACTTTATACGGAAGTGGTTTCAAAACAATCTTAAGCCTTTCCTCCCCCATGCATCTGGAGAGTTTCTGTCTTGTCTCAGCACCAAAGACTTTAGCTGTGAAACCTACCAGATTCTGTGAGTGTAATTACATTGGGTGCTTAGCGCTTTTTCCATCCATATGCTTACTATGTGTGTACTTTGTATCTCATATTCATACCTGAGTGTTTACCTTTGCAGAGTGGCTGCTCTGGGTCATCAACCAGCTCTCGACAGGCAAAAGCTACAGATGATCTACTCAAACTTCCTTGCAGCCTATTTGAGTCGAAATGACACAGAAGGTGCTTGTCCTTTTTGTTCTAAAATAGATAAACTAAACAAATTGCACATTCCATAGCTGACAGAAATGATCATGACAAGTAAAATGAACTATTTGCAAAGTCTTCAAATGCGTTCATTGTTTATTTCAGTTCCCGGTTGTGTCGACAATTCAATCAGCATCACCTCCTGGCTACAATTGGTCTTTGGGCCTTTTATCTCCTTTGTACCCCTCACTGATGTCATGCAACTCCAGACAAATGTCTCAGTGGTAGGTACCACTTCAAGACCACTGATTTTACTGTGTTATGAAATAGACGTACTACTGCGGAAGTAAACTGGCTTGTGTATTCTAAAATATAGGTAGTGTAAATGCTACAGTTTTTGTTTGCTACTACTGTATTTGTTTTCACGTTGATTACAATGTAGCTGTACTTCCAAAAATAAGGAGTAACACTACTGTGTGTGCATTGTCTATTCTCAACATAGGTGGAAGTTCTGCCAGCTTTCTCTCCACAGCAGATAGGAGAAGTGGTACTGAAGCCTAACACTGCAAATACAGTTTACATCATCAACATTGTCTTTAATCACCTGGGCAATGGCACCAGATTCAAAGACTTCCTCGTTTACCTGGAAACAAATGCCGGAGGGGTAAATATCCAAATGTTTTAGCGTAATATAGGCGTTTTGCAAGATTGTCTTCAAATACAGTAACTGTATCCTGTTTTTCTCATTTGCATTTTCAGGCAAACCTTAGTTGCGAGTCATACAGTACCATGTAAGTGAAGTTGTGTTGTAACTCATTCTTTATCGTTTAATTGAGTTGTTGCTTGTGCTTGATATCTTGTGTTCATGTCTTTCTCACTCATGGCTTCCCCTCTCCTTTGCCATCAGCTTCCAAAGGTTAGACATGGTCATTTCTTCAGCCCAACCTCAACTGGCTGCATTCATTATGGCCATCAAGGACCAACTGATGAGCATTCTCCCTAAAGGTGAGTTACAGTACAGGGATTTAAGTATTATCTAATATCTCAATGAATGCAAGCAAGCATTGTGCTACATGTTTTGACATCTATGTGCTTAAGTTTGTGTTGACGCTTTCTGTTCAGGTTGCCATGATGGGATTCAGCCACAAATTGGGGTAATAAAGGTGAGCGAATACTTATATTTGTCCTTGTGTCATTTGAAGAGTTTAGTCAATGGAGACTGCGCTAATGATATTCGTTTTTGTCTTTCTCCCAGTGCAAAGTGACCTCAGCCAACGGTGAGTACAGCTTAATGTTTACTAGCAACCTTTTCTCTCTTTGCTTCTCATTGGAGACAATTCTGAAATTAATCAAACTCACTCTCTTACAGAAAGCCAAATGTGCAGTGGTGTCAATAGGTGAGTGTCCCCTGATTTCCTCCACGATATGACATGTACATGCTTACTCATCCATGTAGATGCATCGTTTCTAAGTTGATAGCATTTCAACTCTTCAGTAGAAGAGAGATATGAGAAAGAGAGGACTATACGATAGCTGTCAAGAATCAGACTCAAACTCACAACACTGTGAATACGATATAAACCTTTGGAGCCCAATAGACTCGTTCTTTAATCTCTCAAGAACAGATTCAGAGCTGCGCTACTAGTGAAAAACGCTGGGGGCGCTGTTTTTCCTTTTTATTTGACGATGGGTTCCCAGGTTGCTCATTCTTAAATACTTTGCCTCTATTTCACAGCACTGCCTTGGAAAGCTACTTGGGCGGAAATATGACCGATTCCATCTGCAATTTCAGCATTCAACACTATGCATGCCTGCCTCAGGTACAGTAGCTCTTACACTCTCACAGTAAAGATGTTTTTGTGTTTTGCTGCTTAACAAGTTGTCTGGTAAGATGCCGGATTAGTGGTTTTATTAAATTCCTGATCTCAAAACCATCTTACAGTGTAGAACATCAAAATGCCAACGTCTTCTCTTGCAAGTTAAAACAAACAAAAAGACAAAAACACAATCATGCCGACACATTATTGCATGTTGCACTGTGGGATGGGCCAAGCTGACTGAATAGCGTTAAAAGGCTGCACTGTTTGTAACAAACATAATTCATCTAAAGCTGTTTGATTTCATGATTTTTTCTGTTATTTCAGCAATTCAAGCTCAGTCCAGAGCAGCTATCAATGCTCATAGAGTGCAAACTGTCTGACAACATGAGCTACACCAAAGAAATGTGGAAACTGTTCTTCACCAAATTCTCTGCAAATCTTGGAGATGCTCTTCAAATGCTTTCAAACACGGTAAAGACAATGCCCCCCCCCTCCCCATCCTGACAAGCACACGCACACCCGTGCTCGTGTGCACGCAAACACGTTTGTGTGTGTATATGCTTACGCTTAATGTATGCAAGCTGCATGTATGTAGGATATATATTAGCCAGACAACAGTTATGTAGGTTCATATACTAAACACCTAAAACAATAATAGGTCAATGCATTTGAACATTGTTTCTGTCCACAGACTTTCCTGCCCAACGGTCCATCCATACCTCTTGTGCTTGATGTACTCAGGGAGGTCACTGTCGATCAGTTTACTCCACAAGAGCTGAAAGATACGCACTTTATACGGAAGTGGTTTCAAAACAATCTTAAGCCTTTCCTCCCCCATGCATCTGGAGAGTTTCTGTCTTGTCTCAGCACCAAAGACTTTAGCTGTGAAACCTACCAGATTCTGTGAGTGTAATTACATTGGGTGCTTAGCGCTTTTTCCATCCATATGCTTACTATGTGTGTACTTTGTATCTCATATTCATACCTGTTTACCTTTGCAGAGTGGCTGCTCTGGGTCATCAACCAGCTCTCGACAGGCAAAAGCTACAGATGATCTACTCAAACTTCCTTGCAGCCTATTTGAGTCGAAATGACACAGAAGGTGCTTGTCCTTTTTGTTCTAAAATAGATAAACTAAACAAATTGCACATTCCATAGCTGACAGAAATGATCATGACAAGTAAAATGAACTATTTGCAAAGTCTTCAAATGCGTTCATTGTTTATTTCAGTTCCCGGTTGTGTCGACAATTCAATCAGCATCACCTCCTGGCTACAATTGGTCTTTGGGCCTTTTATCTCCTTTGTACCCCTCACTGATGTCATGCAACTCCAGACAAATGTCTCAGTGGTAGGTACCACTTCAAGACCACTGATTTTACTGTGTTATGAAATAGACGTACTACTGCGGAAGTAAACTGGCTTGTGTATTCTAAAATATAGGTAGTGTAAATGCTACAGTTTTTGTTTGCTACTACTGTATTTGTTTTCACGTTGATTACAATGATGCTGTACTTCCAAAAATAAGGAGTAACACTACTGTGTGTGCATTGTCTATTCTCAACATAGGTGGAAGTTCTGCCAGCTTTCTCTCCACAGCAGATAGGAGAAGTGGTACTGAAGCCTAACACTGTAAATACAGTTTACATCATCAACATTGTCTTTAATCACCTGGGCAATGGCACCAGATTCAAAGACTTCCTCGTTTACCTGGAAACAAATGCCGGAGGGGTAAATATCCAAATGTTTTAGCGTAATATAGGCGTTTTGCAAGATTGTCTTAAAATACAGTAACTGTATCCTGTTTTTCTCATTTGCATTTTCAGGCAAACCTTAGTTGCGAGTCATACAGTACCATGTAAGTGAAGTTGTGTTGTAACTCATTCTTTATCGTTTAATTGAGTTGTTGCTTGTGCTTGATATCTTGTGTTCATGTCTTCCTCACTCATGGCTTCCCCTCTCCTTTGCCATCAGCTTCCAAAGGTTAGACATGGTCATTTCTTCAGCCCAACCTCAACTGGCTGCATTCATTATGGCCATCAAGGACCAACTGATGAGCATTCTCCCTAAAGGTGAGTTACAGTACAGGGATTTAAGTATTATCTAATATCTCAATGAATGCAAGCAAGCATTGTGCTACATGTTTTGACATCTATGTGCTTAAGTTTGTGTTGACGCTTTCTGTTCAGGTTGCCATGATGGGATTCAGCCACAAATTGGGGTAATAAAGGTGAGCGAATACTTATATTTGTCCTTGTGTCATTTGAAGAGTTTAGTCAATGGAGACTCTGTGCTAATGATATTCGTTTTTGTCTTTCTCCCAGTGCAAAGTGACCTCAGCCAACGGTGAGTACAGCTTAATGTTTACTAGCAACCTTTTCTCTCTTTGCTTCTCATTGGAGACAATTCTGAAATTAATCAAACTCACTCTCTTACAGAAAGCCAAATGTGCAGTGGTGTCAATAGGTGAGTGTCCCCTGATTTCCTCCACGATATGACATGTACATGCTTACTCATCCATGTAGATGCATCGTTTCTAAGTTGATAGCATTTCAACTCTTCAGTAGAAGAGAGATATGAGAAAGAGAGGACTATACGATAGCTGTCAAGAATCAGACTCAAACTCACAACACTGTGAATACGATATAAACCTTTGGAGCCCAATAGACTCGTTCTTTAATCTCTCAAGAACAGATTCAGAGCTGCGCTACTAGTGAAAAACGCTGGGGGCGCTGTTTTTCCTTTTTATTTGACGATGGGTTCCCAGATTGCTCATTCTTAAATACTTTGCCTCTATTTCACAGCACTGCCTTGGAAAGCTACTTGGGCGGAAATATGACCGATTCCATCTGCAATTTCAGCATTCAACACTATGCATGCCTGCCTCAGGTACAGTAGCTCTTACACTCTCACAGTAAAGATGTTTTTGTGTTTTGTTGCTTAACAAGTTGTCTGGTAAGATGCCGGATTAGTGGTTTTATTAAATTCCTGATCTCAAAACCATCTTACAGTGTAGAACATCAAAATGTCAACGTCTTCTCTTGCAAGTTAAAACAAACAAAAAGACAAAAACACAATCATGCCGACACATTATTGCATGTTGCACTGTGGGATGGGCCAAGCTGACTGAATAGCGTTAAAAGGCTGCACTGTTTGTAACAGACATAATTCATCTAAAGCTGTTTGATTTCATGATTTTTTCTGTTATTTCAGCAATTCAAGCTCAGTCCAGAGCAGCTATCAATGCTCATAGAGTGCAAACTGTCTGACAACATGAGCTACACCAAAGAAATGTGGAAACTGTTCTTCACCAAATTCTCTGCAAATCTTGGAGATGCTCTTCAAATGCTTTCAAACACGGTAAAGACAATGCCCCCCCCTCCCCATCCTGACAAGCACACGCACACCCGTGCTCGTGTGCACGCAAACACGTTTGTGTGTGTATATGCTTACGCTTAATGTATGCAAGCTGCATGTATGTAGTATATATATTAGCCAGACAACAGTTATGTAGGTTCATATACTAAACACCTAAAACAATAATAGGTCAATGCATTTGAACATTGTTTCTGTCCACAGACTTTCCTGCCCAACGGTCCATCCATACCTCTTGTGCTTGATGTACTCAGGGAGGTCACTGTCGATCAGTTTACTCCACAAGAGCTGAAAGATACGCACTTTATACGGAAGTGGTTTCAAAACAATCTTAAGCCTTTCCTCCCCCATGCATCTGGAGAGTTTCTGTCTTGTCTCAGCACCAAAGACTTTAGCTGTGAAACCTACCAGATTCTGTGAGTGTAAATACATTGGGTGCTTAGCGCTTTTTCCATCCATATGCTTACTATGTGTGTACTTTGTATCTCATATTCATACCTGTTTACCTTTGCAGAGTGGCTGCTCTGGGTCATCAACCAGCTCTCGACAGGCAAAAGCTACAGATGATCTACTCAAACTTCCTTGCAGCCTATTTGAGTCGAAATGACACAGAAGGTGCTTGTCCTTTTTGTTCTAAAATAGATAAACTAAACAAATTGCACATTCCATAGCTGACAGAAATGATCATGACAAGTAAAATGAACTATTTGCAAAGTCTTCAAATGCGTTCATTGTTTATTTCAGTTCCCGGTTGTGTCGACAATTCAATCAGCATCACCTCCTGGCTACAATTGGTCTTTGGGCCTTTTATCTCCTTTGTACCCCTCACTGATGTCATGCAACTTCAGACAAATGTCTCAGTGGTAGGTACCACTTCAAGACCACTGATTTTACTGTGTTATGAAATAGACGTACTACTGCGGAAGTAAACTGGCTTGTGTATTCTAAAATATAGGTAGTGTAAATGCTACAGTTTTTGTTTGCTACTACTGTATTTGTTTTCACGTTGATTACAATGATGCTGTACTTCCAAAAATAAGGAGTAACACTACTGTGTGTGCATTGTCTATTCTCAACATAGGTGGAAGTTCTGCCAGCTTTCTCTCCACAGCAGATAGGAGAAGTGGTACTGAAGCCTAACACTGCAAATACAGTTTACATCATCAACATTGTCTTTAATCACCTGGGCAATGGCACCAGATTCAAAGACTTCCTCGTTTACCTGGAAACAAATGCCGGAGGGGTAAATATCCAAATGTTTTAGCGTAATATAGGCGTTTTGCAAGATTGTCTTCAAATACAGTAACTGTATCCTGTTTTTCTCATTTGCATTTTCAGGCAAACCTTAGTTGCGAGTCATACAGTACCATGTAAGTGAAGTTGTGTTGTAACTCATTCTTTATCGTTTAATTGAGTTGTTGCTTGTGCTTGATATCTTGTGTTCATTGTCTTCCTCACTCATGGCTTCCCCTCTCCTTTGCCATCAGCTTCCAAAGGTTAGACATGGTCATTTCTTCAGCCCAACCTCAACTGGCTGCATTCATTATGGCCATCAAGGACCAACTGATGAGCATTCTCCCTAAAGGTGAGTTACAGTACAGGGATTTAAGTATTATCTAATATCTCAATGAATGCAAGCAAGCATTGTGCTACATGTTTTGACATCTATGTGCTTAAGTTTGTGTTGACGCTTTCTGTTCAGGTTGCCATGATGGGATTCAGCCACAAATTGGGGTAATAAAGGTGAGCGAATACTTATATTTGTCCTTGTGTCATTTGAAGAGTTTAGTCAATGGAGACTCTGTGCTAATGATATTCGTTTTTGTCTTTCTCCCAGTGCAAAGTGACCTCAGCCAACGGTGAGTACAGCTTAATGTTTACTAGCAACCTTTTCTCTCTTTGCTTCTCATTGGAGACAATTCTGAAATTAATCAAACTCACTCTCTTACAGAAAGCCAAATGTGCAGTGGTGTCAATAGGTGAGTGTCCCCTGATTTCCTCCACGATATGACATGTACATGCTTACTCATCCATGTAGATGCATCGTTTCTAAGTTGATAGCATTTCAACTCTTCAGTAGAAGAGAGATATGAGAAAGAGAGGACTATACGATAGCTGTCAAGAATCAGACTCAAACTCACAACACTGTGAATACGATATAAACCTTTGGAGCCCAATAGACTCGTTCTTTAATCTCTCAAGAACAGATTCAGAGCTGCGCTACTAGTGAAAAACGCTGGGGGCGCTGTTTTTACTTTTTATTTGACGATGGGTTCCCAGATTGCTCATTCTTAAATACTTTGCCTCTATTTCACAGCACTGCCTTGGAAAGCTACTTGGGCGGAAATATGACCGATTCCATCTGCAATTTCAGCATTCAACACTATGCATGCCTGCCTCAGGTACAGTAGCTCTTACACTCTCACAGTAAAGATGTTTTTGTGTTTTGCTGCTTAACAAGTTGTCTGGTAAGATGCCGGATTAGTGGTTTTATTAAATTCCTGACCTCAAAACCATCTTACAGTGTAGAACATCAAAATGCCAACGTCTTCTCTTGCAAGTTAAAACAAACAAAAAGACAAAAACACAATCATGCCGACACATTATTGCATGTTGCACTGTGGGATGGGCCAAGCTGACTGAATAGCGTTAAAAGGCTGCACTGTTTGTAACAGACATAATTCATCTAAAGCTGTTTGATTTCATGATTTTTTCTGTTATTTCAGCAATTCAAGCTCAGTCCAGAGCAGCTATCAATGCTCATAGAGTGCAAACTGTCTGACAACATGAGCTACACCAAAGAAATGTGGAAACTGTTCTTCACCAAATTCTCTGCAAATCTTGGAGATGCTCTTCAAATGCTTTCAAACACGGTAAAGACAATGCCCCCCCCCCCCTCCCCATCCTGACAAGCACACGCACACCCGTGCTCGTGTGCACGCAAACACGTTTGTGTGTGTGTATGCTTACGCTTAATGTATGCAAGCTGCATGTATGTAGGATATATATTAGCCAGACAACAGTTATGTAGGTTCATATACTAAACACCTAAAACAATAATAGGTCAATGCATTTGAACATTGTTTCTGTCCACAGACTTTCCTGCCCAACGGTCCATCCATACCTCTTGTGCTTGATGTACTCAGGGAGGTCACTGTCGATCAGTTTACTCCACAAGAGCTGAAAGATACGCACTTTATACGGAAGTGGTTTCAAAACAATCTTAAGCCTTTCCTCCCCCATGCATCTGGAGAGTTTCTGTCTTGTCTCAGCACCAAAGACTTTAGCTGTGAAACCTACCAGATTCTGTGAGTGTAATTACATTGGGTGCTTAGCGCTTTTTCCATCCATATGCTTACTATGTGTGTACTTTGTATCTCATATTCATACCTGTTTACCTTTGCAGAGTGGCTGCTCTGGGTCATCAACCAGCTCTCGACAGGCAAAAGCTACAGATGATCTACTCAAACTTCCTTGCAGCCTATTTGAGTCGAAATGACACAGAAGGTGCTTGTCCTTTTTGTTCTAAAATAGATAAACTAAACAAATTGCACATTCCATAGCTGACAGAAATGATCATGACAAGTAAAATGAACTATTTGCAAAGTCTTCAAATGCGTTCATTGTTTATTTCAGTTCCCGGTTGTGTCGACAATTCAATCAGCATCACCTCCTGGCTACAATTGGTCTTTGGGCCTTTTATCTCCTTTGTACCCCTCACTGATGTCATGCAACTCCAGACAAATGTCTCAGTGGTAGGTACCACTTCAAGACCACTGATTTTACTGTGTTATGAAATAGACGTACTACTGCGGAAGTAAACTGGCTTGTGTATTCTAAAATATAGGTAGTGTAAATGCTACAGTTTTTGTTTGCTACTACTGTATTTGTTTTCACGTTGATTACAATGATGCTGTACTTCCAAAAATAAGGAGTAACACTACTGTGTGTGCATTGTCTATTCTCAACATAGGTGGAAGTTCTGCCAGCTTTCTCTCCACAGCAGATAGGAGAAGTGGTACTGAAGCCTAACACTGCAAATACAGTTTACATCATCAACATTGTCTTTAATCACCTGGGCAATGGCACCAGATTCAAAGACTTCCTCGTTTACCTGGAAACAAATGCCGGAGGGGTAAATATCCAAATGTTTTAGCGTAATATAGGCGTTTTGCAAGATTGTCTTCAAATACAGTAACTGTATCCTGTTTTTCTCATTTGCATTTTCAGGCAAACCTTAGTTGCGAGTCATACAGTACCATGTAAGTGAAGTTGTGTTGTAACTCATTCTTTATCGTTTAATTGAGTTGTTGCTTGTGCTTGATATCTTGTGTTCATTGTCTTCCTCACTCATGGCTTCCCCTCTCCTTTGCCATCAGCTTCCAAAGGTTAGACATGGTCATTTCTTCAGCCCAACCTCAACTGGCTGCATTCATTATGGCCATCAAGGACCAACTGATGAGCATTCTCCCTAAAGGTGAGTTACAGTACAGGGATTTAAGTATTATCTAATATCTCAATGAATGCAAGCAAGCATTGTGCTACATGTTTTGACATCTATGTGCTTAAGTTTGTGTTGACGCTTTCTGTTCAGGTTGCCATGATGGGATTCAGCCACAAATTGGGGTAATAAAGGTGAGCGAATACTTATATTTGTCCTTGTGTCATTTGAAGAGTTTAGTCAATGGAGACTCTGTGCTAATGATATTCGTTTTTGTCTTTCTCCCAGTGCAAAGTGACCTCAGCCAACGGTGAGTACAGCTTAATGTTTACTAGCAACCTTTTCTCTCTTTGCTTCTCATTGGAGACAATTCTGAAATTAATCAAACTCACTCTCTTACAGAAAGCCAAATGTGCAGTGGTGTCAATAGGTGAGTGTCCCCTGATTTCCTCCACGATATGACATGTACATGCTTACTCATCCATGTAGATGCATCGTTTCTAAGTTGATAGCATTTCAACTCTTCAGTAGAAGAGAGATATGAGAAAGAGAGGACTATACGATAGCTGTCAAGAATCAGACTCAAACTCACAACACTGTGAATACGATATAAACCTTTGGAGCCCAATAGACTCGTTCTTTAATCTCTCAAGAACAGATTCAGAGCTGCGCTACTAGTGAAAAACGCTGGGGGCGCTGTTTTTCCTTTTTATTTGACGATGGGTTCCCAGATTGCTCATTCTTAAATACTTTGCCTCTATTTCACAGCACTGCCTTGGAAAGCTACTTGGGCGGAAATATGACCGATTCCATCTGCAATTTCAGCATTCAACACTATGCATGCCTGCCTCAGGTACAGTAGCTCTTACACTCTCACAGTAAAGATGTTTTTGTGTTTTGCTGCTTAACAAGTTGTCTGGTAAGATGCCGGATTAGTGGTTTTATTAAATTCCTGACCTCAAAACCATCTTACAGTGTAGAACATCAAAATGCCAACGTCTTCTCTTGCAAGTTAAAACAAACAAAAAGACAAAAACACAATCATGCCGACACATTATTGCATGTTGCACTGTGGGATGGGCCAAGCTGACTGAATAGCGTTAAAAGGCTGCACTGTTTGTAACAGACATAATTCATCTAAAGCTGTTTGATTTCATGATTTTTTCTGTTATTTCAGCAATTCAAGCTCAGTCCAGAGCAGCTATCAATGCTCATAGAGTGCAAACTGTCTGACAACATGAGCTACACCAAAGAAATGTGGAAACTGTTCTTCACCAAATTCTCTGCAAATCTTGGAGATGCTCTTCAAATGCTTTCAAACACGGTAAAGACAATGCCCCCCCCCCTCCCCATCCTGACAAGCACACGCACACCCGTGCTCGTGTGCACGCAAACACGTTTGTGTGTGTATATGCTTACGCTTAATGTATGCAAGCTGCATGTATGTAGGATATATATTAGCCAGACAACAGTTATGTAGGTTCATATACTAAACACCTAAAACAATAATAGGTCAATGCATTTGAACATTGTTTCTGTCCACAGACTTTCCTGCCCAACGGTCCATCCATACCTCTTGTGCTTGATGTACTCAGGGAGGTCACTGTCGATCAGTTTACTCCACAAGAGCTGAAAGATACGCACTTTATACGGAAGTGGTTTCAAAACAATCTTAAGCCTTTCCTCCCCCATGCATCTGGAGAGTTTCTGTCTTGTCTCAGCACCAAAGACTTTAGCTGTGAAACCTACCAGATTCTGTGAGTGTAATTACATTGGGTGCTTAGCGCTTTTTCCATCCATATGCTTACTATGTGTGTACTTTGTATCTCATATTCATACCTGTTTACCTTTGCAGAGTGGCTGCTCTGGGTCATCAACCAGCTCTCGACAGGCAAAAGCTACAGATGATCTACTCAAACTTCCTTGCAGCCTATTTGAGTCGAAATGACACAGAAGGTGCTTGTCCTTTTTGTTCTAAAATAGATAAACTAAACAAATTGCACATTCCATAGCTGACAGAAATGATCATGACAAGTAAAATGAACTATTTGCAAAGTCTTCAAATGCGTTCATTGTTTATTTCAGTTCCCGGTTGTGTCGACAATTCAATCAGCATCACCTCCTGGCTACAATTGGTCTTTGGGCCTTTTATCTCCTTTGTACCCCTCACTGATGTCATGCAACTCCAGACAAATGTCTCAGTGGTAGGTACCACTTCAAGACCACTGATTTTACTGTGTTATGAAATAGACGTACTACTGCGGAAGTAAACTGGCTTGTGTATTCTAAAATATAGGTAGTGTAAATGCTACAGTTTTTGTTTGCTACTACTGTATTTGTTTTCACGTTGATTACAATGATGCTGTACTTCCAAAAATAAGGAGTAACACTACTGTGTGTGCATTGTCTATTCTCAACATAGGTGGAAGTTCTGCCAGCTTTCTCTCCACAGCAGATAGGAGAAGTGGTACTGAAGCCTAACACTGCAAATACAGTTTACATCATCAACATTGTCTTTAATCACCTGGGCAATGGCACCAGATTCAAAGACTTCCTCGTTTACCTGGAAACAAATGCCGGAGGGGTAAATATCCAAATGTTTTAGCGTAATATAGGCGTTTTGCAAGATTGTCTTCAAATACAGTAACTGTATCCTGTTTTTCTCATTTGCATTTTCAGGCAAACCTTAGTTGCGAGTCATACAGTACCATGTAAGTGAAGTTGTGTTGTAACTCATTCTTTATCGTTTAATTGAGTTGTTGCTTGTGCTTGATATCTTGTGTTCATTGTCTTCCTCACTCATGGCTTCCCCTCTCCTTTGCCATCAGCTTCCAAAGGTTAGACATGGTCATTTCTTCAGCCCAACCTCAACTGGCTGCATTCATTATGGCCATCAAGGACCAACTGATGAGCATTCTCCCTAAAGGTGAGTTACAGTACAGGGATTTAAGTATTATCTAATATCTCAATGAATGCAAGCAAGCATTGTGCTACATGTTTTGACATCTATGTGCTTAAGTTTGTGTTGACGCTTTCTGTTCAGGTTGCCATGATGGGATTCAGCCACAAATTGGGGTAATAAAGGTGAGCGAATACTTATATTTGTCCTTGTGTCATTTGAAGAGTTTAGTCAATGGAGACTCTGTGCTAATGATATTCGTTTTTGTCTTTCTCCCAGTGCAAAGTGACCTCAGCCAACGGTGAGTACAGCTTAATGTTTACTAGCAACCTTTTCTCTCTTTGCTTCTCATTGGAGACAATTCTGAAATTAATCAAACTCACTCTCTTACAGAAAGCCAAATGTGCAGTGGTGTCAATAGGTGAGTGTCCCCTGATTTCCTCCACGATATGACATGTACATGCTTACTCATCCATGTAGATGCATCGTTTCTAAGTTGATAGCATTTCAACTCTTCAGTAGAAGAGAGATATGAGAAAGAGAGGACTATACGATAGCTGTCAAGAATCAGACTCAAACTCACAACACTGTGAATACGATATAAACCTTTGGAGCCCAATAGACTCGTTCTTTAATCTCTCAAGAACAGATTCAGAGCTGCGCTACTAGTGAAAAACGCTGGGGGCGCTGTTTTTCCTTTTTATTTGACGATGGGTTCCCAGATTGCTCATTCTTAAATACTTTGCCTCTATTTCACAGCACTGCCTTGGAAAGCTACTTGGGCGGAAATATGACCGATTCCATCTGCAATTTCAGCATTCAACACTATGCATGCCTGCCTCAGGTACAGTAGCTCTTACACTCTCACAGTAAAGATGTTTTTGTGTTTTGCTGCTTAACAAGTTGTCTGGTAAGATGCCGGATTAGTGGTTTTATTAAATTCCTGACCTCAAAACCATCTTACAGTGTAGAACATCAAAATGCCAACGTCTTCTCTTGCAAGTTAAAACAAACAAAAAGACAAAAACACAATCATGCCGACACATTATTGCATGTTGCACTGTGGGATGGGCCAAGCTGACTGAATAGCGTTAAAAGGCTGCACTGTTTGTAACAGACATAATTCATCTAAAGCTGTTTGATTTCATGATTTTTTCTGTTATTTCAGCAATTCAAGCTCAGTCCAGAGCAGCTATCAATGCTCATAGAGTGCAAACTGTCTGACAACATGAGCTACACCAAAGAAATGTGGAAACTGTTCTTCACCAAATTCTCTGCAAATCTTGGAGATGCTCTTCAAATGCTTTCAAACACGGTAAAGACAATGCCCCCCCCCCCCTCCCCATCCTGACAAGCACACGCACACCCGTGCTCGTGTGCACGCAAACACGTTTGTGTGTGTATATGCTTACGCTTAATGTATGCAAGCTGCATGTATGTAGGATATATATTAGCCAGACAACAGTTATGTAGGTTCATATACTAAACACCTAAAACAATAATAGGTCAATGCATTTGAACATTGTTTCTGTCCACAGACTTTCCTGCCCAACGGTCCATCCATACCTCTTGTGCTTGATGTACTCAGGGAGGTCACTGTCGATCAGTTTACTCCACAAGAGCTGAAAGATACGCACTTTATACGGAAGTGGTTTCAAAACAATCTTAAGCCTTTCCTCCCCCATGCATCTGGAGAGTTTCTGTCTTGTCTCAGCACCAAAGACTTTAGCTGTGAAACCTACCAGATTCTGTGAGTGTAATTACATTGGGTGCTTAGCGCTTTTTCCATCCATATGCTTACTATGTGTGTACTTTGTATCTCATATTCATACCTGTTTACCTTTGCAGAGTGGCTGCTCTGGGTCATCAACCAGCTCTCGACAGGCAAAAGCTACAGATGATCTACTCAAACTTCCTTGCAGCCTATTTGAGTCGAAATGACACAGAAGGTGCTTGTCCTTTTTGTTCTAAAATAGATAAACTAAACAAATTGCACATTCCATAGCTGACAGAAATGATCATGACAAGTAAAATGAACTATTTGCAAAGTCTTCAAATGCGTTCATTGTTTATTTCAGTTCCCGGTTGTGTCGACAATTCAATCAGCATCACCTCCTGGCTACAATTGGTCTTTGGGCCTTTTATCTCCTTTGTACCCCTCACTGATGTCATGCAACTCCAGACAAATGTCTCAGTGGTAGGTACCACTTCAAGACCACTGATTTTACTGTGTTATGAAATAGACGTACTACTGCGGAAGTAAACTGGCTTGTGTATTCTAAAATATAGGTAGTGTAAATGCTACAGTTTTTGTTTGCTACTACTGTATTTGTTTTCACGTTGATTACAATGATGCTGTACTTCCAAAAATAAGGAGTAACACTACTGTGTGTGCATTGTCTATTCTCAACATAGGTGGAAGTTCTGCCAGCTTTCTCTCCACAGCAGATAGGAGAAGTGGTACTGAAGCCTAACACTGCAAATACAGTTTACATCATCAACATTGTCTTTAATCACCTGGGCAATGGCACCAGATTCAAAGACTTCCTCGTTTACCTGGAAACAAATGCCGGAGGGGTAAATATCCAAATGTTTTAGCGTAATATAGGCGTTTTGCAAGATTGTCTTCAAATACAGTAACTGTATCCTGTTTTTCTCATTTGCATTTTCAGGCAAACCTTAGTTGCGAGTCATACAGTACCATGTAAGTGAAGTTGTGTTGTAACTCATTCTTTATCGTTTAATTGAGTTGTTGCTTGTGCTTGATATCTTGTGTTCATTGTCTTCCTCACTCATGGCTTCCCCTCTCCTTTGCCATCAGCTTCCAAAGGTTAGACATGGTCATTTCTTCAGCCCAACCTCAACTGGCTGCATTCATTATGGCCATCAAGGACCAACTGATGAGCATTCTCCCTAAAGGTGAGTTACAGTACAGGGATTTAAGTATTATCTAATATCTCAATGAATGCAAGCAAGCATTGTGCTACATGTTTTGACATCTATGTGCTTAAGTTTGTGTTGACGCTTTCTGTTCAGGTTGCCATGATGGGATTCAGCCACAAATTGGGGTAATAAAGGTGAGCGAATACTTATATTTGTCCTTGTGTCATTTGAAGAGTTTAGTCAATGGAGACTCTGTGCTAATGATATTCGTTTTTGTCTTTCTCCCAGTGCAAAGTGACCTCAGCCAACGGTGAGTACAGCTTAATGTTTACTAGCAACCTTTTCTCTCTTTGCTTCTCATTGGAGACAATTCTGAAATTAATCAAACTCACTCTCTTACAGAAAGCCAAATGTGCAGTGGTGTCAATAGGTGAGTGTCCCCTGATTTCCTCCACGATATGACATGTACATGCTTACTCATCCATGTAGATGCATCGTTTCTAAGTTGATAGCATTTCAACTCTTCAGTAGAAGAGAGATATGAGAAAGAGAGGACTATACGATAGCTGTCAAGAATCAGACTCAAACTCACAACACTGTGAATACGATATAAACCTTTGGAGCCCAATAGACTCGTTCTTTAATCTCTCAAGAACAGATTCAGAGCTGCGCTACTAGTGAAAAACGCTGGGGGCGCTGTTTTTACTTTTTATTTGACGATGGGTTCCCAGATTGCTCATTCTTAAATACTTTGCCTCTATTTCACAGCACTGCCTTGGAAAGCTACTTGGGCGGAAATATGACCGATTCCATCTGCAATTTCAGCATTCAACACTATGCATGCCTGCCTCAGGTACAGTAGCTCTTACACTCTCACAGTAAAGATGTTTTTGTGTTTTGCTGCTTAACAAGTTGTCTGGTAAGATGCCGGATTAGTGGTTTTATTAAATTCCTGACCTCAAAACCATCTTACAGTGTAGAACATCAAAATGCCAACGTCTTCTCTTGCAAGTTAAAACAAACAAAAAGACAAAAACACAATCATGCCGACACATTATTGCATGTTGCACTGTGGGATGGGCCAAGCTGACTGAATAGCGTTAAAAGGCTGCACTGTTTGTAACAGACATAATTCATCTAAAGCTGTTTGATTTCATGATTTTTTCTGTTATTTCAGCAATTCAAGCTCAGTCCAGAGCAGCTATCAATGCTCATAGAGTGCAAACTGTCTGACAACATGAGCTACACCAAAGAAATGTGGAAACTGTTCTTCACCAAATTCTCTGCAAATCTTGGAGATGCTCTTCAAATGCTTTCAAACACGGTAAAGACAATGCCCCCCCCCCCCTCCCCATCCTGACAAGCACACGCACACCCGTGCTCGTGTGCACGCAAACACGTTTGTGTGTGTATATGCTTACGCTTAATGTATGCAAGCTGCATGTATGTAGGATATATATTAGCCAGACAACAGTTATGTAGGTTCATATACTAAACACCTAAAACAATAATAGGTCAATGCATTTGAACATTGTTTCTGTCCACAGACTTTCCTGCCCAACGGTCCATCCATACCTCTTGTGCTTGATGTACTCAGGGAGGTCACTGTCGATCAGTTTACTCCACAAGAGCTGAAAGATACGCACTTTATACGGAAGTGGTTTCAAAACAATCTTAAGCCTTTCCTCCCCCATGCATCTGGAGAGTTTCTGTCTTGTCTCAGCACCAAAGACTTTAGCTGTGAAACCTACCAGATTCTGTGAGTGTAATTACATTGGGTGCTTAGCGCTTTTTCCATCCATATGCTTACTATGTGTGTACTTTGTATCTCATATTCATACCTGTTTACCTTTGCAGAGTGGCTGCTCTGGGTCATCAACCAGCTCTCGACAGGCAAAAGCTACAGATGATCTACTCAAACTTCCTTGCAGCCTATTTGAGTCGAAATGACACAGAAGGTGCTTGTCCTTTTTGTTCTAAAATAGATAAACTAAACAAATTGCACATTCCATAGCTGACAGAAATGATCATGACAAGTAAAATGAACTATTTGCAAAGTCTTCAAATGCGTTCATTGTTTATTTCAGTTCCCGGTTGTGTCGACAATTCAATCAGCATCACCTCCTGGCTACAATTGGTCTTTGGGCCTTTTATCTCCTTTGTACCCCTCACTGATGTCATGCAACTCCAGACAAATGTCTCAGTGGTAGGTACCACTTCAAGACCACTGATTTTACTGTGTTATGAAATAGACGTACTACTGCGGAAGTAAACTGGCTTGTGTATTCTAAAATATAGGTAGTGTAAATGCTACAGTTTTTGTTTGCTACTACTGTATTTGTTTTCACGTTGATTACAATGATGCTGTACTTCCAAAAATAAGGAGTAACACTACTGTGTGTGCATTGTCTATTCTCAACATAGGTGGAAGTTCTGCCAGCTTTCTCTCCACAGCAGATAGGAGAAGTGGTACTGAAGCCTAACACTGCAAATACAGTTTACATCATCAACATTGTCTTTAATCACCTGGGCAATGGCACCAGATTCAAAGACTTCCTCGTTTACCTGGAAACAAATGCCGGAGGGGTAAATATCCAAATGTTTTAGCGTAATATAGGCGTTTTGCAAGATTGTCTTCAAATACAGTAACTGTATCCTGTTTTTCTCATTTGCATTTTCAGGCAAACCTTAGTTGCGAGTCATACAGTACCATGTAAGTGAAGTTGTGTTGTAACTCATTCTTTATCGTTTAATTGAGTTGTTGCTTGTGCTTGATATCTTGTGTTCATTGTCTTCCTCACTCATGGCTTCCCCTCTCCTTTGCCATCAGCTTCCAAAGGTTAGACATGGTCATTTCTTCAGCCCAACCTCAACTGGCTGCATTCATTATGGCCATCAAGGACCAACTGATGAGCATTCTCCCTAAAGGTGAGTTACAGTACAGGGATTTAAGTATTATCTAATATCTCAATGAATGCAAGCAAGCATTGTGCTACATGTTTTGACATCTATGTGCTTAAGTTTGTGTTGACGCTTTCTGTTCAGGTTGCCATGATGGGATTCAGCCACAAATTGGGGTAATAAAGGTGAGCGAATACTTATATTTGTCCTTGTGTCATTTGAAGAGTTTAGTCAATGGAGACTCTGTGCTAATGATATTCGTTTTTGTCTTTCTCCCAGTGCAAAGTGACCTCAGCCAACGGTGAGTACAGCTTAATGTTTACTAGCAACCTTTTCTCTCTTTGCTTCTCATTGGAGACAATTCTGAAATTAATCAAACTCACTCTCTTACAGAAAGCCAAATGTGCAGTGGTGTCAATAGGTGAGTGTCCCCTGATTTCCTCCACGATATGACATGTACATGCTTACTCATCCATGTAGATGCATCGTTTCTAAGTTGATAGCATTTCAACTCTTCAGTAGAAGAGAGATATGAGAAAGAGAGGACTATACGATAGCTGTCAAGAATCAGACTCAAACTCACAACACTGTGAATACGATATAAACCTTTGGAGCCCAATAGACTCGTTCTTTAATCTCTCAAGAACAGATTCAGAGCTGCGCTACTAGTGAAAAACGCTGGGGGCGCTGTTTTTCCTTTTTATTTGACGATGGGTTCCCAGATTGCTCATTCTTAAATACTTTGCCTCTATTTCACAGCACTGCCTTGGAAAGCTACTTGGGCGGAAATATGACCGATTCCATCTGCAATTTCAGCATTCAACACTATGCATGCCTGCCTCAGGTACAGTAGCTCTTACACTCTCACAGTAAAGATGTTTTTGTGTTTTGCTGCTTAACAAGTTGTCTGGTAAGATGCCGGATTAGTGGTTTTATTAAATTCCTGATCTCAAAACCATCTTACAGTGTAGAACATCAAAATGCCAACGTCTTCTCTTGCAAGTTAAAACAAACAAAAAGACAAAAACACAATCATGCCGACACATTATTGCATGTTGCACTGTGGGATGGGCCAAGCTGACTGAATAGCGTTAAAAGGCTGCACTGTTTGTAACAGACATAATTCATCTAAAGCTGTTTGATTTCATGATTTTTTCTGTTATTTCAGCAATTCAAGCTCAGTCCAGAGCAGCTATCAATGCTCATAGAGTGCAAACTGTCTGACAACATGAGCTACACCAAAGAAATGTGGAAACTGTTCTTCACCAAATTCTCTGCAAATCTTGGAGATGCTCTTCAAATGCTTTCAAACACGGTAAAGACAATGCCCCCCCCCTCCCCATCCTGACAAGCACACCCGTGCTCGTGTGCACGCAAACACGTTTGTGTGTGTATATGCTTACGCTTAATGTATGCAAGCTGCATGTATGTAGGATATATATTAGCCAGACAACAGTTATGTAGGTTCATATACTAAACACCTAAAACAATAATAGGTCAATGCATTTGAACATTGTTTCTGTCCACAGACTTTCCTGCCCAACGGTCCATCCATACCTCTTGTGCTTGATGTACTCAGGGAGGTCACTGTCGATCAGTTTACTCCACAAGAGCTGAAAGATACGCACTTTATACGGAAGTGGTTTCAAAACAATCTTAAGCCTTTCCTCCCCCATGCATCTGGAGAGTTTCTGTCTTGTCTCAGCACCAAAGACTTTAGCTGTGAAACCTACCAGATTCTGTGAGTGTAATTACATTGGGTGCTTAGCGCTTTTTCCATCCATATGCTTACTATGTGTGTACTTTGTATCTCATATTCATACCTGTTTACCTTTGCAGAGTGGCTGCTCTGGGTCATCAACCAGCTCTCGACAGGCAAAAGCTACAGATGATCTACTCAAACTTCCTTGCAGCCTATTTGAGTCGAAATGACACAGAAGGTGCTTGTCCTTTTTGTTCTAAAATAGATAAACTAAACAAATTGCACATTCCATAGCTGACAGAAATGATCATGACAAGTAAAATGAACTATTTGCAAAGTCTTCAAATGCGTTCATTGTTTATTTCAGTTCCCGGTTGTGTCGACAATTCAATCAGCATCACCTCCTGGCTACAATTGGTCTTTGGGCCTTTTATCTCCTTTGTACCCCTCACTGATGTCATGCAACTCCAGACAAATGTCTCAGTGGTAGGTACCACTTCAAGACCACTGATTTTACTGTGTTATGAAATAGACGTACTACTGCGGAAGTAAACTGGCTTGTGTATTCTAAAATATAGGTAGTGTAAATGCTACAGTTTTTGTTTGCTACTACTGTATTTGTTTTCACGTTGATTACAATGATGCTGTACTTCCAAAAATAAGGAGTAACACTACTGTGTGTGCATTGTCTATTCTCAACATAGGTGGAAGTTCTGCCAGCTTTCTCTCCACAGCAGATAGGAGAAGTGGTACTGAAGCCTAACACTGCAAATACAGTTTACATCATCAACATTGTCTTTAATCACCTGGGCAATGGCACCAGATTCAAAGACTTCCTCGTTTACCTGGAAACAAATGCCGGAGGGGTAAATATCCAAATGTTTTAGCGTAATATAGGCGTTTTGCAAGATTGTCTTCAAATACAGTAACTGTATCCTGTTTTTCTCATTTGCATTTTCAGGCAAACCTTAGTTGCGAGTCATACAGTACCATGTAAGTGAAGTTGTGTTGTAACTCATTCTTTATCGTTTAATTGAGTTGTTGCTTGTGCTTGATATCTTGTGTTCATTGTCTTCCTCACTCATGGCTTCCCCTCTCCTTTGCCATCAGCTTCCAAAGGTTAGACATGGTCATTTCTTCAGCCCAACCTCAACTGGCTGCATTCATTATGGCCATCAAGGACCAACTGATGAGCATTCTCCCTAAAGGTGAGTTACAGTACAGGGATTTAAGTATTATCTAATATCTCAATGAATGCAAGCAAGCATTGTGCTACATGTTTTGACATCTATGTGCTTAAGTTTGTGTTGACGCTTTCTGTTCAGGTTGCCATGATGGGATTCAGCCACAAATTGGGGTAATAAAGGTGAGCGAATACTTATATTTGTCCTTGTGTCATTTGAAGAGTTTAGTCAATGGAGACTCTGTGCTAATGATATTCGTTTTTGTCTTTCTCCCAGTGCAAAGTGACCTCAGCCAACGGTGAGTACAGCTTAATGTTTACTAGCAACCTTTTCTCTCTTTGCTTCTCATTGGAGACAATTCTGAAATTAATCAAACTCACTCTCTTACAGAAAGCCAAATGTGCAGTGGTGTCAATAGGTGAGTGTCCCCTGATTTCCTCCACGATATGACATGTACATGCTTACTCATCCATGTAGATGCATCGTTTCTAAGTTGATAGCATTTCAACTCTTCAGTAGAAGAGAGATATGAGAAAGAGAGGACTATACGATAGCTGTCAAGAATCAGACTCAAACTCACAACACTGTGAATACGATATAAACCTTTGGAGCCCAATAGACTCGTTCTTTAATCTCTCAAGAACAGATTCAGAGCTGCGCTACTAGTGAAAAACGCTGGGGGCGCTGTTTTTCCTTTTTATTTGACGATGGGTTCCCAGATTGCTCATTCTTAAATACTTTGCCTCTATTTCACAGCACTGCCTTGGAAAGCTACTTGGGCGGAAATATGACCGATTCCATCTGCAATTTCAGCATTCAACACTATGCATGCCTGCCTCAGGTACAGTAGCTCTTACACTCTCACAGTAAAGATGTTTTTGTGTTTTGCTGCTTAACAAGTTGTCTGGTAAGATGCCGGATTAGTGGTTTTATTAAATTCCTGACCTCAAAACCATCTTACAGTGTAGAACATCAAAATGCCAACGTCTTCTCTTGCAAGTTAAAACAAACAAAAAGACAAAAACACAATCATGCCGACACATTATTGCATGTTGCACTGTGGGATGGGCCAAGCTGACTGAATAGCGTTAAAAGGCTGCACTGTTTGTAACAGACATAATTCATCTAAAGCTGTTTGATTTCATGATTTTTTCTGTTATTTCAGCAATTCAAGCTCAGTCCAGAGCAGCTATCAATGCTCATAGAGTGCAAACTGTCTGACAACATGAGCTACACCAAAGAAATGTGGAAACTGTTCTTCACCAAATTCTCTGCAAATCTTGGAGATGCTCTTCAAATGCTTTCAAACACGGTAAAGACAATGCCCCCCCCCCCCCTCCCCATCCTGACAAGCACACGCACACCCGTGCTCGTGTGCACGCAAACACGTTTGTGTGTGTATATGCTTACGCTTAATGTATGCAAGCTGCATGTATGTAGGATATATATTAGCCAGACAACAGTTATGTAGGTTCATATACTAAACACCTAAAACAATAATAGGTCAATGCATTTGAACATTGTTTCTGTCCACAGACTTTCCTGCCCAACGGTCCATCCATACCTCTTGTGCTTGATGTACTCAGGGAGGTCACTGTCGATCAGTTTACTCCACAAGAGCTGAAAGATACGCACTTTATACGGAAGTGGTTTCAAAACAATCTTAAGCCTTTCCTCCCCCATGCATCTGGAGAGTTTCTGTCTTGTCTCAGCACCAAAGACTTTAGCTGTGAAACCTACCAGATTCTGTGAGTGTAATTACATTGGGTGCTTAGCGCTTTTTCCATCCATATGCTTACTATGTGTGTACTTTGTATCTCATATTCATACCTGTTTACCTTTGCAGAGTGGCTGCTCTGGGTCATCAACCAGCTCTCGACAGGCAAAAGCTACAGATGATCTACTCAAACTTCCTTGCAGCCTATTTGAGTCGAAATGACACAGAAGGTGCTTGTCCTTTTTGTTCTAAAATAGATAAACTAAACAAATTGCACATTCCATAGCTGACAGAAATGATCATGACAAGTAAAATGAACTATTTGCAAAGTCTTCAAATGCGTTCATTGTTTATTTCAGTTCCCGGTTGTGTCGACAATTCAATCAGCATCACCTCCTGGCTACAATTGGTCTTTGGGCCTTTTATCTCCTTTGTACCCCTCACTGATGTCATGCAACTCCAGACAAATGTCTCAGTGGTAGGTACCACTTCAAGACCACTGATTTTACTGTGTTATGAAATAGACGTACTACTGCGGAAGTAAACTGGCTTGTGTATTCTAAAATATAGGTAGTGTAAATGCTACAGTTTTTGTTTGCTACTACTGTATTTGTTTTCACGTTGATTACAATGATGCTGTACTTCCAAAAATAAGGAGTAACACTACTGTGTGTGCATTGTCTATTCTCAACATAGGTGGAAGTTCTGCCAGCTTTCTCTCCACAGCAGATAGGAGAAGTGGTACTGAAGCCTAACACTGCAAATACAGTTTACATCATCAACATTGTCTTTAATCACCTGGGCAATGGCACCAGATTCAAAGACTTCCTCGTTTACCTGGAAACAAATGCCGGAGGGGTAAATATCCAAATGTTTTAGCGTAATATAGGCGTTTTGCAAGATTGTCTTCAAATACAGTAACTGTATCCTGTTTTTCTCATTTGCATTTTCAGGCAAACCTTAGTTGCGAGTCATACAGTACCATGTAAGTGAAGTTGTGTTGTAACTCATTCTTTATCGTTTAATTGAGTTGTTGCTTGTGCTTGATATCTTGTGTTCATTGTCTTCCTCACTCATGGCTTCCCCTCTCCTTTGCCATCAGCTTCCAAAGGTTAGACATGGTCATTTCTTCAGCCCAACCTCAACTGGCTGCATTCATTATGGCCATCAAGGACCAACTGATGAGCATTCTCCCTAAAGGTGAGTTACAGTACAGGGATTTAAGTATTATCTAATATCTCAATGAATGCAAGCAAGCATTGTGCTACATGTTTTGACATCTATGTGCTTAAGTTTGTGTTGACGCTTTCTGTTCAGGTTGCCATGATGGGATTCAGCCACAAATTGGGGTAATAAAGGTGAGCGAATACTTATATTTGTCCTTGTGTCATTTGAAGAGTTTAGTCAATGGAGACTCTGTGCTAATGATATTCGTTTTTGTCTTTCTCCCAGTGCAAAGTGACCTCAGCCAACGGTGAGTACAGCTTAATGTTTACTAGCAACCTTTTCTCTCTTTGCTTCTCATTGGAGACAATTCTGAAATTAATCAAACTCACTCTCTTACAGAAAGCCAAATGTGCAGTGGTGTCAATAGGTGAGTGTCCCCTGATTTCCTCCACGATATGACATGTACATGCTTACTCATCCATGTAGATGCATCGTTTCTAAGTTGATAGCATTTCAACTCTTCAGTAGAAGAGAGATATGAGAAAGAGAGGACTATACGATAGCTGTCAAGAATCAGACTCAAACTCACAACACTGTGAATACGATATAAACCTTTGGAGCCCAATAGACTCGTTCTTTAATCTCTCAAGAACAGATTCAGAGCTGCGCTACTAGTGAAAAACGCTGGGGGCGCTGTTTTTCCTTTTTATTTGACGATGGGTTCCCAGATTGCTCATTCTTAAATACTTTGCCTCTATTTCACAGCACTGCCTTGGAAAGCTACTTGGGCGGAAATATGACCGATTCCATCTGCAATTTCAGCATTCAACACTATGCATGCCTGCCTCAGGTACAGTAGCTCTTACACTCTCACAGTAAAGATGTTTTTGTGTTTTGCTGCTTAACAAGTTGTCTGGTAAGATGCCGGATTAGTGGTTTTATTAAATTCCTGACCTCAAAACCATCTTACAGTGTAGAACATCAAAATGCCAACGTCTTCTCTTGCAAGTTAAAACAAACAAAAAGACAAAAACACAATCATGCCGACACATTATTGCATGTTGCACTGTGGGATGGGCCAAGCTGACTGAATAGCGTTAAAAGGCTGCACTGTTTGTAACAGACATAATTCATCTAAAGCTGTTTGATTTCATGATTTTTTCTGTTATTTCAGCAATTCAAGCTCAGTCCAGAGCAGCTATCAATGCTCATAGAGTGCAAACTGTCTGACAACATGAGCTACACCAAAGAAATGTGGAAACTGTTCTTCACCAAATTCTCTGCAAATCTTGGAGATGCTCTTCAAATGCTTTCAAACACGGTAAAGACAATGCCCCCCCCCCCCCTCCCCATCCTGACAAGCACACGCACACCCGTGCTCGTGTGCACGCAAACACGTTTGTGTGTGTATATGCTTACGCTTAATGTATGCAAGCTGCATGTATGTAGGATATATATTAGCCAGACAACAGTTATGTAGGTTCATATACTAAACACCTAAAACAATAATAGGTCAATGCATTTGAACATTGTTTCTGTCCACAGACTTTCCTGCCCAACGGTCCATCCATACCTCTTGTGCTTGATGTACTCAGGGAGGTCACTGTCGATCAGTTTACTCCACAAGAGCTGAAAGATACGCACTTTATACGGAAGTGGTTTCAAAACAATCTTAAGCCTTTCCTCCCCCATGCATCTGGAGAGTTTCTGTCTTGTCTCAGCACCAAAGACTTTAGCTGTGAAACCTACCAGATTCTGTGAGTGTAATTACATTGGGTGCTTAGCGCTTTTTCCATCCATATGCTTACTATGTGTGTACTTTGTATCTCATATTCATACCTGTTTACCTTTGCAGAGTGGCTGCTCTGGGTCATCAACCAGCTCTCGACAGGCAAAAGCTACAGATGATCTACTCAAACTTCCTTGCAGCCTATTTGAGTCGAAATGACACAGAAGGTGCTTGTCCTTTTTGTTCTAAAATAGATAAACTAAACAAATTGCACATTCCATAGCTGACAGAAATGATCATGACAAGTAAAATGAACTATTTGCAAAGTCTTCAAATGCGTTCATTGTTTATTTCAGTTCCCGGTTGTGTCGACAATTCAATCAGCATCACCTCCTGGCTACAATTGGTCTTTGGGCCTTTTATCTCCTTTGTACCCCTCACTGATGTCATGCAACTCCAGACAAATGTCTCAGTGGTAGGTACCACTTCAAGACCACTGATTTTACTGTGTTATGAAATAGACGTACTACTGCGGAAGTAAACTGGCTTGTGTATTCTAAAATATAGGTAGTGTAAATGCTACAGTTTTTGTTTGCTACTACTGTATTTGTTTTCACGTTGATTACAATGATGCTGTACTTCCAAAAATAAGGAGTAACACTACTGTGTGTGCATTGTCTATTCTCAACATAGGTGGAAGTTCTGCCAGCTTTCTCTCCACAGCAGATAGGAGAAGTGGTACTGAAGCCTAACACTGCAAATACAGTTTACATCATCAACATTGTCTTTAATCACCTGGGCAATGGCACCAGATTCAAAGACTTCCTCGTTTACCTGGAAACAAATGCCGGAGGGGTAAATATCCAAATGTTTTAGCGTAATATAGGCGTTTTGCAAGATTGTCTTCAAATACAGTAACTGTATCCTGTTTTTCTCATTTGCATTTTCAGGCAAACCTTAGTTGCGAGTCATACAGTACCATGTAAGTGAAGTTGTGTTGTAACTCATTCTTTATCGTTTAATTGAGTTGTTGCTTGTGCTTGATATCTTGTGTTCATTGTCTTCCTCACTCATGGCTTCCCCTCTCCTTTGCCATCAGCTTCCAAAGGTTAGACATGGTCATTTCTTCAGCCCAACCTCAACTGGCTGCATTCATTATGGCCATCAAGGACCAACTGATGAGCATTCTCCCTAAAGGTGAGTTACAGTACAGGGATTTAAGTATTATCTAATATCTCAATGAATGCAAGCAAGCATTGTGCTACATGTTTTGACATCTATGTGCTTAAGTTTGTGTTGACGCTTTCTGTTCAGGTTGCCATGATGGGATTCAGCCACAAATTGGGGTAATAAAGGTGAGCGAATACTTATATTTGTCCTTGTGTCATTTGAAGAGTTTAGTCAATGGAGACTCTGTGCTAATGATATTCGTTTTTGTCTTTCTCCCAGTGCAAAGTGACCTCAGCCAACGGTGAGTACAGCTTAATGTTTACTAGCAACCTTTTCTCTCTTTGCTTCTCATTGGAGACAATTCTGAAATTAATCAAACTCACTCTCTTACAGAAAGCCAAATGTGCAGTGGTGTCAATAGGTGAGTGTCCCCTGATTTCCTCCACGATATGACATGTACATGCTTACTCATCCATGTAGATGCATCGTTTCTAAGTTGATAGCATTTCAACTCTTCAGTAGAAGAGAGATATGAGAAAGAGAGGACTATACGATAGCTGTCAAGAATCAGACTCAAACTCACAACACTGTGAATACGATATAAACCTTTGGAGCCCAATAGACTCGTTCTTTAATCTCTCAAGAACAGATTCAGAGCTGCGCTACTAGTGAAAAACGCTGGGGGCGCTGTTTTTCCTTTTTATTTGACGATGGGTTCCCAGATTGCTCATTCTTAAATACTTTGCCTCTATTTCACAGCACTGCCTTGGAAAGCTACTTGGGCGGAAATATGACCGATTCCATCTGCAATTTCAGCATTCAACACTATGCATGCCTGCCTCAGGTACAGTAGCTCTTACACTCTCACAGTAAAGATGTTTTTGTGTTTTGCTGCTTAACAAGTTGTCTGGTAAGATGCCGGATTAGTGGTTTTATTAAATTCCTGACCTCAAAACCATCTTACAGTGTAGAACATCAAAATGCCAACGTCTTCTCTTGCAAGTTAAAACAAACAAAAAGACAAAAACACAATCATGCCGACACATTATTGCATGTTGCACTGTGGGATGGGCCAAGCTGACTGAATAGCGTTAAAAGGCTGCACTGTTTGTAACAGACATAATTCATCTAAAGCTGTTTGATTTCATGATTTTTTCTGTTATTTCAGCAATTCAAGCTCAGTCCAGAGCAGCTATCAATGCTCATAGAGTGCAAACTGTCTGACAACATGAGCTACACCAAAGAAATGTGGAAACTGTTCTTCACCAAATTCTCTGCAAATCTTGGAGATGCTCTTCAAATGCTTTCAAACACGGTAAAGACAATGCCCCCCCCCCCCTCCCCATCCTGACAAGCACACGCACACCCGTGCTCGTGTGCACGCAAACACGTTTGTGTGTGTATATGCTTACGCTTAATGTATGCAAGCTGCATGTATGTAGGATATATATTAGCCAGACAACAGTTATGTAGGTTCATATACTAAACACCTAAAACAATAATAGGTCAATGCATTTGAACATTGTTTCTGTCCACAGACTTTCCTGCCCAACGGTCCATCCATACCTCTTGTGCTTGATGTACTCAGGGAGGTCACTGTCGATCAGTTTACTCCACAAGAGCTGAAAGATACGCACTTTATACGGAAGTGGTTTCAAAACAATCTTAAGCCTTTCCTCCCCCATGCATCTGGAGAGTTTCTGTCTTGTCTCAGCACCAAAGACTTTAGCTGTGAAACCTACCAGATTCTGTGAGTGTAATTACATTGGGTGCTTAGCGCTTTTTCCATCCATATGCTTACTATGTGTGTACTTTGTATCTCATATTCATACCTGTTTACCTTTGCAGAGTGGCTGCTCTGGGTCATCAACCAGCTCTCGACAGGCAAAAGCTACAGATGATCTACTCAAACTTCCTTGCAGCCTATTTGAGTCGAAATGACACAGAAGGTGCTTGTCCTTTTTGTTCTAAAATAGATAAACTAAACAAATTGCACATTCCATAGCTGACAGAAATGATCATGACAAGTAAAATGAACTATTTGCAAAGTCTTCAAATGCGTTCATTGTTTATTTCAGTTCCCGGTTGTGTCGACAATTCAATCAGCATCACCTCCTGGCTACAATTGGTCTTTGGGCCTTTTATCTCCTTTGTACCCCTCACTGATGTCATGCAACTCCAGACAAATGTCTCAGTGGTAGGTACCACTTCAAGACCACTGATTTTACTGTGTTATGAAATAGACGTACTACTGCGGAAGTAAACTGGCTTGTGTATTCTAAAATATAGGTAGTGTAAATGCTACAGTTTTTGTTTGCTACTACTGTATTTGTTTTCACGTTGATTACAATGATGCTGTACTTCCAAAAATAAGGAGTAACACTACTGTGTGTGCATTGTCTATTCTCAACATAGGTGGAAGTTCTGCCAGCTTTCTCTCCACAGCAGATAGGAGAAGTGGTACTGAAGCCTAACACTGCAAATACAGTTTACATCATCAACATTGTCTTTAATCACCTGGGCAATGGCACCAGATTCAAAGACTTCCTCGTTTACCTGGAAACAAATGCCGGAGGGGTAAATATCCAAATGTTTTAGCGTAATATAGGCGTTTTGCAAGATTGTCTTCAAATACAGTAACTGTATCCTGTTTTTCTCATTTGCATTTTCAGGCAAACCTTAGTTGCGAGTCATACAGTACCATGTAAGTGAAGTTGTGTTGTAACTCATTCTTTATCGTTTAATTGAGTTGTTGCTTGTGCTTGATATCTTGTGTTCATTGTCTTCCTCACTCATGGCTTCCCCTCTCCTTTGCCATCAGCTTCCAAAGGTTAGACATGGTCATTTCTTCAGCCCAACCTCAACTGGCTGCATTCATTATGGCCATCAAGGACCAACTGATGAGCATTCTCCCTAAAGGTGAGTTACAGTACAGGGATTTAAGTATTATCTAATATCTCAATGAATGCAAGCAAGCATTGTGCTACATGTTTTGACATCTATGTGCTTAAGTTTGTGTTGACGCTTTCTGTTCAGGTTGCCATGATGGGATTCAGCCACAAATTGGGGTAATAAAGGTGAGCGAATACTTATATTTGTCCTTGTGTCATTTGAAGAGTTTAGTCAATGGAGACTCTGTGCTAATGATATTCGTTTTTGTCTTTCTCCCAGTGCAAAGTGACCTCAGCCAACGGTGAGTACAGCTTAATGTTTACTAGCAACCTTTTCTCTCTTTGCTTCTCATTGGAGACAATTCTGAAATTAATCAAACTCACTCTCTTACAGAAAGCCAAATGTGCAGTGGTGTCAATAGGTGAGTGTCCCCTGATTTCCTCCACGATATGACATGTACATGCTTACTCATCCATGTAGATGCATCGTTTCTAAGTTGATAGCATTTCAACTCTTCAGTAGAAGAGAGATATGAGAAAGAGAGGACTATACGATAGCTGTCAAGAATCAGACTCAAACTCACAACACTGTGAATACGATATAAACCTTTGGAGCCCAATAGACTCGTTCTTTAATCTCTCAAGAACAGATTCAGAGCTGCGCTACTAGTGAAAAACGCTGGGGGCGCTGTTTTTCCTTTTTATTTGACGATGGGTTCCCAGATTGCTCATTCTTAAATACTTTGCCTCTATTTCACAGCACTGCCTTGGAAAGCTACTTGGGCGGAAATATGACCGATTCCATCTGCAATTTCAGCATTCAACACTATGCATGCCTGCCTCAGGTACAGTAGCTCTTACACTCTCACAGTAAAGATGTTTTTGTGTTTTGATGCTTAACAAGTTGTCTGGTAAGATGCCGGATTAGTGGTTTTATTAAATTCCTGACCTCAAAACCATCTTACAGTGTAGAACATCAAAATGCCAACGTCTTCTCTTGCAAGTTAAAACAAACAAAAAGACAAAAACACAATCATGCCGACACATTATTGCATGTTGCACTGTGGGATGGGCCAAGCTGACTGAATAGCGTTAAAAGGCTGCACTGTTTGTAACAGACATAATTCATCTAAAGCTGTTTGATTTCATGATTTTTTCTGTTATTTCAGCAATTCAAGCTCAGTCCAGAGCAGCTATCAATGCTCATAGAGTGCAAACTGTCTGACAACATGAGCTACACCAAAGAAATGTGGAAACTGTTCTTCACCAAATTCTCTGCAAATCTTGGAGATGCTCTTCAAATGCTTTCAAACACGGTAAAGACAATGCCCCCCCCCCCCCTCCCCATCCTGACAAGCACACGCACACCCGTGCTCGTGTGCACGCAAACACGTTTGTGTGTGTATATGCTTACGCTTAATGTATGCAAGCTGCATGTATGTAGGATATATATTAGCCAGACAACAGTTATGTAGGTTCATATACTAAACACCTAAAACAATAATAGGTCAATGCATTTGAACATTGTTTCTGTCCACAGACTTTCCTGCCCAACGGTCCATCCATACCTCTTGTGCTTGATGTACTCAGGGAGGTCACTGTCGATCAGTTTACTCCACAAGAGCTGAAAGATACGCACTTTATACGGAAGTGGTTTCAAAACAATCTTAAGCCTTTCCTCCCCCATGCATCTGGAGAGTTTCTGTCTTGTCTCAGCACCAAAGACTTTAGCTGTGAAACCTACCAGATTCTGTGAGTGTAATTACATTGGGTGCTTAGCGCTTTTTCCATCCATATGCTTACTATGTGTGTACTTTGTATCTCATATTCATACCTGTTTACCTTTGCAGAGTGGCTGCTCTGGGTCATCAACCAGCTCTCGACAGGCAAAAGCTACAGATGATCTACTCAAACTTCCTTGCAGCCTATTTGAGTCGAAATGACACAGAAGGTGCTTGTCCTTTTTGTTCTAAAATAGATAAACTAAACAAATTGCACATTCCATAGCTGACAGAAATGATCATGACAAGTAAAATGAACTATTTGCAAAGTCTTCAAATGCGTTCATTGTTTATTTCAGTTCCCGGTTGTGTCGACAATTCAATCAGCATCACCTCCTGGCTACAATTGGTCTTTGGGCCTTTTATCTCCTTTGTACCCCTCACTGATGTCATGCAACTCCAGACAAATGTCTCAGTGGTAGGTACCACTTCAAGACCACTGATTTTACTGTGTTATGAAATAGACGTACTACTGCGGAAGTAAACTGGCTTGTGTATTCTAAAATATAGGTAGTGTAAATGCTACAGTTTTTGTTTGCTACTACTGTATTTGTTTTCACGTTGATTACAATGATGCTGTACTTCCAAAAATAAGGAGTAACACTACTGTGTGTGCATTGTCTATTCTCAACATAGGTGGAAGTTCTGCCAGCTTTCTCTCCACAGCAGATAGGAGAAGTGGTACTGAAGCCTAACACTGCAAATACAGTTTACATCATCAACATTGTCTTTAATCACCTGGGCAATGGCACCAGATTCAAAGACTTCCTCGTTTACCTGGAAACAAATGCCGGAGGGGTAAATATCCAAATGTTTTAGCGTAATATAGGCGTTTTGCAAGATTGTCTTCAAATACAGTAACTGTATCCTGTTTTTCTCATTTGCATTTTCAGGCAAACCTTAGTTGCGAGTCATACAGTACCATGTAAGTGAAGTTGTGTTGTAACTCATTCTTTATCGTTTAATTGAGTTGTTGCTTGTGCTTGATATCTTGTGTTCATTGTCTTCCTCACTCATGGCTTCCCCTCTCCTTTGCCATCAGCTTCCAAAGGTTAGACATGGTCATTTCTTCAGCCCAACCTCAACTGGCTGCATTCATTATGGCCATCAAGGACCAACTGATGAGCATTCTCCCTAAAGGTGAGTTACAGTACAGGGATTTAAGTATTATCTAATATCTCAATGAATGCAAGCAAGCATTGTGCTACATGTTTTGACATCTATGTGCTTAAGTTTGTGTTGACGCTTTCTGTTCAGGTTGCCATGATGGGATTCAGCCACAAATTGGGGTAATAAAGGTGAGCGAATACTTATATTTGTCCTTGTGTCATTTGAAGAGTTTAGTCAATGGAGACTCTGTGCTAATGATATTCGTTTTTGTCTTTCTCCCAGTGCAAAGTGACCTCAGCCAACGGTGAGTACAGCTTAATGTTTACTAGCAACCTTTTCTCTCTTTGCTTCTCATTGGAGACAATTCTGAAATTAATCAAACTCACTCTCTTACAGAAAGCCAAATGTGCAGTGGTGTCAATAGGTGAGTGTCCCCTGATTTCCTCCACGATATGACATGTACATGCTTACTCATCCATGTAGATGCATCGTTTCTAAGTTGATAGCATTTCAACTCTTCAGTAGAAGAGAGATATGAGAAAGAGAGGACTATACGATAGCTGTCAAGAATCAGACTCAAACTCACAACACTGTGAATACGATATAAACCTTTGGAGCCCAATAGACTCGTTCTTTAATCTCTCAAGAACAGATTCAGAGCTGCGCTACTAGTGAAAAACGCTGGGGGCGCTGTTTTTCCTTTTTATTTGACGATGGGTTCCCAGATTGCTCATTCTTAAATACTTTGCCTCTATTTCACAGCACTGCCTTGGAAAGCTACTTGGGCGGAAATATGACCGATTCCATCTGCAATTTCAGCATTCAACACTATGCATGCCTGCCTCAGGTACAGTAGCTCTTACACTCTCACAGTAAAGATGTTTTTGTGTTTTGCTGCTTAACAAGTTGTCTGGTAAGATGCCGGATTAGTGGTTTTATTAAATTCCTGACCTCAAAACCATCTTACAGTGTAGAACATCAAAATGCCAACGTCTTCTCTTGCAAGTTAAAACAAACAAAAAGACAAAAACACAATCATGCCGACACATTATTGCATGTTGCACTGTGGGATGGGCCAAGCTGACTGAATAGCGTTAAAAGGCTGCACTGTTTGTAACAGACATAATTCATCTAAAGCTGTTTGATTTCATGATTTTTTCTGTTATTTCAGCAATTCAAGCTCAGTCCAGAGCAGCTATCAATGCTCATAGAGTGCAAACTGTCTGACAACATGAGCTACACCAAAGAAATGTGGAAACTGTTCTTCACCAAATTCTCTGCAAATCTTGGAGATGCTCTTCAAATGCTTTCAAACACGGTAAAGACAATGCCCCCCCCCCCCTCCCCATCCTGACAAGCACACGCACACCCGTGCTCGTGTGCACGCAAACACGTTTGTGTGTGTATATGCTTACGCTTAATGTATGCAAGCTGCATGTATGTAGGATATATATTAGCCAGACAACAGTTATGTAGGTTCATATACTAAACACCTAAAACAATAATAGGTCAATGCATTTGAACATTGTTTCTGTCCACAGACTTTCCTGCCCAACGGTCCATCCATACCTCTTGTGCTTGATGTACTCAGGGAGGTCACTGTCGATCAGTTTACTCCACAAGAGCTGAAAGATACGCACTTTATACGGAAGTGGTTTCAAAACAATCTTAAGCCTTTCCTCCCCCATGCATCTGGAGAGTTTCTGTCTTGTCTCAGCACCAAAGACTTTAGCTGTGAAACCTACCAGATTCTGTGAGTGTAATTACATTGGGTGCTTAGCGCTTTTTCCATCCATATGCTTACTATGTGTGTACTTTGTATCTCATATTCATACCTGTTTACCTTTGCAGAGTGGCTGCTCTGGGTCATCAACCAGCTCTCGACAGGCAAAAGCTACAGATGATCTACTCAAACTTCCTTGCAGCCTATTTGAGTCGAAATGACACAGAAGGTGCTTGTCCTTTTTGTTCTAAAATAGATAAACTAAACAAATTGCACATTCCATAGCTGACAGAAATGATCATGACAAGTAAAATGAACTATTTGCAAAGTCTTCAAATGCGTTCATTGTTTATTTCAGTTCCCGGTTGTGTCGACAATTCAATCAGCATCACCTCCTGGCTACAATTGGTCTTTGGGCCTTTTATCTCCTTTGTACCCCTCACTGATGTCATGCAACTCCAGACAAATGTCTCAGTGGTAGGTACCACTTCAAGACCACTGATTTTACTGTGTTATGAAATAGACGTACTACTGCGGAAGTAAACTGGCTTGTGTATTCTAAAATATAGGTAGTGTAAATGCTACAGTTTTTGTTTGCTACTACTGTATTTGTTTTCACGTTGATTACAATGATGCTGTACTTCCAAAAATAAGGAGTAACACTACTGTGTGTGCATTGTCTATTCTCAACATAGGTGGAAGTTCTGCCAGCTTTCTCTCCACAGCAGATAGGAGAAGTGGTACTGAAGCCTAACACTGCAAATACAGTTTACATCATCAACATTGTCTTTAATCACCTGGGCAATGGCACCAGATTCAAAGACTTCCTCGTTTACCTGGAAACAAATGCCGGAGGGGTAAATATCCAAATGTTTTAGCGTAATATAGGCGTTTTGCAAGATTGTCTTCAAATACAGTAACTGTATCCTGTTTTTCTCATTTGCATTTTCAGGCAAACCTTAGTTGCGAGTCATACAGTACCATGTAAGTGAAGTTGTGTTGTAACTCATTCTTTATCGTTTAATTGAGTTGTTGCTTGTGCTTGATATCTTGTGTTCATTGTCTTCCTCACTCATGGCTTCCCCTCTCCTTTGCCATCAGCTTCCAAAGGTTAGACATGGTCATTTCTTCAGCCCAACCTCAACTGGCTGCATTCATTATGGCCATCAAGGACCAACTGATGAGCATTCTCCCTAAAGGTGAGTTACAGTACAGGGATTTAAGTATTATCTAATATCTCAATGAATGCAAGCAAGCATTGTGCTACATGTTTTGACATCTATGTGCTTAAGTTTGTGTTGACGCTTTCTGTTCAGGTTGCCATGATGGGATTCAGCCACAAATTGGGGTAATAAAGGTGAGCGAATACTTATATTTGTCCTTGTGTCATTTGAAGAGTTTAGTCAATGGAGACTCTGTGCTAATGATATTCGTTTTTGTCTTTCTCCCAGTGCAAAGTGACCTCAGCCAACGGTGAGTACAGCTTAATGTTTACTAGCAACCTTTTCTCTCTTTGCTTCTCATTGGAGACAATTCTGAAATTAATCAAACTCACTCTCTTACAGAAAGCCAAATGTGCAGTGGTGTCAATAGGTGAGTGTCCCCTGATTTCCTCCACGATATGACATGTACATGCTTACTCATCCATGTAGATGCATCGTTTCTAAGTTGATAGCATTTCAACTCTTCAGTAGAAGAGAGATATGAGAAAGAGAGGACTATACGATAGCTGTCAAGAATCAGACTCAAACTCACAACACTGTGAATACGATATAAACCTTTGGAGCCCAATAGACTCGTTCTTTAATCTCTCAAGAACAGATTCAGAGCTGCGCTACTAGTGAAAAACGCTGGGGGCGCTGTTTTTCCTTTTTATTTGACGATGGGTTCCCAGATTGCTCATTCTTAAATACTTTGCCTCTATTTCACAGCACTGCCTTGGAAAGCTACTTGGGCGGAAATATGACCGATTCCATCTGCAATTTCAGCATTCAACACTATGCATGCCTGCCTCAGGTACAGTAGCTCTTACACTCTCACAGTAAAGATGTTTTTGTGTTTTGCTGCTTAACAAGTTGTCTGGTAAGATGCCGGATTAGTGGTTTTATTAAATTCCTGACCTCAAAACCATCTTACAGTGTAGAACATCAAAATGCCAACGTCTTCTCTTGCAAGTTAAAACAAACAAAAAGACAAAAACACAATCATGCCGACACATTATTGCATGTTGCACTGTGGGATGGGCCAAGCTGACTGAATAGCGTTAAAAGGCTGCACTGTTTGTAACAGACATAATTCATCTAAAGCTGTTTGATTTCATGATTTTTTCTGTTATTTCAGCAATTCAAGCTCAGTCCAGAGCAGCTATCAATGCTCATAGAGTGCAAACTGTCTGACAACATGAGCTACACCAAAGAAATGTGGAAACTGTTCTTCACCAAATTCTCTGCAAATCTTGGAGATGCTCTTCAAATGCTTTCAAACACGGTAAAGACAATGCCCCCCCCCCCTCCCCATCCTGACAAGCACACGCACACCCGTGCTCGTGTGCACGCAAACACGTTTGTGTGTGTATATGCTTACGCTTAATGTATGCAAGCTGCATGTATGTAGGATATATATTAGCCAGACAACAGTTATGTAGGTTCATATACTAAACACCTAAAACAATAATAGGTCAATGCATTTGAACATTGTTTCTGTCCACAGACTTTCCTGCCCAACGGTCCATCCATACCTCTTGTGCTTGATGTACTCAGGGAGGTCACTGTCGATCAGTTTACTCCACAAGAGCTGAAAGATACGCACTTTATACGGAAGTGGTTTCAAAACAATCTTAAGCCTTTCCTCCCCCATGCATCTGGAGAGTTTCTGTCTTGTCTCAGCACCAAAGACTTTAGCTGTGAAACCTACCAGATTCTGTGAGTGTAATTACATTGGGTGCTTAGCGCTTTTTCCATCCATATGCTTACTATGTGTGTACTTTGTATCTCATATTCATACCTGTTTACCTTTGCAGAGTGGCTGCTCTGGGTCATCAACCAGCTCTCGACAGGCAAAAGCTACAGATGATCTACTCAAACTTCCTTGCAGCCTATTTGAGTCGAAATGACACAGAAGGTGCTTGTCCTTTTTGTTCTAAAATAGATAAACTAAACAAATTGCACATTCCATAGCTGACAGAAATGATCATGACAAGTAAAATGAACTATTTGCAAAGTCTTCAAATGCGTTCATTGTTTATTTCAGTTCCCGGTTGTGTCGACAATTCAATCAGCATCACCTCCTGGCTACAATTGGTCTTTGGGCCTTTTATCTCCTTTGTACCCCTCACTGATGTCATGCAACTCCAGACAAATGTCTCAGTGGTAGGTACCACTTCAAGACCACTGATTTTACTGTGTTATGAAATAGACGTACTACTGCGGAAGTAAACTGGCTTGTGTATTCTAAAATATAGGTAGTGTAAATGCTACAGTTTTTGTTTGCTACTACTGTATTTGTTTTCACGTTGATTACAATGATGCTGTACTTCCAAAAATAAGGAGTAACACTACTGTGTGTGCATTGTCTATTCTCAACATAGGTGGAAGTTCTGCCAGCTTTCTCTCCACAGCAGATAGGAGAAGTGGTACTGAAGCCTAACACTGCAAATACAGTTTACATCATCAACATTGTCTTTAATCACCTGGGCAATGGCACCAGATTCAAAGACTTCCTCGTTTACCTGGAAACAAATGCCGGAGGGGTAAATATCCAAATGTTTTAGCGTAATATAGGCGTTTTGCAAGATTGTCTTCAAATACAGTAACTGTATCCTGTTTTTCTCATTTGCATTTTCAGGCAAACCTTAGTTGCGAGTCATACAGTACCATGTAAGTGAAGTTGTGTTGTAACTCATTCTTTATCGTTTAATTGAGTTGTTGCTTGTGCTTGATATCTTGTGTTCATTGTCTTCCTCACTCATGGCTTCCCCTCTCCTTTGCCATCAGCTTCCAAAGGTTAGACATGGTCATTTCTTCAGCCCAACCTCAACTGGCTGCATTCATTATGGCCATCAAGGACCAACTGATGAGCATTCTCCCTAAAGGTGAGTTACAGTACAGGGATTTAAGTATTATCTAATATCTCAATGAATGCAAGCAAGCATTGTGCTACATGTTTTGACATCTATGTGCTTAAGTTTGTGTTGACGCTTTCTGTTCAGGTTGCCATGATGGGATTCAGCCACAAATTGGGGTAATAAAGGTGAGCGAATACTTATATTTGTCCTTGTGTCATTTGAAGAGTTTAGTCAATGGAGACTCTGTGCTAATGATATTCGTTTTTGTCTTTCTCCCAGTGCAAAGTGACCTCAGCCAACGGTGAGTACAGCTTAATGTTTACTAGCAACCTTTTCTCTCTTTGCTTCTCATTGGAGACAATTCTGAAATTAATCAAACTCACTCTCTTACAGAAAGCCAAATGTGCAGTGGTGTCAATAGGTGAGTGTCCCCTGATTTCCTCCACGATATGACATGTACATGCTTACTCATCCATGTAGATGCATCGTTTCTAAGTTGATAGCATTTCAACTCTTCAGTAGAAGAGAGATATGAGAAAGAGAGGACTATACGATAGCTGTCAAGAATCAGACTCAAACTCACAACACTGTGAATACGATATAAACCTTTGGAGCCCAATAGACTCGTTCTTTAATCTCTCAAGAACAGATTCAGAGCTGCGCTACTAGTGAAAAACGCTGGGGGCGCTGTTTTTCCTTTTTATTTGACGATGGGTTCCCAGATTGCTCATTCTTAAATACTTTGCCTCTATTTCACAGCACTGCCTTGGAAAGCTACTTGGGCGGAAATATGACCGATTCCATCTGCAATTTCAGCATTCAACACTATGCATGCCTGCCTCAGGTACAGTAGCTCTTACACTCTCACAGTAAAGATGTTTTTGTGTTTTGCTGCTTAACAAGTTGTCTGGTAAGATGCCGGATTAGTGGTTTTATTAAATTCCTGACCTCAAAACCATCTTACAGTGTAGAACATCAAAATGCCAACGTCTTCTCTTGCAAGTTAAAACAAACAAAAAGACAAAAACACAATCATGCCGACACATTATTGCATGTTGCACTGTGGGATGGGCCAAGCTGACTGAATAGCGTTAAAAGGCTGCACTGTTTGTAACAGACATAATTCATCTAAAGCTGTTTGATTTCATGATTTTTTCTGTTATTTCAGCAATTCAAGCTCAGTCCAGAGCAGCTATCAATGCTCATAGAGTGCAAACTGTCTGACAACATGAGCTACACCAAAGAAATGTGGAAACTGTTCTTCACCAAATTCTCTGCAAATCTTGGAGATGCTCTTCAAATGCTTTCAAACACGGTAAAGACAATGCCCCCCCCCCCTCCCCATCCTGACAAGCACACGCACACCCGTGCTCGTGTGCACGCAAACACGTTTGTGTGTGTATATGCTTACGCTTAATGTATGCAAGCTGCATGTATGTAGGATATATATTAGCCAGACAACAGTTATGTAGGTTCATATACTAAACACCTAAAACAATAATAGGTCAATGCATTTGAACATTGTTTCTGTCCACAGACTTTCCTGCCCAACGGTCCATCCATACCTCTTGTGCTTGATGTACTCAGGGAGGTCACTGTCGATCAGTTTACTCCACAAGAGCTGAAAGATACGCACTTTATACGGAAGTGGTTTCAAAACAATCTTAAGCCTTTCCTCCCCCATGCATCTGGAGAGTTTCTGTCTTGTCTCAGCACCAAAGACTTTAGCTGTGAAACCTACCAGATTCTGTGAGTGTAATTACATTGGGTGCTTAGCGCTTTTTCCATCCATATGCTTACTATGTGTGTACTTTGTATCTCATATTCATACCTGTTTACCTTTGCAGAGTGGCTGCTCTGGGTCATCAACCAGCTCTCGACAGGCAAAAGCTACAGATGATCTACTCAAACTTCCTTGCAGCCTATTTGAGTCGAAATGACACAGAAGGTGCTTGTCCTTTTTGTTCTAAAATAGATAAACTAAACAAATTGCACATTCCATAGCTGACAGAAATGATCATGACAAGTAAAATGAACTATTTGCAAAGTCTTCAAATGCGTTCATTGTTTATTTCAGTTCCCGGTTGTGTCGACAATTCAATCAGCATCACCTCCTGGCTACAATTGGTCTTTGGGCCTTTTATCTCCTTTGTACCCCTCACTGATGTCATGCAACTCCAGACAAATGTCTCAGTGGTAGGTACCACTTCAAGACCACTGATTTTACTGTGTTATGAAATAGACGTACTACTGCGGAAGTAAACTGGCTTGTGTATTCTAAAATATAGGTAGTGTAAATGCTACAGTTTTTGTTTGCTACTACTGTATTTGTTTTCACGTTGATTACAATGATGCTGTACTTCCAAAAATAAGGAGTAACACTACTGTGTGTGCATTGTCTATTCTCAACATAGGTGGAAGTTCTGCCAGCTTTCTCTCCACAGCAGATAGGAGAAGTGGTACTGAAGCCTAACACTGCAAATACAGTTTACATCATCAACATTGTCTTTAATCACCTGGGCAATGGCACCAGATTCAAAGACTTCCTCGTTTACCTGGAAACAAATGCCGGAGGGGTAAATATCCAAATGTTTTAGCGTAATATAGGCGTTTTGCAAGATTGTCTTCAAATACAGTAACTGTATCCTGTTTTTCTCATTTGCATTTTCAGGCAAACCTTAGTTGCGAGTCATACAGTACCATGTAAGTGAAGTTGTGTTGTAACTCATTCTTTATCGTTTAATTGAGTTGTTGCTTGTGCTTGATATCTTGTGTTCATTGTCTTCCTCACTCATGGCTTCCCCTCTCCTTTGCCATCAGCTTCCAAAGGTTAGACATGGTCATTTCTTCAGCCCAACCTCAACTGGCTGCATTCATTATGGCCATCAAGGACCAACTGATGAGCATTCTCCCTAAAGGTGAGTTACAGTACAGGGATTTAAGTATTATCTAATATCTCAATGAATGCAAGCAAGCATTGTGCTACATGTTTTGACATCTATGTGCTTAAGTTTGTGTTGACGCTTTCTGTTCAGGTTGCCATGATGGGATTCAGCCACAAATTGGGGTAATAAAGGTGAGCGAATACTTATATTTGTCCTTGTGTCATTTGAAGAGTTTAGTCAATGGAGACTCTGTGCTAATGATATTCGTTTTTGTCTTTCTCCCAGTGCAAAGTGACCTCAGCCAACGGTGAGTACAGCTTAATGTTTACTAGCAACCTTTTCTCTCTTTGCTTCTCATTGGAGACAATTCTGAAATTAATCAAACTCACTCTCTTACAGAAAGCCAAATGTGCAGTGGTGTCAATAGGTGAGTGTCCCCTGATTTCCTCCACGATATGACATGTACATGCTTACTCATCCATGTAGATGCATCGTTTCTAAGTTGATAGCATTTCAACTCTTCAGTAGAAGAGAGATATGAGAAAGAGAGGACTATACGATAGCTGTCAAGAATCAGACTCAAACTCACAACACTGTGAATACGATATAAACCTTTGGAGCCCAATAGACTCGTTCTTTAATCTCTCAAGAACAGATTCAGAGCTGCGCTACTAGTGAAAAACGCTGGGGGCGCTGTTTTTCCTTTTTATTTGACGATGGGTTCCCAGATTGCTCATTCTTAAATACTTTGCCTCTATTTCACAGCACTGCCTTGGAAAGCTACTTGGGCGGAAATATGACCGATTCCATCTGCAATTTCAGCATTCAACACTATGCATGCCTGCCTCAGGTACAGTAGCTCTTACACTCTCACAGTAAAGATGTTTTTGTGTTTTGCTGCTTAACAAGTTGTCTGGTAAGATGCCGGATTAGTGGTTTTATTAAATTCCTGACCTCAAAACCATCTTACAGTGTAGAACATCAAAATGCCAACGTCTTCTCTTGCAAGTTAAAACAAACAAAAAGACAAAAACACAATCATGCCGACACATTATTGCATGTTGCACTGTGGGATGGGCCAAGCTGACTGAATAGCGTTAAAAGGCTGCACTGTTTGTAACAGACATAATTCATCTAAAGCTGTTTGATTTCATGATTTTTTCTGTTATTTCAGCAATTCAAGCTCAGTCCAGAGCAGCTATCAATGCTCATAGAGTGCAAACTGTCTGACAACATGAGCTACACCAAAGAAATGTGGAAACTGTTCTTCACCAAATTCTCTGCAAATCTTGGAGATGCTCTTCAAATGCTTTCAAACACGGTAAAGACAATGCCCCCCCCCCCCTCCCCATCCTGACAAGCACACGCACACCCGTGCTCGTGTGCACGCAAACACGTTTGTGTGTGTATATGCTTACGCTTAATGTATGCAAGCTGCATGTATGTAGGATATATATTAGCCAGACAACAGTTATGTAGGTTCATATACTAAACACCTAAAACAATAATAGGTCAATGCATTTGAACATTGTTTCTGTCCACAGACTTTCCTGCCCAACGGTCCATCCATACCTCTTGTGCTTGATGTACTCAGGGAGGTCACTGTCGATCAGTTTACTCCACAAGAGCTGAAAGATACGCACTTTATACGGAAGTGGTTTCAAAACAATCTTAAGCCTTTCCTCCCCCATGCATCTGGAGAGTTTCTGTCTTGTCTCAGCACCAAAGACTTTAGCTGTGAAACCTACCAGATTCTGTGAGTGTAATTACATTGGGTGCTTAGCGCTTTTTCCATCCATATGCTTACTATGTGTGTACTTTGTATCTCATATTCATACCTGTTTACCTTTGCAGAGTGGCTGCTCTGGGTCATCAACCAGCTCTCGACAGGCAAAAGCTACAGATGATCTACTCAAACTTCCTTGCAGCCTATTTGAGTCGAAATGACACAGAAGGTGCTTGTCCTTTTTGTTCTAAAATAGATAAACTAAACAAATTGCACATTCCATAGCTGACAGAAATGATCATGACAAGTAAAATGAACTATTTGCAAAGTCTTCAAATGCGTTCATTGTTTATTTCAGTTCCCGGTTGTGTCGACAATTCAATCAGCATCACCTCCTGGCTACAATTGGTCTTTGGGCCTTTTATCTCCTTTGTACCCCTCACTGATGTCATGCAACTCCAGACAAATGTCTCAGTGGTAGGTACCACTTCAAGACCACTGATTTTACTGTGTTATGAAATAGACGTACTACTGCGGAAGTAAACTGGCTTGTGTATTCTAAAATATAGGTAGTGTAAATGCTACAGTTTTTGTTTGCTACTACTGTATTTGTTTTCACGTTGATTACAATGATGCTGTACTTCCAAAAATAAGGAGTAACACTACTGTGTGTGCATTGTCTATTCTCAACATAGGTGGAAGTTCTGCCAGCTTTCTCTCCACAGCAGATAGGAGAAGTGGTACTGAAGCCTAACACTGCAAATACAGTTTACATCATCAACATTGTCTTTAATCACCTGGGCAATGGCACCAGATTCAAAGACTTCCTCGTTTACCTGGAAACAAATGCCGGAGGGGTAAATATCCAAATGTTTTAGCGTAATATAGGCGTTTTGCAAGATTGTCTTCAAATACAGTAACTGTATCCTGTTTTTCTCATTTGCATTTTCAGGCAAACCTTAGTTGCGAGTCATACAGTACCATGTAAGTGAAGTTGTGTTGTAACTCATTCTTTATCGTTTAATTGAGTTGTTGCTTGTGCTTGATATCTTGTGTTCATTGTCTTCCTCACTCATGGCTTCCCCTCTCCTTTGCCATCAGCTTCCAAAGGTTAGACATGGTCATTTCTTCAGCCCAACCTCAACTGGCTGCATTCATTATGGCCATCAAGGACCAACTGATGAGCATTCTCCCTAAAGGTGAGTTACAGTACAGGGATTTAAGTATTATCTAATATCTCAATGAATGCAAGCAAGCATTGTGCTACATGTTTTGACATCTATGTGCTTAAGTTTGTGTTGACGCTTTCTGTTCAGGTTGCCATGATGGGATTCAGCCACAAATTGGGGTAATAAAGGTGAGCGAATACTTATATTTGTCCTTGTGTCATTTGAAGAGTTTAGTCAATGGAGACTCTGTGCTAATGATATTCGTTTTTGTCTTTCTCCCAGTGCAAAGTGACCTCAGCCAACGGTGAGTACAGCTTAATGTTTACTAGCAACCTTTTCTCTCTTTGCTTCTCATTGGAGACAATTCTGAAATTAATCAAACTCACTCTCTTACAGAAAGCCAAATGTGCAGTGGTGTCAATAGGTGAGTGTCCCCTGATTTCCTCCACGATATGACATGTACATGCTTACTCATCCATGTAGATGCATCGTTTCTAAGTTGATAGCATTTCAACTCTTCAGTAGAAGAGAGATATGAGAAAGAGAGGACTATACGATAGCTGTCAAGAATCAGACTCAAACTCACAACACTGTGAATACGATATAAACCTTTGGAGCCCAATAGACTCGTTCTTTAATCTCTCAAGAACAGATTCAGAGCTGCGCTACTAGTGAAAAACGCTGGGGGCGCTGTTTTTCCTTTTTATTTGACGATGGGTTCCCAGATTGCTCATTCTTAAATACTTTGCCTCTATTTCACAGCACTGCCTTGGAAAGCTACTTGGGCGGAAATATGACCGATTCCATCTGCAATTTCAGCATTCAACAATATGCATGCCTGCCTCAGGTACAGTAGCTCTTACACTCTCACAGTAAAGATGTTTTTGTGTTTTGCTGCTTAACAAGTTGTCTGGTAAGATGCCGGATTAGTGGTTTTATTAAATTCCTGACCTCAAAACCATCTTACAGTGTAGAACATCAAAATGCCAACGTCTTCTCTTGCAAGTTAAAACAAACAAAAAGACAAAAACACAATCATGCCGACACATTATTGCATGTTGCACTGTGGGATGGGCCAAGCTGACTGAATAGCGTTAAAAGGCTGCACTGTTTGTAACAGACATAATTCATCTAAAGCTGTTTGATTTCATGATTTTTTCTGTTATTTCAGCAATTCAAGCTCAGTCCAGAGCAGCTATCAATGCTCATAGAGTGCAAACTGTCTGACAACATGAGCTACACCAAAGAAATGTGGAAACTGTTCTTCACCAAATTCTCTGCAAATCTTGGAGATGCTCTTCAAATGCTTTCAAACACGGTAAAGACAATGCCCCCCCCCCCTCCCCATCCTGACAAGCACACGCACACCCGTGCTCGTGTGCACGCAAACACGTTTGTGTGTGTATATGCTTACGCTTAATGTATGCAAGCTGCATGTATGTAGGATATATATTAGCCAGACAACAGTTATGTAGGTTCATATACTAAACACCTAAAACAATAATAGGTCAATGCATTTGAACATTGTTTCTGTCCACAGACTTTCCTGCCCAACGGTCCATCCATACCTCTTGTGCTTGATGTACTCAGGGAGGTCACTGTCGATCAGTTTACTCCACAAGAGCTGAAAGATACGCACTTTATACGGAAGTGGTTTCAAAACAATCTTAAGCCTTTCCTCCCCCATGCATCTGGAGAGTTTCTGTCTTGTCTCAGCACCAAAGACTTTAGCTGTGAAACCTACCAGATTCTGTGAGTGTAATTACATTGGGTGCTTAGCGCTTTTTCCATCCATATGCTTACTATGTGTGTACTTTGTATCTCATATTCATACCTGTTTACCTTTGCAGAGTGGCTGCTCTGGGTCATCAACCAGCTCTCGACAGGCAAAAGCTACAGATGATCTACTCAAACTTCCTTGCAGCCTATTTGAGTCGAAATGACACAGAAGGTGCTTGTCCTTTTTGTTCTAAAATAGATAAACTAAACAAATTGCACATTCCATAGCTGACAGAAATGATCATGACAAGTAAAATGAACTATTTGCAAAGTCTTCAAATGCGTTCATTGTTTATTTCAGTTCCCGGTTGTGTCGACAATTCAATCAGCATCACCTCCTGGCTACAATTGGTCTTTGGGCCTTTTATCTCCTTTGTACCCCTCACTGATGTCATGCAACTCCAGACAAATGTCTCAGTGGTAGGTACCACTTCAAGACCACTGATTTTACTGTGTTATGAAATAGACGTACTACTGCGGAAGTAAACTGGCTTGTGTATTCTAAAATATAGGTAGTGTAAATGCTACAGTTTTTGTTTGCTACTACTGTATTTGTTTTCACGTTGATTACAATGATGCTGTACTTCCAAAAATAAGGAGTAACACTACTGTGTGTGCATTGTCTATTCTCAACATAGGTGGAAGTTCTGCCAGCTTTCTCTCCACAGCAGATAGGAGAAGTGGTACTGAAGCCTAACACTGCAAATACAGTTTACATCATCAACATTGTCTTTAATCACCTGGGCAATGGCACCAGATTCAAAGACTTCCTCGTTTACCTGGAAACAAATGCCGGAGGGGTAAATATCCAAATGTTTTAGCGTAATATAGGCGTTTTGCAAGATTGTCTTCAAATACAGTAACTGTATCCTGTTTTTCTCATTTGCATTTTCAGGCAAACCTTAGTTGCGAGTCATACAGTACCATGTAAGTGAAGTTGTGTTGTAACTCATTCTTTATCGTTTAATTGAGTTGTTGCTTGTGCTTGATATCTTGTGTTCATTGTCTTCCTCACTCATGGCTTCCCCTCTCCTTTGCCATCAGCTTCCAAAGGTTAGACATGGTCATTTCTTCAGCCCAACCTCAACTGGCTGCATTCATTATGGCCATCAAGGACCAACTGATGAGCATTCTCCCTAAAGGTGAGTTACAGTACAGGGATTTAAGTATTATCTAATATCTCAATGAATGCAAGCAAGCATTGTGCTACATGTTTTGACATCTATGTGCTTAAGTTTGTGTTGACGCTTTCTGTTCAGGTTGCCATGATGGGATTCAGCCACAAATTGGGGTAATAAAGGTGAGCGAATACTTATATTTGTCCTTGTGTCATTTGAAGAGTTTAGTCAATGGAGACTCTGTGCTAATGATATTCGTTTTTGTCTTTCTCCCAGTGCAAAGTGACCTCAGCCAACGGTGAGTACAGCTTAATGTTTACTAGCAACCTTTTCTCTCTTTGCTTCTCATTGGAGACAATTCTGAAATTAATCAAACTCACTCTCTTACAGAAAGCCAAATGTGCAGTGGTGTCAATAGGTGAGTGTCCCCTGATTTCCTCCACGATATGACATGTACATGCTTACTCATCCATGTAGATGCATCGTTTCTAAGTTGATAGCATTTCAACTCTTCAGTAGAAGAGAGATATGAGAAAGAGAGGACTATACGATAGCTGTCAAGAATCAGACTCAAACTCACAACACTGTGAATACGATATAAACCTTTGGAGCCCAATAGACTCGTTCTTTAATCTCTCAAGAACAGATTCAGAGCTGCGCTACTAGTGAAAAACGCTGGGGGCGCTGTTTTTCCTTTTTATTTGACGATGGGTTCCCAGATTGCTCATTCTTAAATACTTTGCCTCTATTTCACAGCACTGCCTTGGAAAGCTACTTGGGCGGAAATATGACCGATTCCATCTGCAATTTCAGCATTCAACACTATGCATGCCTGCCTCAGGTACAGTAGCTCTTACACTCTCACAGTAAAGATGTTTTTGTGTTTTGCTGCTTAACAAGTTGTCTGGTAAGATGCCGGATTAGTGGTTTTATTAAATTCCTGACCTCAAAACCATCTTACAGTGTAGAACATCAAAATGCCAACGTCTTCTCTTGCAAGTTAAAACAAACAAAAAGACAAAAACACAATCATGCCGACACATTATTGCATGTTGCACTGTGGGATGGGCCAAGCTGACTGAATAGCGTTAAAAGGCTGCACTGTTTGTAACAGACATAATTCATCTAAAGCTGTTTGATTTCATGATTTTTTCTGTTATTTCAGCAATTCAAGCTCAGTCCAGAGCAGCTATCAATGCTCATAGAGTGCAAACTGTCTGACAACATGAGCTACACCAAAGAAATGTGGAAACTGTTCTTCACCAAATTCTCTGCAAATCTTGGAGATGCTCTTCAAATGCTTTCAAACACGGTAAAGACAATGCCCCCCCCCCCTCCCCATCCTGACAAGCACACGCACACCCGTGCTCGTGTGCACGCAAACACGTTTGTGTGTGTATATGCTTACGCTTAATGTATGCAAGCTGCATGTATGTAGGATATATATTAGCCAGACAACAGTTATGTAGGTTCATATACTAAACACCTAAAACAATAATAGGTCAATGCATTTGAACATTGTTTCTGTCCACAGACTTTCCTGCCCAACGGTCCATCCATACCTCTTGTGCTTGATGTACTCAGGGAGGTCACTGTCGATCAGTTTACTCCACAAGAGCTGAAAGATACGCACTTTATACGGAAGTGGTTTCAAAACAATCTTAAGCCTTTCCTCCCCCATGCATCTGGAGAGTTTCTGTCTTGTCTCAGCACCAAAGACTTTAGCTGTGAAACCTACCAGATTCTGTGAGTGTAATTACATTGGGTGCTTAGCGCTTTTTCCATCCATATGCTTACTATGTGTGTACTTTGTATCTCATATTCATACCTGTTTACCTTTGCAGAGTGGCTGCTCTGGGTCATCAACCAGCTCTCGACAGGCAAAAGCTACAGATGATCTACTCAAACTTCCTTGCAGCCTATTTGAGTCGAAATGACACAGAAGGTGCTTGTCCTTTTTGTTCTAAAATAGATAAACTAAACAAATTGCACATTCCATAGCTGACAGAAATGATCATGACAAGTAAAATGAACTATTTGCAAAGTCTTCAAATGCGTTCATTGTTTATTTCAGTTCCCGGTTGTGTCGACAATTCAATCAGCATCACCTCCTGGCTACAATTGGTCTTTGGGCCTTTTATCTCCTTTGTACCCCTCACTGATGTCATGCAACTCCAGACAAATGTCTCAGTGGTAGGTACCACTTCAAGACCACTGATTTTACTGTGTTATGAAATAGACGTACTACTGCGGAAGTAAACTGGCTTGTGTATTCTAAAATATAGGTAGTGTAAATGCTACAGTTTTTGTTTGCTACTACTGTATTTGTTTTCACGTTGATTACAATGATGCTGTACTTCCAAAAATAAGGAGTAACACTACTGTGTGTGCATTGTCTATTCTCAACATAGGTGGAAGTTCTGCCAGCTTTCTCTCCACAGCAGATAGGAGAAGTGGTACTGAAGCCTAACACTGCAAATACAGTTTACATCATCAACATTGTCTTTAATCACCTGGGCAATGGCACCAGATTCAAAGACTTCCTCGTTTACCTGGAAACAAATGCCGGAGGGGTAAATATCCAAATGTTTTAGCGTAATATAGGCGTTTTGCAAGATTGTCTTCAAATACAGTAACTGTATCCTGTTTTTCTCATTTGCATTTTCAGGCAAACCTTAGTTGCGAGTCATACAGTACCATGTAAGTGAAGTTGTGTTGTAACTCATTCTTTATCGTTTAATTGAGTTGTTGCTTGTGCTTGATATCTTGTGTTCATTGTCTTCCTCACTCATGGCTTCCCCTCTCCTTTGCCATCAGCTTCCAAAGGTTAGACATGGTCATTTCTTCAGCCCAACCTCAACTGGCTGCATTCATTATGGCCATCAAGGACCAACTGATGAGCATTCTCCCTAAAGGTGAGTTACAGTACAGGGATTTAAGTATTATCTAATATCTCAATGAATGCAAGCAAGCATTGTGCTACATGTTTTGACATCTATGTGCTTAAGTTTGTGTTGACGCTTTCTGTTCAGGTTGCCATGATGGGATTCAGCCACAAATTGGGGTAATAAAGGTGAGCGAATACTTATATTTGTCCTTGTGTCATTTGAAGAGTTTAGTCAATGGAGACTCTGTGCTAATGATATTCGTTTTTGTCTTTCTCCCAGTGCAAAGTGACCTCAGCCAACGGTGAGTACAGCTTAATGTTTACTAGCAACCTTTTCTCTCTTTGCTTCTCATTGGAGACAATTCTGAAATTAATCAAACTCACTCTCTTACAGAAAGCCAAATGTGCAGTGGTGTCAATAGGTGAGTGTCCCCTGATTTCCTCCACGATATGACATGTACAGTACATGCTTACTCATCCATGTAGATGCATCGTTTCTAAGTTGATAGCATTTCAACTCTTCAGTAGAAGAGAGATATGAGAAAGAGAGGACTATACGATAGCTGTCAAGAATCAGACTCAAACTCACAACACTGTGAATACGATATAAACCTTTGGAGCCCAATAGACTCGTTCTTTAATCTCTCAAGAACAGATTCAGAGCTGCGCTACTAGTGAAAAACGCTGGGGGCGCTGTTTTTCCTTTTTATTTGACGATGGGTTCCCAGATTGCTCATTCTTAAATACTTTGCCTCTATTTCACAGCACTGCCTTGGAAAGCTACTTGGGCGGAAATATGACCGATTCCATCTGCAATTTCAGCATTCAACACTATGCATGCCTGCCTCAGGTACAGTAGCTCTTACACTCTCACAGTAAAGATGTTTTTGTGTTTTGCTGCTTAACAAGTTGTCTGGTAAGATGCCGGATTAGTGGTTTTATTAAATTCCTGACCTCAAAACCATCTTACAGTGTAGAACATCAAAATGCCAACGTCTTCTCTTGCAAGTTAAAACAAACAAAAAGACAAAAACACAATCATGCCGACACATTATTGCATGTTGCACTGTGGGATGGGCCAAGCTGACTGAATAGCGTTAAAAGGCTGCACTGTTTGTAACAGACATAATTCATCTAAAGCTGTTTGATTTCATGATTTTTTCTGTTATTTCAGCAATTCAAGCTCAGTCCAGAGCAGCTATCAATGCTCATAGAGTGCAAACTGTCTGACAACATGAGCTACACCAAAGAAATGTGGAAACTGTTCTTCACCAAATTCTCTGCAAATCTTGGAGATGCTCTTCAAATGCTTTCAAACACGGTAAAGACAATGCCCCCCCCCCCTCCCCATCCTGACAAGCACACGCACACCCGTGCTCGTGTGCACGCAAACACGTTTGTGTGTGTATATGCTTACGCTTAATGTATGCAAGCTGCATGTATGTAGGATATATATTAGCCAGACAACAGTTATGTAGGTTCATATACTAAACACCTAAAACAATAATAGGTCAATGCATTTGAACATTGTTTCTGTCCACAGACTTTCCTGCCCAACGGTCCATCCATACCTCTTGTGCTTGATGTACTCAGGGAGGTCACTGTCGATCAGTTTACTCCACAAGAGCTGAAAGATACGCACTTTATACGGAAGTGGTTTCAAAACAATCTTAAGCCTTTCCTCCCCCATGCATCTGGAGAGTTTCTGTCTTGTCTCAGCACCAAAGACTTTAGCTGTGAAACCTACCAGATTCTGTGAGTGTAATTACATTGGGTGCTTAGCGCTTTTTCCATCCATATGCTTACTATGTGTGTACTTTGTATCTCATATTCATACCTGTTTACCTTTGCAGAGTGGCTGCTCTGGGTCATCAACCAGCTCTCGACAGGCAAAAGCTACAGATGATCTACTCAAACTTCCTTGCAGCCTATTTGAGTCGAAATGACACAGAAGGTGCTTGTCCTTTTTGTTCTAAAATAGATAAACTAAACAAATTGCACATTCCATAGCTGACAGAAATGATCATGACAAGTAAAATGAACTATTTGCAAAGTCTTCAAATGCGTTCATTGTTTATTTCAGTTCCCGGTTGTGTCGACAATTCAATCAGCATCACCTCCTGGCTACAATTGGTCTTTGGGCCTTTTATCTCCTTTGTACCCCTCACTGATGTCATGCAACTCCAGAGAAATGTCTCAGTGGTAGGTACCACTTCAAGACCACTGATTTTACTGTGTTATGAAATAGACGTACTACTGCGGAAGTAAACTGGCTTGTGTATTCTAAAATATAGGTAGTGTAAATGCTACAGTTTTTGTTTGCTACTACTGTATTTGTTTTCACGTTGATTACAATGATGCTGTACTTCCAAAAATAAGGAGTAACACTACTGTGTGTGCATTGTCTATTCTCAACATAGGTGGAAGTTCTGCCAGCTTTCTCTCCACAGCAGATAGGAGAAGTGGTACTGAAGCCTAACACTGCAAATACAGTTTACATCATCAACATTGTCTTTAATCACCTGGGCAATGGCACCAGATTCAAAGACTTCCTCGTTTACCTGGAAACAAATGCCGGAGGGGTAAATATCCAAATGTTTTAGCGTAATATAGGCGTTTTGCAAGATTGTCTTCAAATACAGTAACTGTATCCTGTTTTTCTCATTTGCATTTTCAGGCAAACCTTAGTTGCGAGTCATACAGTACCATGTAAGTGAAGTTGTGTTGTAACTCATTCTTTATCGTTTAATTGAGTTGTTGCTTGTGCTTGATATCTTGTGTTCATTGTCTTCCTCACTCATGGCTTCCCCTCTCCTTTGCCATCAGCTTCCAAAGGTTAGACATGGTCATTTCTTCAGCCCAACCTCAACTGGCTGCATTCATTATGGCCATCAAGGACCAACTGATGAGCATTCTCCCTAAAGGTGAGTTACAGTACAGGGATTTAAGTATTATCTAATATCTCAATGAATGCAAGCAAGCATTGTGCTACATGTTTTGACATCTATGTGCTTAAGTTTGTGTTGACGCTTTCTGTTCAGGTTGCCATGATGGGATTCAGCCACAAATTGGGGTAATAAAGGTGAGCGAATACTTATATTTGTCCTTGTGTCATTTGAAGAGTTTAGTCAATGGAGACTCTGTGCTAATGATATTCGTTTTTGTCTTTCTCCCAGTGCAAAGTGACCTCAGCCAACGGTGAGTACAGCTTAATGTTTACTAGCAACCTTTTCTCTCTTTGCTTCTCATTGGAGACAATTCTGAAATTAATCAAACTCACTCTCTTACAGAAAGCCAAATGTGCAGTGGTGTCAATAGGTGAGTGTCCCCTGATTTCCTCCACGATATGACATGTACATGCTTACTCATCCATGTAGATGCATCGTTTCTAAGTTGATAGCATTTCAACTCTTCAGTAGAAGAGAGATATGAGAAAGAGAGGACTATACGATAGCTGTCAAGAATCAGACTCAAACTCACAACACTGTGAATACGATATAAACCTTTGGAGCCCAATAGACTCGTTCTTTAATCTCTCAAGAACAGATTCAGAGCTGCGCTACTAGTGAAAAACGCTGGGGGCGCTGTTTTTCCTTTTTATTTGACGATGGGTTCCCAGATTGCTCATTCTTAAATACTTTGCCTCTATTTCACAGCACTGCCTTGGAAAGCTACTTGGGCGGAAATATGACCGATTCCATCTGCAATTTCAGCATTCAACACTATGCATGCCTGCCTCAGGTACAGTAGCTCTTACACTCTCACAGTAAAGATGTTTTTGTGTTTTGCTGCTTAACAAGTTGTCTGGTAAGATGCCGGATTAGTGGTTTTATTAAATTCCTGACCTCAAAACCATCTTACAGTGTAGAACATCAAAATGCCAACGTCTTCTCTTGCAAGTTAAAACAAACAAAAAGACAAAAACACAATCATGCCGACACATTATTGCATGTTGCACTGTGGGATGGGCCAAGCTGACTGAATAGCGTTAAAAGGCTGCACTGTTTGTAACAGACATAATTCATCTAAAGCTGTTTGATTTCATGATTTTTTCTGTTATTTCAGCAATTCAAGCTCAGTCCAGAGCAGCTATCAATGCTCATAGAGTGCAAACTGTCTGACAACATGAGCTACACCAAAGAAATGTGGAAACTGTTCTTCACCAAATTCTCTGCAAATCTTGGAGATGCTCTTCAAATGCTTTCAAACACGGTAAAGACAATGCCCCCCCCCCCTCCCCATCCTGACAAGCACACGCACACCCGTGCTCGTGTGCACGCAAACACGTTTGTGTGTGTATATGCTTACGCTTAATGTATGCAAGCTGCATGTATGTAGGATATATATTAGCCAGACAACAGTTATGTAGGTTCATATACTAAACACCTAAAACAATAATAGGTCAATGCATTTGAACATTGTTTCTGTCCACAGACTTTCCTGCCCAACGGTCCATCCATACCTCTTGTGCTTGATGTACTCAGGGAGGTCACTGTCGATCAGTTTACTCCACAAGAGCTGAAAGATACGCACTTTATACGGAAGTGGTTTCAAAACAATCTTAAGCCTTTCCTCCCCCATGCATCTGGAGAGTTTCTGTCTTGTCTCAGCACCAAAGACTTTAGCTGTGAAACCTACCAGATTCTGTGAGTGTAATTACATTGGGTGCTTAGCGCTTTTTCCATCCATATGCTTACTATGTGTGTACTTTGTATCTCATATTCATACCTGTTTACCTTTGCAGAGTGGCTGCTCTGGGTCATCAACCAGCTCTCGACAGGCAAAAGCTACAGATGATCTACTCAAACTTCCTTGCAGCCTATTTGAGTCGAAATGACACAGAAGGTGCTTGTCCTTTTTGTTCTAAAATAGATAAACTAAACAAATTGCACATTCCATAGCTGACAGAAATGATCATGACAAGTAAAATGAACTATTTGCAAAGTCTTCAAATGCGTTCATTGTTTATTTCAGTTCCCGGTTGTGTCGACAATTCAATCAGCATCACCTCCTGGCTACAATTGGTCTTTGGGCCTTTTATCTCCTTTGTACCCCTCACTGATGTCATGCAACTCCAGAGAAATGTCTCAGTGGTAGGTACCACTTCAAGACCACTGATTTTACTGTGTTATGAAATAGACGTACTACTGCGGAAGTAAACTGGCTTGTGTATTCTAAAATATAGGTAGTGTAAATGCTACAGTTTTTGTTTGCTACTACTGTATTTGTTTTCACGTTGATTACAATGATGCTGTACTTCCAAAAATAAGGAGTAACACTACTGTGTGTGCATTGTCTATTCTCAACATAGGTGGAAGTTCTGCCAGCTTTCTCTCCACAGCAGATAGGAGAAGTGGTACTGAAGCCTAACACTGCAAATACAGTTTACATCATCAACATTGTCTTTAATCACCTGGGCAATGGCACCAGATTCAAAGACTTCCTCGTTTACCTGGAAACAAATGCCGGAGGGGTAAATATCCAAATGTTTTAGCGTAATATAGGCGTTTTGCAAGATTGTCTTCAAATACAGTAACTGTATCCTGTTTTTCTCATTTGCATTTTCAGGCAAACCTTAGTTGCGAGTCATACAGTACCATGTAAGTGAAGTTGTGTTGTAACTCATTCTTTATCGTTTAATTGAGTTGTTGCTTGTGCTTGATATCTTGTGTTCATTGTCTTCCTCACTCATGGCTTCCCCTCTCCTTTGCCATCAGCTTCCAAAGGTTAGACATGGTCATTTCTTCAGCCCAACCTCAACTGGCTGCATTCATTATGGCCATCAAGGACCAACTGATGAGCATTCTCCCTAAAGGTGAGTTACAGTACAGGGATTTAAGTATTATCTAATATCTCAATGAATGCAAGCAAGCATTGTGCTACATGTTTTGACATCTATGTGCTTAAGTTTGTGTTGACGCTTTCTGTTCAGGTTGCCATGATGGGATTCAGCCACAAATTGGGGTAATAAAGGTGAGCGAATACTTATATTTGTCCTTGTGTCATTTGAAGAGTTTAGTCAATGGAGACTCTGTGCTAATGATATTCGTTTTTGTCTTTCTCCCAGTGCAAAGTGACCTCAGCCAACGGTGAGTACAGCTTAATGTTTACTAGCAACCTTTTCTCTCTTTGCTTCTCATTGGAGACAATTCTGAAATTAATCAAACTCACTCTCTTACAGAAAGCCAAATGTGCAGTGGTGTCAATAGGTGAGTGTCCCCTGATTTCCTCCACGATATGACATGTACATGCTTACTCATCCATGTAGATGCATCGTTTCTAAGTTGATAGCATTTCAACTCTTCAGTAGAAGAGAGATATGAGAAAGAGAGGACTATACGATAGCTGTCAAGAATCAGACTCAAACTCACAACACTGTGAATACGATATAAACCTTTGGAGCCCAATAGACTCGTTCTTTAATCTCTCAAGAACAGATTCAGAGCTGCGCTACTAGTGAAAAACGCTGGGGGCGCTGTTTTTCCTTTTTATTTGACGATGGGTTCCCAGATTGCTCATTCTTAAATACTTTGCCTCTATTTCACAGCACTGCCTTGGAAAGCTACTTGGGCGGAAATATGACCGATTCCATCTGCAATTTCAGCATTCAACACTATGCATGCCTGCCTCAGGTACAGTAGCTCTTACACTCTCACAGTAAAGATGTTTTTGTGTTTTGCTGCTTAACAAGTTGTCTGGTAAGATGCCGGATTAGTGGTTTTATTAAATTCCTGATCTCAAAACCATCTTACAGTGTAGAACATCAAAATGCCAACGTCTTCTCTTGCAAGTTAAAACAAACAAAAAGACAAAAACACAATCATGCCGACACATTATTGCATGTTGCACTGTGGGATGGGCCAAGCTGACTGAATAGCGTTAAAAGGCTGCACTGTTTGTAACAGACATAATTCATCTAAAGCTGTTTGATTTCATGATTTTTTTCTGTTATTTCAGCAATTCAAGCTCAGTCCAGAGCAGCTATCAATGCTCATAGAGTGCAAACTGTCTGACAACATGAGCTACACCAAAGAAATGTGGAAACTGTTCTTCACTAAATTCTCTGCAAATCTTGGAGATGCTCTTCAAATGCTTTCAAACACGGTAAAGACAATGCCCCCCCCCCTCCCCATCCTGACAAGCACACGCACACCCGTGCTCGTGTGCACGCAAACACGTTTGTGTGTGTATATGCTTACGCTTAATGTATGCAAGCTGCATGTATGTAGGATATATATTAGCCAGACAACAGTTATGTAGGTTCATATACTAAACACCTAAAACAATAATAGGTCAATGCATTTGAACATTGTTTCTGTCCACAGACTTTCCTGCCCAACGGTCCATCCATACCTCTTGTGCTTGATGTACTCAGGGAGGTCACTGTCGATCAGTTTACTCCACAAGAGCTGAAAGATACGCACTTTATACGGAAGTGGTTTCAAAACAATCTTAAGCCTTTCCTCCCCCATGCATCTGGAGAGTTTCTGTCTTGTCTCAGCACCAAAGACTTTAGCTGTGAAACCTACCAGATTCTGTGAGTGTAATTACATTGGGTGCTTAGCGCTTTTTCCATCCATATGCTTACTATGTGTGTACTTTGTATCTCATATTCATACCTGTTTACCTTTGCAGAGTGGCTGCTCTGGGTCATCAACCAGCTCTCGACAGGCAAAAGCTACAGATGATCTACTCAAACTTCCTTGCAGCCTATTTGAGTCGAAATGACACAGAAGGTGCTTGTCCTTTTTGTTCTAAAATAGATAAACTAAACAAATTGCACATTCCATAGCTGACAGAAATGATCATGACAAGTAAAATGAACTATTTGCAAAGTCTTCAAATGCGTTCATTGTTTATTTCAGTTCCCGGTTGTGTCGACAATTCAATCAGCATCACCTCCTGGCTACAATTGGTCTTTGGGCCTTTTATCTCCTTTGTACCCCTCACTGATGTCATGCAACTCCAGACAAATGTCTCAGTGGTAGGTACCACTTCAAGACCACTGATTTTACTGTGTTATGAAATAGACGTACTACTGCGGAAGTAAACTGGCTTGTGTATTCTAAAATATAGGTAGTGTAAATGCTACAGTTTTTGTTTGCTACTACTGTATTTGTTTTCACGTTGATTACAATGATGCTGTACTTCCAAAAATAAGGAGTAACACTACTGTGTGTGCATTGTCTATTCTCAACATAGGTGGAAGTTCTGCCAGCTTTCTCTCCACAGCAGATAGGAGAAGTGGTACTGAAGCCTAACACTGCAAATACAGTTTACATCATCAACATTGTCTTTAATCACCTGGGCAATGGCACCAGATTCAAAGACTTCCTCGTTTACCTGGAAACAAATGCCGGAGGGGTAAATATCCAAATGTTTTAGCGTAATATAGGCGTTTTGCAAGATTGTCTTCAAATACAGTAACTGTATCCTGTTTTTCTCATTTGCATTTTCAGGCAAACCTTAGTTGCGAGTCATACAGTACCATGTAAGTGAAGTTGTGTTGTAACTCATTCTTTATCGTTTAATTGAGTTGTTGCTTGTGCTTGATATCTTGTGTTCATTGTCTTCCTCACTCATGGCTTCCCCTCTCCTTTGCCATCAGCTTCCAAAGGTTAGACATGGTCATTTCTTCAGCCCAACCTCAACTGGCTGCATTCATTATGGCCATCAAGGACCAACTGATGAGCATTCTCCCTAAAGGTGAGTTACAGTACAGGGATTTAAGTATTATCTAATATCTCAATGAATGCAAGCAAGCATTGTGCTACATGTTTTGACATCTATGTGCTTAAGTTTGTGTTGACGCTTTCTGTTCAGGTTGCCATGATGGGATTCAGCCACAAATTGGGGTAATAAAGGTGAGCGAATACTTATATTTGTCCTTGTGTCATTTGAAGAGTTTAGTCAATGGAGACTCTGTGCTAATGATATTCGTTTTTGTCTTTCTCCCAGTGCAAAGTGACCTCAGCCAACGGTGAGTACAGCTTAATGTTTACTAGCAACCTTTTCTCTCTTTGCTTCTCATTGGAGACAATTCTGAAATTAATCAAACTCACTCTCTTACAGAAAGCCAAATGTGCAGTGGTGTCAATAGGTGAGTGTCCCCTGATTTCCTCCACGATATGACATGTACATGCTTACTCATCCATGTAGATGCATCGTTTCTAAGTTGATAGCATTTCAACTCTTCAGTAGAAGAGAGATATGAGAAAGAGAGGACTATACGATAGCTGTCAAGAATCAGACTCAAACTCACAACACTGTGAATACGATATAAACCTTTGGAGCCCAATAGACTCGTTCTTTAATCTCTCAAGAACAGATTCAGAGCTGCGCTACTAGTGAAAAACGCTGGGGGCGCTGTTTTTCCTTTTTATTTGACGATGGGTTCCCAGATTGCTCATTCTTAAATACTTTGCCTCTATTTCACAGCACTGCCTTGGAAAGCTACTTGGGCGGAAATATGACCGATTCCATCTGCAATTTCAGCATTCAACACTATGCATGCCTGCCTCAGGTACAGTAGCTCTTACACTCTCACAGTAAAGATGTTTTTGTGTTTTGCTGCTTAACAAGTTGTCTGGTAAGATGCCGGATTAGTGGTTTTATTAAATTCCTGACCTCAAAACCATCTTACAGTGTAGAACATCAAAATGCCAACGTCTTCTCTTGCAAGTTAAAACAAACAAAAAGACAAAAACACAATCATGCCGACACATTATTGCATGTTGCACTGTGGGATGGGCCAAGCTGACTGAATAGCGTTAAAAGGCTGCACTGTTTGTAACAGACATAATTCATCTAAAGCTGTTTGATTTCATGATTTTTTCTGTTATTTCAGCAATTCAAGCTCAGTCCAGAGCAGCTATCAATGCTCATAGAGTGCAAACTGTCTGACAACATGAGCTACACCAAAGAAATGTGGAAACTGTTCTTCACCAAATTCTCTGCAAATCTTGGAGATGCTCTTCAAATGCTTTCAAACACGGTAAAGACAATGCCCCCCCCCCCTCCCCATCCTGACAAGCACACGCACACCCGTGCTCGTGTGCACGCAAACACGTTTGTGTGTGTATATGCTTACGCTTAATGTATGCAAGCTGCATGTATGTAGGATATATATTAGCCAGACAACAGTTATGTAGGTTCATATACTAAACACCTAAAACAATAATAGGTCAATGCATTTGAACATTGTTTCTGTCCACAGACTTTCCTGCCCAACGGTCCATCCATACCTCTTGTGCTTGATGTACTCAGGGAGGTCACTGTCGATCAGTTTACTCCACAAGAGCTGAAAGATACGCACTTTATACGGAAGTGGTTTCAAAACAATCTTAAGCCTTTCCTCCCCCATGCATCTGGAGAGTTTCTGTCTTGTCTCAGCACCAAAGACTTTAGCTGTGAAACCTACCAGATTCTGTGAGTGTAATTACATTGGGTGCTTAGCGCTTTTTCCATCCATATGCTTACTATGTGTGTACTTTGTATCTCATATTCATACCTGTTTACCTTTGCAGAGTGGCTGCTCTGGGTCATCAACCAGCTCTCGACAGGCAAAAGCTACAGATGATCTACTCAAACTTCCTTGCAGCCTATTTGAGTCGAAATGACACAGAAGGTGCTTGTCCTTTTTGTTCTAAAATAGATAAACTAAACAAATTGCACATTCCATAGCTGACAGAAATGATCATGACAAGTAAAATGAACTATTTGCAAAGTCTTCAAATGCGTTCATTGTTTATTTCAGTTCCCGGTTGTGTCGACAATTCAATCAGCATCACCTCCTGGCTACAATTGGTCTTTGGGCCTTTTATCTCCTTTGTACCCCTCACTGATGTCATGCAACTCCAGACAAATGTCTCAGTGGTAGGTACCACTTCAAGACCACTGATTTTACTGTGTTATGAAATAGACGTACTACTGCGGAAGTAAACTGGCTTGTGTATTCTAAAATATAGGTAGTGTAAATGCTACAGTTTTTGTTTGCTACTACTGTATTTGTTTTCACGTTGATTACAATGATGCTGTACTTCCAAAAATAAGGAGTAACACTACTGTGTGTGCATTGTCTATTCTCAACATAGGTGGAAGTTCTGCCAGCTTTCTCTCCACAGCAGATAGGAGAAGTGGTACTGAAGCCTAACACTGCAAATACAGTTTACATCATCAACATTGTCTTTAATCACCTGGGCAATGGCACCAGATTCAAAGACTTCCTCGTTTACCTGGAAACAAATGCCGGAGGGGTAAATATCCAAATGTTTTAGCGTAATATAGGCGTTTTGCAAGATTGTCTTCAAATACAGTAACTGTATCCTGTTTTTCTCATTTGCATTTTCAGGCAAACCTTAGTTGCGAGTCATACAGTACCATGTAAGTGAAGTTGTGTTGTAACTCATTCTTTATCGTTTAATTGAGTTGTTGCTTGTGCTTGATATCTTGTGTTCATTGTCTTCCTCACTCATGGCTTCCCCTCTCCTTTGCCATCAGCTTCCAAAGGTTAGACATGGTCATTTCTTCAGCCCAACCTCAACTGGCTGCATTCATTATGGCCATCAAGGACCAACTGATGAGCATTCTCCCTAAAGGTGAGTTACAGTACAGGGATTTAAGTATTATCTAATATCTCAATGAATGCAAGCAAGCATTGTGCTACATGTTTTGACATCTATGTGCTTAAGTTTGTGTTGACGCTTTCTGTTCAGGTTGCCATGATGGGATTCAGCCACAAATTGGGGTAATAAAGGTGAGCGAATACTTATATTTGTCCTTGTGTCATTTGAAGAGTTTAGTCAATGGAGACTCTGTGCTAATGATATTCGTTTTTGTCTTTCTCCCAGTGCAAAGTGACCTCAGCCAACGGTGAGTACAGCTTAATGTTTACTAGCAACCTTTTCTCTCTTTGCTTCTCATTGGAGACAATTCTGAAATTAATCAAACTCACTCTCTTACAGAAAGCCAAATGTGCAGTGGTGTCAATAGGTGAGTGTCCCCTGATTTCCTCCACGATATGACATGTACAGTACATGCTTACTCATCCATGTAGATGCATCGTTTCTAAGTTGATAGCATTTCAACTCTTCAGTAGAAGAGAGATATGAGAAAGAGAGGACTATACGATAGCTGTCAAGAATCAGACTCAAACTCACAACACTGTGAATACGATATAAACCTTTGGAGCCCAATAGACTCGTTCTTTAATCTCTCAAGAACAGATTCAGAGCTGCGCTACTAGTGAAAAACGCTGGGGGCGCTGTTTTTCCTTTTTATTTGACGATGGGTTCCCAGATTGCTCATTCTTAAATACTTTGCCTCTATTTCACAGCACTGCCTTGGAAAGCTACTTGGGCGGAAATATGACCGATTCCATCTGCAATTTCAGCATTCAACACTATGCATGCCTGCCTCAGGTACAGTAGCTCTTACACTCTCACAGTAAAGATGTTTTTGTGTTTTGCTGCTTAACAAGTTGTCTGGTAAGATGCCGGATTAGTGGTTTTATTAAATTCCTGACCTCAAAACCATCTTACAGTGTAGAACATCAAAATGCCAACGTCTTCTCTTGCAAGTTAAAACAAACAAAAAGACAAAAACACAATCATGCCGACACATTATTGCATGTTGCACTGTGGGATGGGCCAAGCTGACTGAATAGCGTTAAAAGGCTGCACTGTTTGTAACAGACATAATTCATCTAAAGCTGTTTGATTTCATGATTTTTTCTGTTATTTCAGCAATTCAAGCTCAGTCCAGAGCAGCTATCAATGCTCATAGAGTGCAAACTGTCTGACAACATGAGCTACACCAAAGAAATGTGGAAACTGTTCTTCACCAAATTCTCTGCAAATCTTGGAGATGCTCTTCAAATGCTTTCAAACACGGTAAAGACAATGCCCCCCCCCCCCTCCCCATCCTGACAAGCACACGCACACCCGTGCTCGTGTGCACGCAAACACGTTTGTGTGTGTATATGCTTACGCTTAATGTATGCAAGCTGCATGTATGTAGGATATATATTAGCCAGACAACAGTTATGTAGGTTCATATACTAAACACCTAAAACAATAATAGGTCAATGCATTTGAACATTGTTTCTGTCCACAGACTTTCCTGCCCAACGGTCCATCCATACCTCTTGTGCTTGATGTACTCAGGGAGGTCACTGTCGATCAGTTTACTCCACAAGAGCTGAAAGATACGCACTTTATACGGAAGTGGTTTCAAAACAATCTTAAGCCTTTCCTCCCCCATGCATCTGGAGAGTTTCTGTCTTGTCTCAGCACCAAAGACTTTAGCTGTGAAACCTACCAGATTCTGTGAGTGTAATTACATTGGGTGCTTAGCGCTTTTTCCATCCATATGCTTACTATGTGTGTACTTTGTATCTCATATTCATACCTGTTTACCTTTGCAGAGTGGCTGCTCTGGGTCATCAACCAGCTCTCGACAGGCAAAAGCTACAGATGATCTACTCAAACTTCCTTGCAGCCTATTTGAGTCGAAATGACACAGAAGGTGCTTGTCCTTTTTGTTCTAAAATAGATAAACTAAACAAATTGCACATTCCATAGCTGACAGAAATGATCATGACAAGTAAAATGAACTATTTGCAAAGTCTTCAAATGCGTTCATTGTTTATTTCAGTTCCCGGTTGTGTCGACAATTCAATCAGCATCACCTCCTGGCTACAATTGGTCTTTGGGCCTTTTATCTCCTTTGTACCCCTCACTGATGTCATGCAACTCCAGACAAATGTCTCAGTGGTAGGTACCACTTCAAGACCACTGATTTTACTGTGTTATGAAATAGACGTACTACTGCGGAAGTAAACTGGCTTGTGTATTCTAAAATATAGGTAGTGTAAATGCTACAGTTTTTGTTTGCTACTACTGTATTTGTTTTCACGTTGATTACAATGATGCTGTACTTCCAAAAATAAGGAGTAACACTACTGTGTGTGCATTGTCTATTCTCAACATAGGTGGAAGTTCTGCCAGCTTTCTCTCCACAGCAGATAGGAGAAGTGGTACTGAAGCCTAACACTGCAAATACAGTTTACATCATCAACATTGTCTTTAATCACCTGGGCAATGGCACCAGATTCAAAGACTTCCTCGTTTACCTGGAAACAAATGCCGGAGGGGTAAATATCCAAATGTTTTAGCGTAATATAGGCGTTTTGCAAGATTGTCTTCAAATACAGTAACTGTATCCTGTTTTTCTCATTTGCATTTTCAGGCAAACCTTAGTTGCGAGTCATACAGTACCATGTAAGTGAAGTTGTGTTGTAACTCATTCTTTATCGTTTAATTGAGTTGTTGCTTGTGCTTGATATCTTGTGTTCATTGTCTTCCTCACTCATGGCTTCCCCTCTCCTTTGCCATCAGCTTCCAAAGGTTAGACATGGTCATTTCTTCAGCCCAACCTCAACTGGCTGCATTCATTATGGCCATCAAGGACCAACTGATGAGCATTCTCCCTAAAGGTGAGTTACAGTACAGGGATTTAAGTATTATCTAATATCTCAATGAATGCAAGCAAGCATTGTGCTACATGTTTTGACATCTATGTGCTTAAGTTTGTGTTGACGCTTTCTGTTCAGGTTGCCATGATGGGATTCAGCCACAAATTGGGGTAATAAAGGTGAGCGAATACTTATATTTGTCCTTGTGTCATTTGAAGAGTTTAGTCAATGGAGACTCTGTGCTAATGATATTCGTTTTTGTCTTTCTCCCAGTGCAAAGTGACCTCAGCCAACGGTGAGTACAGCTTAATGTTTACTAGCAACCTTTTCTCTCTTTGCTTCTCATTGGAGACAATTCTGAAATTAATCAAACTCACTCTCTTACAGAAAGCCAAATGTGCAGTGGTGTCAATAGGTGAGTGTCCCCTGATTTCCTCCACGATATGACATGTACATGCTTACTCATCCATGTAGATGCATCGTTTCTAAGTTGATAGCATTTCAACTCTTCAGTAGAAGAGAGATATGAGAAAGAGAGGACTATACGATAGCTGTCAAGAATCAGACTCAAACTCACAACACTGTGAATACGATATAAACCTTTGGAGCCCAATAGACTCGTTCTTTAATCTCTCAAGAACAGATTCAGAGCTGCGCTACTAGTGAAAAACGCTGGGGGCGCTGTTTTTCCTTTTTATTTGACGATGGGTTCCCAGATTGCTCATTCTTAAATACTTTGCCTCTATTTCACAGCACTGCCTTGGAAAGCTACTTGGGCGGAAATATGACCGATTCCATCTGCAATTTCAGCATTCAACACTATGCATGCCTGCCTCAGGTACAGTAGCTCTTACACTCTCACAGTAAAGATGTTTTTGTGTTTTGCTGCTTAACAAGTTGTCTGGTAAGATGCCGGATTAGTGGTTTTATTAAATTCCTGACCTCAAAACCATCTTACAGTGTAGAACATCAAAATGCCAACGTCTTCTCTTGCAAGTTAAAACAAACAAAAAGACAAAAACACAATCATGCCGACACATTATTGCATGTTGCACTGTGGGATGGGCCAAGCTGACTGAATAGCGTTAAAAGGCTGCACTGTTTGTAACAGACATAATTCATCTAAAGCTGTTTGATTTCATGATTTTTTCTGTTATTTCAGCAATTCAAGCTCAGTCCAGAGCAGCTATCAATGCTCATAGAGTGCAAACTGTCTGACAACATGAGCTACACCAAAGAAATGTGGAAACTGTTCTTCACCAAATTCTCTGCAAATCTTGGAGATGCTCTTCAAATGCTTTCAAACACGGTAAAGACAATGCCCCCCCCCCCTCCCCATCCTGACAAGCACACGCACACCCGTGCTCGTGTGCACGCAAACACGTTTGTGTGTGTATATGCTTACGCTTAATGTATGCAAGCTGCATGTATGTAGGATATATATTAGCCAGACAACAGTTATGTAGGTTCATATACTAAACACCTAAAACAATAATAGGTCAATGCATTTGAACATTGTTTCTGTCCACAGACTTTCCTGCCCAACGGTCCATCCATACCTCTTGTGCTTGATGTACTCAGGGAGGTCACTGTCGATCAGTTTACTCCACAAGAGCTGAAAGATACGCACTTTATACGGAAGTGGTTTCAAAACAATCTTAAGCCTTTCCTCCCCCATGCATCTGGAGAGTTTCTGTCTTGTCTCAGCACCAAAGACTTTAGCTGTGAAACCTACCAGATTCTGTGAGTGTAATTACATTGGGTGCTTAGCGCTTTTTCCATCCATATGCTTACTATGTGTGTACTTTGTATCTCATATTCATACCTGTTTACCTTTGCAGAGTGGCTGCTCTGGGTCATCAACCAGCTCTCGACAGGCAAAAGCTACAGATGATCTACTCAAACTTCCTTGCAGCCTATTTGAGTCGAAATGACACAGAAGGTGCTTGTCCTTTTTGTTCTAAAATAGATAAACTAAACAAATTGCACATTCCATAGCTGACAGAAATGATCATGACAAGTAAAATGAACTATTTGCAAAGTCTTCAAATGCGTTCATTGTTTATTTCAGTTCCCGGTTGTGTCGACAATTCAATCAGCATCACCTCCTGGCTACAATTGGTCTTTGGGCCTTTTATCTCCTTTGTACCCCTCACTGATGTCATGCAACTCCAGACAAATGTCTCAGTGGTAGGTACCACTTCAAGACCACTGATTTTACTGTGTTATGAAATAGACGTACTACTGCGGAAGTAAACTGGCTTGTGTATTCTAAAATATAGGTAGTGTAAATGCTACAGTTTTTGTTTGCTACTACTGTATTTGTTTTCACGTTGATTACAATGATGCTGTACTTCCAAAAATAAGGAGTAACACTACTGTGTGTGCATTGTCTATTCTCAACATAGGTGGAAGTTCTGCCAGCTTTCTCTCCACAGCAGATAGGAGAAGTGGTACTGAAGCCTAACACTGCAAATACAGTTTACATCATCAACATTGTCTTTAATCACCTGGGCAATGGCACCAGATTCAAAGACTTCCTCGTTTACCTGGAAACAAATGCCGGAGGGGTAAATATCCAAATGTTTTAGCGTAATATAGGCGTTTTGCAAGATTGTCTTCAAATACAGTAACTGTATCCTGTTTTTCTCATTTGCATTTTCAGGCAAACCTTAGTTGCGAGTCATACAGTACCATGTAAGTGAAGTTGTGTTGTAACTCATTCTTTATCGTTTAATTGAGTTGTTGCTTGTGCTTGATATCTTGTGTTCATTGTCTTCCTCACTCATGGCTTCCCCTCTCCTTTGCCATCAGCTTCCAAAGGTTAGACATGGTCATTTCTTCAGCCCAACCTCAACTGGCTGCATTCATTATGGCCATCAAGGACCAACTGATGAGCATTCTCCCTAAAGGTGAGTTACAGTACAGGGATTTAAGTATTATCTAATATCTCAATGAATGCAAGCAAGCATTGTGCTACATGTTTTGACATCTATGTGCTTAAGTTTGTGTTGACGCTTTCTGTTCAGGTTGCCATGATGGGATTCAGCCACAAATTGGGGTAATAAAGGTGAGCGAATACTTATATTTGTCCTTGTGTCATTTGAAGAGTTTAGTCAATGGAGACTCTGTGCTAATGATATTCGTTTTTGTCTTTCTCCCAGTGCAAAGTGACCTCAGCCAACGGTGAGTACAGCTTAATGTTTACTAGCAACCTTTTCTCTCTTTGCTTCTCATTGGAGACAATTCTGAAATTAATCAAACTCACTCTCTTACAGAAAGCCAAATGTGCAGTGGTGTCAATAGGTGAGTGTCCCCTGATTTCCTCCACGATATGACATGTACATGCTTACTCATCCATGTAGATGCATCGTTTCTAAGTTGATAGCATTTCAACTCTTCAGTAGAAGAGAGATATGAGAAAGAGAGGACTATACGATAGCTGTCAAGAATCAGACTCAAACTCACAACACTGTGAATACGATATAAACCTTTGGAGCCCAATAGACTCGTTCTTTAATCTCTCAAGAACAGATTCAGAGCTGCGCTACTAGTGAAAAACGCTGGGGGCGCTGTTTTTCCTTTTTATTTGACGATGGGTTCCCAGATTGCTCATTCTTAAATACTTTGCCTCTATTTCACAGCACTGCCTTGGAAAGCTACTTGGGCGGAAATATGACCGATTCCATCTGCAATTTCAGCATTCAACACTATGCATGCCTGCCTCAGGTACAGTAGCTCTTACACTCTCACAGTAAAGATGTTTTTGTGTTTTGCTGCTTAACAAGTTGTCTGGTAAGATGCCGGATTAGTGGTTTTATTAAATTCCTGACCTCAAAACCATCTTACAGTGTAGAACATCAAAATGCCAACGTCTTCTCTTGCAAGTTAAAACAAACAAAAAGACAAAAACACAATCATGCCGACACATTATTGCATGTTGCACTGTGGGATGGGCCAAGCTGACTGAATAGCGTTAAAAGGCTGCACTGTTTGTAACAGACATAATTCATCTAAAGCTGTTTGATTTCATGATTTTTTCTGTTATTTCAGCAATTCAAGCTCAGTCCAGAGCAGCTATCAATGCTCATAGAGTGCAAACTGTCTGACAACATGAGCTACACCAAAGAAATGTGGAAACTGTTCTTCACCAAATTCTCTGCAAATCTTGGAGATGCTCTTCAAATGCTTTCAAACACGGTAAAGACAATGCCCCCCCCCCCCTCCCCATCCTGACAAGCACACGCACACCCGTGCTCGTGTGCACGCAAACACGTTTGTGTGTGTATATGCTTACGCTTAATGTATGCAAGCTGCATGTATGTAGGATATATATTAGCCAGACAACAGTTATGTAGGTTCATATACTAAACACCTAAAACAATAATAGGTCAATGCATTTGAACATTGTTTCTGTCCACAGACTTTCCTGCCCAACGGTCCATCCATACCTCTTGTGCTTGATGTACTCAGGGAGGTCACTGTCGATCAGTTTACTCCACAAGAGCTGAAAGATACGCACTTTATACGGAAGTGGTTTCAAAACAATCTTAAGCCTTTCCTCCCCCATGCATCTGGAGAGTTTCTGTCTTGTCTCAGCACCAAAGACTTTAGCTGTGAAACCTACCAGATTCTGTGAGTGTAATTACATTGGGTGCTTAGCGCTTTTTCCATCCATATGCTTACTATGTGTGTACTTTGTATCTCATATTCATACCTGTTTACCTTTGCAGAGTGGCTGCTCTGGGTCATCAACCAGCTCTCGACAGGCAAAAGCTACAGATGATCTACTCAAACTTCCTTGCAGCCTATTTGAGTCGAAATGACACAGAAGGTGCTTGTCCTTTTTGTTCTAAAATAGATAAACTAAACAAATTGCACATTCCATAGCTGACAGAAATGATCATGACAAGTAAAATGAACTATTTGCAAAGTCTTCAAATGCGTTCATTGTTTATTTCAGTTCCCGGTTGTGTCGACAATTCAATCAGCATCACCTCCTGGCTACAATTGGTCTTTGGGCCTTTTATCTCCTTTGTACCCCTCACTGATGTCATGCAACTCCAGACAAATGTCTCAGTGGTAGGTACCACTTCAAGACCACTGATTTTACTGTGTTATGAAATAGACGTACTACTGCGGAAGTAAACTGGCTTGTGTATTCTAAAATATAGGTAGTGTAAATGCTACAGTTTTTGTTTGCTACTACTGTATTTGTTTTCACGTTGATTACAATGATGCTGTACTTCCAAAAATAAGGAGTAACACTACTGTGTGTGCATTGTCTATTCTCAACATAGGTGGAAGTTCTGCCAGCTTTCTCTCCACAGCAGATAGGAGAAGTGGTACTGAAGCCTAACACTGCAAATACAGTTTACATCATCAACATTGTCTTTAATCACCTGGGCAATGGCACCAGATTCAAAGACTTCCTCGTTTACCTGGAAACAAATGCCGGAGGGGTAAATATCCAAATGTTTTAGCGTAATATAGGCGTTTTGCAAGATTGTCTTCAAATACAGTAACTGTATCCTGTTTTTCTCATTTGCATTTTCAGGCAAACCTTAGTTGCGAGTCATACAGTACCATGTAAGTGAAGTTGTGTTGTAACTCATTCTTTATCGTTTAATTGAGTTGTTGCTTGTGCTTGATATCTTGTGTTCATTGTCTTCCTCACTCATGGCTTCCCCTCTCCTTTGCCATCAGCTTCCAAAGGTTAGACATGGTCATTTCTTCAGCCCAACCTCAACTGGCTGCATTCATTATGGCCATCAAGGACCAACTGATGAGCATTCTCCCTAAAGGTGAGTTACAGTACAGGGATTTAAGTATTATCTAATATCTCAATGAATGCAAGCAAGCATTGTGCTACATGTTTTGACATCTATGTGCTTAAGTTTGTGTTGACGCTTTCTGTTCAGGTTGCCATGATGGGATTCAGCCACAAATTGGGGTAATAAAGGTGAGCGAATACTTATATTTGTCCTTGTGTCATTTGAAGAGTTTAGTCAATGGAGACTCTGTGCTAATGATATTCGTTTTTGTCTTTCTCCCAGTGCAAAGTGACCTCAGCCAACGGTGAGTACAGCTTAATGTTTACTAGCAACCTTTTCTCTCTTTGCTTCTCATTGGAGACAATTCTGAAATTAATCAAACTCACTCTCTTACAGAAAGCCAAATGTGCAGTGGTGTCAATAGGTGAGTGTCCCCTGATTTCCTCCACGATATGACATGTACATGCTTACTCATCCATGTAGATGCATCGTTTCTAAGTTGATAGCATTTCAACTCTTCAGTAGAAGAGAGATATGAGAAAGAGAGGACTATACGATAGCTGTCAAGAATCAGACTCAAACTCACAACACTGTGAATACGATATAAACCTTTGGAGCCCAATAGACTCGTTCTTTAATCTCTCAAGAACAGATTCAGAGCTGCGCTACTAGTGAAAAACGCTGGGGGCACTGTTTTTCCTTTTTATTTGACGATGGGTTCCCAGATTGCTCATTCTTAAATACTTTGCCTCTATTTCACAGCACTGCCTTGGAAAGCTACTTGGGCGGAAATATGACCGATTCCATCTGCAATTTCAGCATTCAACACTATGCATGCCTGCCTCAGGTACAGTAGCTCTTACACTCTCACAGTAAAGATGTTTTTGTGTTTTGCTGCTTAACAAGTTGTCTGGTAAGATGCCGGATTAGTGGTTTTATTAAATTCCTGACCTCAAAACCATCTTACAGTGTAGAACATCAAAATGCCAACGTCTTCTCTTGCAAGTTAAAACAAACAAAAAGACAAAAACACAATCATGCCGACACATTATTGCATGTTGCACTGTGGGATGGGCCAAGCTGACTGAATAGCGTTAAAAGGCTGCACTGTTTGTAACAGACATAATTCATCTAAAGCTGTTTGATTTCATGATTTTTTTCTGTTATTTCAGCAATTCAAGCTCAGTCCAGAGCAGCTATCAATGCTCATAGAGTGCAAACTGTCTGACAACATGAGCTACACCAAAGAAATGTGGAAACTGTTCTTCACCAAATTCTCTGCAAATCTTGGAGATGCTCTTCAAATGCTTTCAAACACGGTAAAGACAATGCCCCCCCCCCCCCTCCCCATCCTGACAAGCACACGCACACCCGTGCTCGTGTGCACGCAAACACATTTGTGTGTGTATATGCTTACGCTTAATGTATGCAAGCTGCATGTATGTAGGATATATATTAGCCAGACAACAGTTATGTAGGTTCATATACTAAACACCTAAAACAATAATAGGTCAATGCATTTGAACATTGTTTCTGTCCACAGACTTTCCTGCCCAACGGTCCATCCATACCTCTTGTGCTTGATGTACTCAGGGAGGTCACTGTCGATCAGTTTACTCCACAAGAGCTGAAAGATACGCACTTTATACGGAAGTGGTTTCAAAACAATCTTAAGCCTTTCCTCCCCCATGCATCTGGAGAGTTTCTGTCTTGTCTCAGCACCAAAGACTTTAGCTGTGAAACCTACCAGATTCTGTGAGTGTAATTACATTGGGTGCTTAGCGCTTTTTCCATCCATATGCTTACTATGTGTGTACTTTGTATCTCATATTCATACCTGTTTACCTTTGCAGAGTGGCTGCTCTGGGTCATCAACCAGCTCTCGACAGGCAAAAGCTACAGATGATCTACTCAAACTTCCTTGCAGCCTATTTGAGTCGAAATGACACAGAAGGTGCTTGTCCTTTTTGTTCTAAAATAGATAAACTAAACAAATTGCACATTCCATAGCTGACAGAAATGATCATGACAAGTAAAATGAACTATTTGCAAAGTCTTCAAATGCGTTCATTGTTTATTTCAGTTCCCGGTTGTGTCGACAATTCAATCAGCATCACCTCCTGGCTACAATTGGTCTTTGGGCCTTTTATCTCCTTTGTACCCCTCACTGATGTCATGCAACTCCAGACAAATGTCTCAGTGGTAGGTACCACTTCAAGACCACTGATTTTACTGTGTTATGAAATAGACGTACTACTGCGGAAGTAAACTGGCTTGTGTATTCTAAAATATAGGTAGTGTAAATGCTACAGTTTTTGTTTGCTACTACTGTATTTGTTTTCACGTTGATTACAATGATGCTGTACTTCCAAAAATAAGGAGTAACACTACTGTGTGTGCATTGTCTATTCTCAACATAGGTGGAAGTTCTGCCAGCTTTCTCTCCACAGCAGATAGGAGAAGTGGTACTGAAGCCTAACACTGCAAATACAGTTTACATCATCAACATTGTCTTTAATCACCTGGGCAATGGCACCAGATTCAAAGACTTCCTCGTTTACCTGGAAACAAATGCCGGAGGGGTAAATATCCAAATGTTTTAGCGTAATATAGGCGTTTTGCAAGATTGTCTTCAAATACAGTAACTGTATCCTGTTTTTCTCATTTGCATTTTCAGGCAAACCTTAGTTGCGAGTCATACAGTACCATGTAAGTGAAGTTGTGTTGTAACTCATTCTTTATCGTTTAATTGAGTTGTTGCTTGTGCTTGATATCTTGTGTTCATTGTCTTCCTCACTCATGGCTTCCCCTCTCCTTTGCCATCAGCTTCCAAAGGTTAGACATGGTCATTTCTTCAGCCCAACCTCAACTGGCTGCATTCATTATGGCCATCAAGGACCAACTGATGAGCATTCTCCCTAAAGGTGAGTTACAGTACAGGGATTTAAGTATTATCTAATATCTCAATGAATGCAAGCAAGCATTGTGCTACATGTTTTGACATCTATGTGCTTAAGTTTGTGTTGACGCTTTCTGTTCAGGTTGCCATGATGGGATTCAGCCACAAATTGGGGTAATAAAGGTGAGCGAATACATATATTTGTCCTTGTGTCATTTGAAGAGTTTAGTCAATGGAGACTCTGTGCTAATGATATTCGTTTTTGTCTTTCTCCCAGTGCAAAGTGACCTCAGCCAACGGTGAGTACAGCTTAATGTTTACTAGCAACCTTTTCTCTCTTTGCTTCTCATTGGAGACAATTCTGAAATTAATCAAACTCACTCTCTTACAGAAAGCCAAATGTGCAGTGGTGTCAATAGGTGAGTGTCCCCTGATTTCCTCCACGATATGACATGTACATGCATACTCATCCATGTAGATGCATCGTTTCTAAGTTGATAGCATTTCAACTCTTCAGTAGAAGAGAGATATGAGAAAGAGAGGACTATACGATAGCTGTCAAGAATCAGACTCAAACTCACAACACTGTGAATACGATATAAACCTTTGGAGCCCAATAGACTCGTTCTTTAATCTCTCAAGAACAGATTCAGAGCTGCGCTACTAGTGAAAAACGCTGGGGGCACTGTTTTTCCTTTTTATTTGACGATGGGTTCCCAGATTGCTCATTCTTAAATACTTTGCCTCTATTTCACAGCACTGCCTTGGAAAGCTACTTGGGCGGAAATATGACCGATTCCATCTGCAATTTCAGCATTCAACACTATGCATGCCTGCCTCAGGTACAGTAGCTCTTACACTCTCACAGTAAAGATGTTTTTGTGTTTTGCTGCTTAACAAGTTGTCTGGTAAGATGCCGGATTAGTGGTTTTATTAAATTCCTGATCTCAAAACCATCTTACAGTGTAGAACATCAAAATGCCAACGTCTTCTCTTGCAAGTTAAAACAAACAAAAAGACAAAAACACAATCATGCCGACACATTATTGCATGTTGCACTGTGGGATGGGCCAAGCTGACTGAATAGCGTTAAAAGGCTGCACTGTTTGTAACAGACATAATTCATCTAAAGCTGTTTGATTTCATGATTTTTTTCTGTTATTTCAGCAATTCAAGCTCAGTCCAGAGCAGCTATCAATGCTCATAGAGTGCAAACTGTCTGACAACATGAGCTACACCAAAGAAATGTGGAAACTGTTCTTCACCAAATTCTCTGCAAATCTTGGAGATGCTCTTCAAATGCTTTCAAACACGGTAAAGACAATGCCCCCCCCCCCCCCTCCCCATCCTGACAAGCACACGCACACCCGTGCTCGTGTGCACGCAAACACATTTGTGTGTGTATATGCTTACGCTTAATGTATGCAAGCTGCATGTATGTAGGATATATATTAGCCAGACAACAGTTATGTAGGTTCATATACTAAACACCTAAAACAATAATAGGTCAATGCATTTGAACATTGTTTCTGTCCACAGACTTTCCTGCCCAACGGTCCATCCATACCTCTTGTGCTTGATGTACTCAGGGAGGTCACTGTCGATCAGTTTACTCCACAAGAGCTGAAAGATACGCACTTTATACGGAAGTGGTTTCAAAACAGTCTTAAGCCTTTCCTCCCCCATGCATCTGGAGAGTTTCTGTCTTGTCTCAGCACCAAAGACTTTAGCTGTGAAACCTACCAGATTCTGTGAGTGTAATTACATTGGGTGCTTAGCGCTTTTTCCATCCATATGCTTACTATGTGTGTACTTTGTATCTCATATTCATACCTGTTTACCTTTGCAGAGTGGCTGCTCTGGGTCATCAACCAGCTCTCGACAGGCAAAAGCTACAGATGATCTACTCAAACTTCCTTGCAGCCTATTTGAGTCGAAATGACACAGAAGGTGCTTGTCCTTTTTGTTCTAAAATAGATCAACTAAACAAATTGCACATTCCATAGCTGACAGAAATGATCATGACAAGTAAAATGAACTATTTGCAAAGTCTTCAAATGCGTTCATTGTTTATTTCAGTTCCCGGTTGTGTCGACAATTCAATCAGCATCACCTCCTGGCTACAATTGGTCTTTGGGCCTTTTATCTCCTTTGTACCCCTCACTGATGTCATGCAACTCCAGACAAATGTCTCAGTGGTAGGTACCACTTCAAGACCACTGATTTTACTGTGTTATGAAATAGACGTACTACTGCGGAAGTAAACTGGCTTGTGTATTCTAAAATATAGGTAGTGTAAATGCTACAGTTTTTGTTTGCTACTACTGTATTTGTTTTCACGTTGATTACAATGATGCTGTACTTCCAAAAATAAGGAGTAACACTACTGTGTGTGCATTGTCTATTCTCAACATAGGTGGAAGTTCTGCCAGCTTTCTCTCCACAGCAGATAGGAGAAGTGGTACTGAAGCCTAACACTGCAAATACAGTTTACATCATCAACATTGTCTTTAATCACCTGGGCAATGGCACCAGATTCAAAGACTTCCTCGTTTACCTGGAAACAAATGCCGGAGGGGTAAATATCCAAATGTTTTAGCGTAATATAGGCGTTTTGCAAGATTGTCTTCAAATACAGTAACTGTATCCTGTTTTTCTCATTTGCATTTTCAGGCAAACCTTAGTTGCGAGTCATACAGTACCATGTAAGTGAAGTTGTGTTGTAACTCATTCTTTATCGTTTAATTGAGTTGTTGCTTGTGCTTGATATCTTGTGTTCATGTCTTCCTCACTCATGGCTTCCCCTCTCCTTTGCCATCAGCTTCCAAAGGTTAGACATGGTCATTTCTTCAGCCCAACCTCAACTGGCTGCATTCATTATGGCCATCAAGGACCAACTGATGAGCATTCTCCCTAAAGGTGAGTTACAGTACAGGGATTTAAGTATTATCTAATATCTCAATGAATGCAAGCAAGCATTGTGCTACATGTTTTGACATCTATGTGCTTAAGTTTGTGTTGACGCTTTCTGTTCAGGTTGCCATGATGGGATTCAGCCACAAATTGGGGTAATAAAGGTGAGCGAATACTTATATTTGTCCTTGTGTCATTTGAAGAGTTTAGTCAATGGAGACTCTGTGCTAATGATATTCGTTTTTGTCTTTCTCCCAGTGCAAAGTGACCTCAGCCAACGGTGAGTACAGCTTAATGTTTACTAGCAACCTTTTCTCTCTTTGCTTCTCATTGGAGACAATTCTGAAATTAATCAAACTCACTCTCTTACAGAAAGCCAAATGTGCAGTGGTGTCAATAGGTGAGTGTCCCCTGATTTCCTCCACGATATGACATGTACATGCTTACTCATCCATGTAGATGCATCGTTTCTAAGTTGATAGCATTTCAACTCTTCAGTAGAAGAGAGATATGAGAAAGAGAGGACTATACGATAGCTGTCAAGAATCAGACTCAAACTCACAACACTGTGAATACGATATAAACCTTTGGAGCCCAATAGACTTGTTCTTTAATCTCTCAAGAACAGATTCAGAGCTGCGCTACTAGTGAAAAACGCTGGGGGCGCTGTTTTTCCTTTTTATTTGACGATGGGTTCCCAGATTGCTCATTCTTAAATACTTTGCCTCTATTTCACAGCACTGCCTTGGAAAGCTACTTGGGCGGAAATATGACCGATTCCATCTGCAATTTCAGCATTCAACACTATGCATGCCTGCCTCAGGTACAGTAGCTCTTACACTCTCACAGTAAAGATGTTTTTGTGTTTTGCTGCTTAACAAGTTGTCTGGTAAGATGCCGGATTAGTGGTTTTATTAAATTCCTGATCTCAAAACCATCTTACAGTGTAGAACATCAAAATGCCAACGTCTTCTCTTGCAAGTTAAAACAAACAAAAAGACAAAAACACAATCATGCCGACACATTATTGCATGTTGCACTGTGGGATGGGCCAAGCTGACTGAATAGCGTTAAAAGGCTGCACTGTTTGTAACAGACATAATTCATCTAAAGCTGTTTGATTTCATGATTTTTTTCTGTTATTTCAGCAATTCAAGCTCAGTCCAGAGCAGCTATCAATGCTCATAGAGTGCAAACTGTCTGACAACATGAGCTACACCAAAGAAATGTGGAAACTGTTCTTCACTAAATTCTCTGCAAATCTTGGAGATGCTCTTCAAATGCTTTCAAACACGGTAAAGACAATGCCCCCCCCCCTCCCCATCCTGACAAGCACACGCACACCCGTGCTCGTGTGCACGCAAACACGTTTGTGTGTGTATATGCTTACGCTTAATGTATGCAAGCTGCATGTATGTAGGATATATATTAGCCAGACAACAGTTATGTAGGTTCATATACTAAACACCTAAAACAATAATAGGTCAATGCATTTGAACATTGTTTCTGTCCACAGACTTTCCTGCCCAACGGTCCATCCATACCTCTTGTGCTTGATGTACTCAGGGAGGTCACTGTCGATCAGTTTACTCCACAAGAGCTGAAAGATACGCACTTTATACGGAAGTGGTTTCAAAACAATCTTAAGCCTTTCCTCCCCCATGCATCTGGAGAGTTTCTGTCTTGTCTCAGCACCAAAGACTTTAGCTGTGAAACCTACCAGATTCTGTGAGTGTAATTACATTGGGTGCTTAGCGCTTTTTCCATCCATATGCTTACTATGTGTGTACTTTGTATCTCATATTCATACCTGTTTACCTTTGCAGAGTGGCTGCTCTGGGTCATCAACCAGCTCTCGACAGGCAAAAGCTACAGATGATCTACTCAAACTTCCTTGCAGCCTATTTGAGTCGAAATGACACAGAAGGTGCTTGTCCTTTTTGTTCTAAAATAGATAAACTAAACAAATTGCACATTCCATAGCTGACAGAAATGATCATGACAAGTAAAATGAACTATTTGCAAAGTCTTCAAATGCGTTCATTGTTTATTTCAGTTCCCGGTTGTGTCGACAATTCAATCAGCATCACCTCCTGGCTACAATTGGTCTTTGGGCCTTTTATCTCCTTTGTACCCCTCACTGATGTCATGCAACTCCAGACAAATGTCTCAGTGGTAGGTACCACTTCAAGACCACTGATTTTACTGTGTTATGAAATAGACGTACTACTGCGGAAGTAAACTGGCTTGTGTATTCTAAAATATAGGTAGTGTAAATGCTACAGTTTTTGTTTGCTACTACTGTATTTGTTTTCACGTTGATTACAATGATGCTGTACTTCCAAAAATAAGGAGTAACACTACTGTGTGTGCATTGTCTATTCTCAACATAGGTGGAAGTTCTGCCAGCTTTCTCTCCACAGCAGATAGGAGAAGTGGTACTGAAGCCTAACACTGCAAATACAGTTTACATCATCAACATTGTCTTTAATCACCTGGGCAATGGCACCAGATTCAAAGACTTCCTCGTTTACCTGGAAACAAATGCCGGAGGGGTAAATATCCAAATGTTTTAGCGTAATATAGGCGTTTTGCAAGATTGTCTTCAAATACAGTAACTGTATCCTGTTTTTCTCATTTGCATTTTCAGGCAAACCTTAGTTGCGAGTCATACAGTACCATGTAAGTGAAGTTGTGTTGTAACTCATTCTTTATCGTTTAATTGAGTTGTTGCTTGTGCTTGATATCTTGTGTTCATTGTCTTCCTCACTCATGGCTTCCCCTCTCCTTTGCCATCAGCTTCCAAAGGTTAGACATGGTCATTTCTTCAGCCCAACCTCAACTGGCTGCATTCATTATGGCCATCAAGGACCAACTGATGAGCATTCTCCCTAAAGGTGAGTTACAGTACAGGGATTTAAGTATTATCTAATATCTCAATGAATGCAAGCAAGCATTGTGCTACATGTTTTGACATCTATGTGCTTAAGTTTGTGTTGACGCTTTCTGTTCAGGTTGCCATGATGGGATTCAGCCACAAATTGGGGTAATAAAGGTGAGCGAATACTTATATTTGTCCTTGTGTCATTTGAAGAGTTTAGTCAATGGAGACTCTGTGCTAATGATATTCGTTTTTGTCTTTCTCCCAGTGCAAAGTGACCTCAGCCAACGGTGAGTACAGCTTAATGTTTACTAGCAACCTTTTCTCTCTTTGCTTCTCATTGGAGACAATTCTGAAATTAATCAAACTCACTCTCTTACAGAAAGCCAAATGTGCAGTGGTGTCAATAGGTGAGTGTCCCCTGATTTCCTCCACGATATGACATGTACATGCTTACTCATCCATGTAGATGCATCGTTTCTAAGTTGATAGCATTTCAACTCTTCAGTAGAAGAGAGATATGAGAAAGAGAGGACTATACGATAGCTGTCAAGAATCAGACTCAAACTCACAACACTGTGAATACGATATAAACCTTTGGAGCCCAATAGACTCGTTCTTTAATCTCTCAAGAACAGATTCAGAGCTGCGCTACTAGTGAAAAACGCTGGGGGCGCTGTTTTTCCTTTTTATTTGACGATGGGTTCCCAGATTGCTCATTCTTAAATACTTTGCCTCTATTTCACAGCACTGCCTTGGAAAGCTACTTGGGCGGAAATATGACCGATTCCATCTGCAATTTCAGCATTCAACACTATGCATGCCTGCCTCAGGTACAGTAGCTCTTACACTCTCACAGTAAAGATGTTTTTGTGTTTTGCTGCTTAACAAGTTGTCTGGTAAGATGCCGGATTAGTGGTTTTATTAAATTCCTGACCTCAAAACCATCTTACAGTGTAGAACATCAAAATGCCAACGTCTTCACTTGCAAGTTAAAACAAACAAAAAGACAAAAACACAATCATGCCGACACATTATTGCATGTTGCACTGTGGGATGGGCCAAGCTGACTGAATAGCGTTAAAAGGCTGCACTGTTTGTAACAGACATAATTCATCTAAAGCTGTTTGATTTCATGATTTTTTCTGTTATTTCAGCAATTCAAGCTCAGTCCAGAGCAGCTATCAATGCTCATAGAGTGCAAACTGTCTGACAACATGAGCTACACCAAAGAAATGTGGAAACTGTTCTTCACCAAATTCTCTGCAAATCTTGGAGATGCTCTTCAAATGCTTTCAAACACGGTAAAGACAATGCCCCCCCCCCTCCCCATCCTGACAAGCACACGCACACCCGTGCTCGTGTGCACGCAAACACGTTTGTGTGTGTATATGCTTACGCTTAATGTATGCAAGCTGCATGTATGTAGGATATATATTAGCCAGACAACAGTTATGTAGGTTCATATACTAAACACCTAAAACAATAATAGGTCAATGCATTTGAACATTGTTTCTGTCCACAGACTTTCCTGCCCAACGGTCCATCCATACCTCTTGTGCTTGATGTACTCAGGGAGGTCACTGTCGATCAGTTTACTCCACAAGAGCTGAAAGATACGCACTTTATACGGAAGTGGTTTCAAAACAATCTTAAGCCTTTCCTCCCCCATGCATCTGGAGAGTTTCTGTCTTGTCTCAGCACCAAAGACTTTAGCTGTGAAACCTACCAGATTCTGTGAGTGTAATTACATTGGGTGCTTAGCGCTTTTTCCATCCATATGCTTACTATGTGTGTACTTTGTATCTCATATTCATACCTGTTTACCTTTGCAGAGTGGCTGCTCTGGGTCATCAACCAGCTCTCGACAGGCAAAAGCTACAGATGATCTACTCAAACTTCCTTGCAGCCTATTTGAGTCGAAATGACACAGAAGGTGCTTGTCCTTTTTGTTCTAAAATAGATAAACTAAACAAATTGCACATTCCATAGCTGACAGAAATGATCATGACAAGTAAAATGAACTATTTGCAAAGTCTTCAAATGCGTTCATTGTTTATTTCAGTTCCCGGTTGTGTCGACAATTCAATCAGCATCACCTCCTGGCTACAATTGGTCTTTGGGCCTTTTATCTCCTTTGTACCCCTCACTGATGTCATGCAACTCCAGACAAATGTCTCAGTGGTAGGTACCACTTCAAGACCACTGATTTTACTGTGTTATGAAATAGACGTACTACTGCGGAAGTAAACTGGCTTGTGTATTCTAAAATATAGGTAGTGTAAATGCTACAGTTTTTGTTTGCTACTACTGTATTTGTTTTCACGTTGATTACAATGATGCTGTACTTCCAAAAATAAGGAGTAACACTACTGTGTGTGCATTGTCTATTCTCAACATAGGTGGAAGTTCTGCCAGCTTTCTCTCCACAGCAGATAGGAGAAGTGGTACTGAAGCCTAACACTGCAAATACAGTTTACATCATCAACATTGTCTTTAATCACCTGGGCAATGGCACCAGATTCAAAGACTTCCTCGTTTACCTGGAAACAAATGCCGGAGGGGTAAATATCCAAATGTTTTAGCGTAATATAGGCGTTTTGCAAGATTGTCTTCAAATACAGTAACTGTATCCTGTTTTTCTCATTTGCATTTTCAGGCAAACCTTAGTTGCGAGTCATACAGTACCATGTAAGTGAAGTTGTGTTGTAACTCATTCTTTATCGTTTAATTGAGTTGTTGCTTGTGCTTGATATCTTGTGTTCATTGTCTTCCTCACTCATGGCTTCCCCTCTCCTTTGCCATCAGCTTCCAAAGGTTAGACATGGTCATTTCTTCAGCCCAACCTCAACTGGCTGCATTCATTATGGCCATCAAGGACCAACTGATGAGCATTCTCCCTAAAGGTGAGTTACAGTACAGGGATTTAAGTATTATCTAATATCTCAATGAATGCAAGCAAGCATTGTGCTACATGTTTTGACATCTATGTGCTTAAGTTTGTGTTGACGCTTTCTGTTCAGGTTGCCATGATGGGATTCAGCCACAAATTGGGGTAATAAAGGTGAGCGAATACTTATATTTGTCCTTGTGTCATTTGAAGAGTTTAGTCAATGGAGACTCTGTGCTAATGATATTCGTTTTTGTCTTTCTCCCAGTGCAAAGTGACCTCAGCCAACGGTGAGTACAGCTTAATGTTTACTAGCAACCTTTTCTCTCTTTGCTTCTCATTGGAGACAATTCTGAAATTAATCAAACTCACTCTCTTACAGAAAGCCAAATGTGCAGTGGTGTCAATAGGTGAGTGTCCCCTGATTTCCTCCACGATATGACATGTACATGCTTACTCATCCATGTAGATGCATCGTTTCTAAGTTGATAGCATTTCAACTCTTCAGTAGAAGAGAGATATGAGAAAGAGAGGACTATACGATAGCTGTCAAGAATCAGACTCAAACTCACAACACTGTGAATACGATATAAACCTTTGGAGCCCAATAGACTCGTTCTTTAATCTCTCAAGAACAGATTCAGAGCTGCGCTACTAGTGAAAAACGCTGGGGGCGCTGTTTTTCCTTTTTATTTGACGATGGGTTCCCAGATTGCTCATTCTTAAATACTTTGCCTCTATTTCACAGCACTGCCTTGGAAAGCTACTTGGGCGGAAATATGACCGATTCCATCTGCAATTTCAGCATTCAACACTATGCATGCCTGCCTCAGGTACAGTAGCTCTTACACTCTCACAGTAAAGATGTTTTTGTGTTTTGCTGCTTAACAAGTTGTCTGGTAAGATGCCGGATTAGTGGTTTTATTAAATTCCTGACCTCAAAACCATCTTACAGTGTAGAACATCAAAATGCCAACGTCTTCACTTGCAAGTTAAAACAAACAAAAAGACAAAAACACAATCATGCCGACACATTATTGCATGTTGCACTGTGGGATGGGCCAAGCTGACTGAATAGCGTTAAAAGGCTGCACTGTTTGTAACAGACATAATTCATCTAAAGCTGTTTGATTTCATGATTTTTTCTGTTATTTCAGCAATTCAAGCTCAGTCCAGAGCAGCTATCAATGCTCATAGAGTGCAAACTGTCTGACAACATGAGCTACACCAAAGAAATGTGGAAACTGTTCTTCACCAAATTCTCTGCAAATCTTGGAGATGCTCTTCAAATGCTTTCAAACACGGTAAAGACAATGCCCCCCCCCCCTCCCCATCCTGACAAGCACACGCACACCCGTGCTCGTGTGCACGCAAACACGTTTGTGTGTGTATATGCTTACGCTTAATGTATGCAAGCTGCATGTATGTAGGATATATATTAGCCAGACAACAGTTATGTAGGTTCATATACTAAACACCTAAAACAATAATAGGTCAATGCATTTGAACATTGTTTCTGTCCACAGACTTTCCTGCCCAACGGTCCATCCATACCTCTTGTGCTTGATGTACTCAGGGAGGTCACTGTCGATCAGTTTACTCCACAAGAGCTGAAAGATACGCACTTTATACGGAAGTGGTTTCAAAACAATCTTAAGCCTTTCCTCCCCCATGCATCTGGAGAGTTTCTGTCTTGTCTCAGCACCAAAGACTTTAGCTGTGAAACCTACCAGATTCTGTGAGTGTAATTACATTGGGTGCTTAGCGCTTTTTCCATCCATATGCTTACTATGTGTGTACTTTGTATCTCATATTCATACCTGTTTACCTTTGCAGAGTGGCTGCTCTGGGTCATCAACCAGCTCTCGACAGGCAAAAGCTACAGATGATCTACTCAAACTTCCTTGCAGCCTATTTGAGTCGAAATGACACAGAAGGTGCTTGTCCTTTTTGTTCTAAAATAGATAAACTAAACAAATTGCACATTCCATAGCTGACAGAAATGATCATGACAAGTAAAATGAACTATTTGCAAAGTCTTCAAATGCGTTCATTGTTTATTTCAGTTCCCGGTTGTGTCGACAATTCAATCAGCATCACCTCCTGGCTACAATTGGTCTTTGGGCCTTTTATCTCCTTTGTACCCCTCACTGATGTCATGCAACTCCAGACAAATGTCTCAGTGGTAGGTACCACTTCAAGACCACTGATTTTACTGTGTTATGAAATAGACGTACTACTGCGGAAGTAAACTGGCTTGTGTATTCTAAAATATAGGTAGTGTAAATGCTACAGTTTTTGTTTGCTACTACTGTATTTGTTTTCACGTTGATTACAATGATGCTGTACTTCCAAAAATAAGGAGTAACACTACTGTGTGTGCATTGTCTATTCTCAACATAGGTGGAAGTTCTGCCAGCTTTCTCTCCACAGCAGATAGGAGAAGTGGTACTGAAGCCTAACACTGCAAATACAGTTTACATCATCAACATTGTCTTTAATCACCTGGGCAATGGCACCAGATTCAAAGACTTCCTCGTTTACCTGGAAACAAATGCCGGAGGGGTAAATATCCAAATGTTTTAGCGTAATATAGGCGTTTTGCAAGATTGTCTTCAAATACAGTAACTGTATCCTGTTTTTCTCATTTGCATTTTCAGGCAAACCTTAGTTGCGAGTCATACAGTACCATGTAAGTGAAGTTGTGTTGTAACTCATTCTTTATCGTTTAATTGAGTTGTTGCTTGTGCTTGATATCTTGTGTTCATTGTCTTCCTCACTCATGGCTTCCCCTCTCCTTTGCCATCAGCTTCCAAAGGTTAGACATGGTCATTTCTTCAGCCCAACCTCAACTGGCTGCATTCATTATGGCCATCAAGGACCAACTGATGAGCATTCTCCCTAAAGGTGAGTTACAGTACAGGGATTTAAGTATTATCTAATATCTCAATGAATGCAAGCAAGCATTGTGCTACATGTTTTGACATCTATGTGCTTAAGTTTGTGTTGACGCTTTCTGTTCAGGTTGCCATGATGGGATTCAGCCACAAATTGGGGTAATAAAGGTGAGCGAATACTTATATTTGTCCTTGTGTCATTTGAAGAGTTTAGTCAATGGAGACTCTGTGCTAATGATATTCGTTTTTGTCTTTCTCCCAGTGCAAAGTGACCTCAGCCAACGGTGAGTACAGCTTAATGTTTACTAGCAACCTTTTCTCTCTTTGCTTCTCATTGGAGACAATTCTGAAATTAATCAAACTCACTCTCTTACAGAAAGCCAAATGTGCAGTGGTGTCAATAGGTGAGTGTCCCCTGATTTCCTCCACGATATGACATGTACATGCTTACTCATCCATGTAGATGCATCGTTTCTAAGTTGATAGCATTTCAACTCTTCAGTAGAAGAGAGATATGAGAAAGAGAGGACTATACGATAGCTGTCAAGAATCAGACTCAAACTCACAACACTGTGAATACGATATAAACCTTTGGAGCCCAATAGACTCGTTCTTTAATCTCTCAAGAACAGATTCAGAGCTGCGCTACTAGTGAAAAACGCTGGGGGCGCTGTTTTTCCTTTTTATTTGACGATGGGTTCCCAGATTGCTCATTCTTAAATACTTTGCCTCTATTTCACAGCACTGCCTTGGAAAGCTACTTGGGCGGAAATATGACCGATTCCATCTGCAATTTCAGCATTCAACACTATGCATGCCTGCCTCAGGTACAGTAGCTCTTACACTCTCACAGTAAAGATGTTTTTGTGTTTTGCTGCTTAACAAGTTGTCTGGTAAGATGCCGGATTAGTGGTTTTATTAAATTCCTGACCTCAAAACCATCTTACAGTGTAGAACATCAAAATGCCAACGTCTTCACTTGCAAGTTAAAACAAACAAAAAGACAAAAACACAATCATGCCGACACATTATTGCATGTTGCACTGTGGGATGGGCCAAGCTGACTGAATAGCGTTAAAAGGCTGCACTGTTTGTAACAGACATAATTCATCTAAAGCTGTTTGATTTCATGATTTTTTCTGTTATTTCAGCAATTCAAGCTCAGTCCAGAGCAGCTATCAATGCTCATAGAGTGCAAACTGTCTGACAACATGAGCTACACCAAAGAAATGTGGAAACTGTTCTTCACCAAATTCTCTGCAAATCTTGGAGATGCTCTTCAAATGCTTTCAAACACGGTAAAGACAATGCCCCCCCCCCCTCCCCATCCTGACAAGCACACGCACACCCGTGCTCGTGTGCACGCAAACACGTTTGTGTGTGTATATGCTTACGCTTAATGTATGCAAGCTGCATGTATGTAGGATATATATTAGCCAGACAACAGTTATGTAGGTTCATATACTAAACACCTAAAACAATAATAGGTCAATGCATTTGAACATTGTTTCTGTCCACAGACTTTCCTGCCCAACGGTCCATCCATACCTCTTGTGCTTGATGTACTCAGGGAGGTCACTGTCGATCAGTTTACTCCACAAGAGCTGAAAGATACGCACTTTATACGGAAGTGGTTTCAAAACAATCTTAAGCCTTTCCTCCCCCATGCATCTGGAGAGTTTCTGTCTTGTCTCAGCACCAAAGACTTTAGCTGTGAAACCTACCAGATTCTGTGAGTGTAATTACATTGGGTGCTTAGCGCTTTTTCCATCCATATGCTTACTATGTGTGTACTTTGTATCTCATATTCATACCTGTTTACCTTTGCAGAGTGGCTGCTCTGGGTCATCAACCAGCTCTCGACAGGCAAAAGCTACAGATGATCTACTCAAACTTCCTTGCAGCCTATTTGAGTCGAAATGACACAGAAGGTGCTTGTCCTTTTTGTTCTAAAATAGATAAACTAAACAAATTGCACATTCCATAGCTGACAGAAATGATCATGACAAGTAAAATGAACTATTTGCAAAGTCTTCAAATGCGTTCATTGTTTATTTCAGTTCCCGGTTGTGTCGACAATTCAATCAGCATCACCTCCTGGCTACAATTGGTCTTTGGGCCTTTTATCTCCTTTGTACCCCTCACTGATGTCATGCAACTCCAGACAAATGTCTCAGTGGTAGGTACCACTTCAAGACCACTGATTTTACTGTGTTATGAAATAGACGTACTACTGCGGAAGTAAACTGGCTTGTGTATTCTAAAATATAGGTAGTGTAAATGCTACAGTTTTTGTTTGCTACTACTGTATTTGTTTTCACGTTGATTACAATGATGCTGTACTTCCAAAAATAAGGAGTAACACTACTGTGTGTGCATTGTCTATTCTCAACATAGGTGGAAGTTCTGCCAGCTTTCTCTCCACAGCAGATAGGAGAAGTGGTACTGAAGCCTAACACTGCAAATACAGTTTACATCATCAACATTGTCTTTAATCACCTGGGCAATGGCACCAGATTCAAAGACTTCCTCGTTTACCTGGAAACAAATGCCGGAGGGGTAAATATCCAAATGTTTTAGCGTAATATAGGCGTTTTGCAAGATTGTCTTCAAATACAGTAACTGTATCCTGTTTTTCTCATTTGCATTTTCAGGCAAACCTTAGTTGCGAGTCATACAGTACCATGTAAGTGAAGTTGTGTTGTAACTCATTCTTTATCGTTTAATTGAGTTGTTGCTTGTGCTTGATATCTTGTGTTCATTGTCTTCCTCACTCATGGCTTCCCCTCTCCTTTGCCATCAGCTTCCAAAGGTTAGACATGGTCATTTCTTCAGCCCAACCTCAACTGGCTGCATTCATTATGGCCATCAAGGACCAACTGATGAGCATTCTCCCTAAAGGTGAGTTACAGTACAGGGATTTAAGTATTATCTAATATCTCAATGAATGCAAGCAAGCATTGTGCTACATGTTTTGACATCTATGTGCTTAAGTTTGTGTTGACGCTTTCTGTTCAGGTTGCCATGATGGGATTCAGCCACAAATTGGGGTAATAAAGGTGAGCGAATACTTATATTTGTCCTTGTGTCATTTGAAGAGTTTTGTCAATGGAGACTCTGTGCTAATGATATTCGTTTTTGTCTTTCTCCCAGTGCAAAGTGACCTCAGCCAACGGTGAGTACAGCTTAATGTTTACTAGCAACCTTTTCTCTCTTTGCTTCTCATTGGAGACAATTCTGAAATTAATCAAACTCACTCTCTTACAGAAAGCCAAATGTGCAGTGGTGTCAATAGGTGAGTGTCCCCTGATTTCCTCCACAATATGACATGTACATGCTTACTCATCCATGTAGATGCATCGTTTCTAAGTTGATAGCATTTCAACTCTTCAGTAGAAGAGAGATATGAGAAAGAGAGGACTATACGATAGCTGTCAAGAATCAGACTCAAACTCACAACACTGTGAATACGATATAAACCTTTGGAGCCCAATAGACTCGTTCTTTAATCTCTCAAGAACAGATTCAGAGCTGCGCTACTAGTGAAAAACGCTGGGGGCGCTGTTTTTCCTTTTTATTTGACGATGGGTTCCCAGATTGCTCATTCTTAAATACTTTGCCTCTATTTCACAGCACTGCCTTGGAAAGCTACTTGGGCGGAAATATGACCGATTCCATCTGCAATTTCAGCATTCAACACTATGCATGCCTGCCTCAGGTACAGTAGCTCTTACACTCTCACAGTAAAGATGTTTTTGTGTTTTGCTGCTTAACAAGTTGTCTGGTAAGATGCCGGATTAGTGGTTTTATTAAATTCCTGACCTCAAAACCATCTTACAGTGTAGAACATCAAAATGCCAACGTCTTCTCTTGCAAGTTAAAACAAACAAAAAGACAAAAACACAATCATGCCGACACATTATTGCATGTTGCACTGTGGGATGGGCCAAGCTGACTGAATAGCGTTAAAAGGCTGCACTGTTTGTAACAGACATAATTCATCTAAAGCTGTTTGATTTCATGATTTTTTCTGTTATTTCAGCAATTCAAGCTCAGTCCAGAGCAGCTATCAATGCTCATAGAGTGCAAACTGTCTGACAACATGAGCTACACCAAAGAAATGTGGAAACTGTTCTTCACCAAATTCTCTGCAAATCTTGGAGATGCTCTTCAAATGCTTTCAAACACGGTAAAGACAATGCCCCCCCCCCCCCCTCCCCATCCTGACAAGCACACGCACACCCGTGCTCGTGTGCACGCAAACACGTTTGTGTGTGTATATGCTTACGCTTAATGTATGCAAGCTGCATGTATGTAGGATATATATTAGCCAGACAACAGTTATGTAGGTTCATATACTAAACACCTAAAACAATAATAGGTCAATGCATTTGAACATTGTTTCTGTCCACAGACTTTCCTGCCCAACGGTCCATCCATACCTCTTGTGCTTGATGTACTCAGGGAGGTCACTGTCGATCAGTTTACTCCACAAGAGCTGAAAGATACGCACTTTATACGGAAGTGGTTTCAAAACAATCTTAAGCCTTTCCTCCCCCATGCATCTGGAGAGTTTCTGTCTTGTCTCAGCACCAAAGACTTTAGCTGTGAAACCTACCAGATTCTGTGAGTGTAATTACATTGGGTGCTTAGCGCTTTTTCCATCCATATGCTTACTATGTGTGTACTTTGTATCTCATATTCATACCTGTTTACCTTTGCAGAGTGGCTGCTCTGGGTCATCAACCAGCTCTCGACAGGCAAAAGCTACAGATGATCTACTCAAACTTCCTTGCAGCCTATTTGAGTCGAAATGACACAGAAGGTGCTTGTCCTTTTTGTTCTAAAATAGATAAACTAAACAAATTGCACATTCCATAGCTGACAGAAATGATCATGACAAGTAAAATGAACTATTTGCAAAGTCTTCAAATGCGTTCATTGTTTATTTCAGTTCCCGGTTGTGTCGACAATTCAATCAGCATCACCTCCTGGCTACAATTGGTCTTTGGGCCTTTTATCTCCTTTGTACCCCTCACTGATGTCATGCAACTCCAGACAAATGTCTCAGTGGTAGGTACCACTTCAAGACCACTGATTTTACTGTGTTATGAAATAGACGTACTACTGCGGAAGTAAACTGGCTTGTGTATTCTAAAATATAGGTAGTGTAAATGCTACAGTTTTTGTTTGCTACTACTGTATTTGTTTTCACGTTGATTACAATGATGCTGTACTTCCAAAAATAAGGAGTAACACTACTGTGTGTGCATTGTCTATTCTCAACATAGGTGGAAGTTCTGCCAGCTTTCTCTCCACAGCAGATAGGAGAAGTGGTACTGAAGCCTAACACTGCAAATACAGTTTACATCATCAACATTGTCTTTAATCACCTGGGCAATGGCACCAGATTCAAAGACTTCCTCGTTTACCTGGAAACAAATGCCGGAGGGGTAAATATCCAAATGTTTTAGCGTAATATAGGCGTTTTGCAAGATTGTCTTCAAATACAGTAACTGTATCCTGTTTTTCTCATTTGCATTTTCAGGCAAACCTTAGTTGCGAGTCATACAGTACCATGTAAGTGAAGTTGTGTTGTAACTCATTCTTTATCGTTTAATTGAGTTGTTGCTTGTGCTTGATATCTTGTGTTCATTGTCTTCCTCACTCATGGCTTCCCCTCTCCTTTGCCATCAGCTTCCAAAGGTTAGACATGGTCATTTCTTCAGCCCAACCTCAACTGGCTGCATTCATTATGGCCATCAAGGACCAACTGATGAGCATTCTCCCTAAAGGTGAGTTACAGTACAGGGATTTAAGTATTATCTAATATCTCAATGAATGCAAGCAAGCATTGTGCTACATGTTTTGACATCTATGTGCTTAAGTTTGTGTTGACGCTTTCTGTTCAGGTTGCCATGATGGGATTCAGCCACAAATTGGGGTAATAAAGGTGAGCGAATACTTATATTTGTCCTTGTGTCATTTGAAGAGTTTTGTCAATGGAGACTCTGTGCTAATGATATTCGTTTTTGTCTTTCTCCCAGTGCAAAGTCACCTCAGCCAACGGTGAGTACAGCTTAATGTTTACTAGCAACCTTTTCTCTCTTTGCTTCTCATTGGAGACAATTCTGAAATTAATCAAACTCACTCTCTTACAGAAAGCCAAATGTGCAGTGGTGTCAATAGGTGAGTGTCCCCTGATTTCCTCCACAATATGACATGTACATGCTTACTCATCCATGTAGATGCATCGTTTCTAAGTTGATAGCATTTCAACTCTTCAGTAGAAGAGAGATATGAGAAAGAGAGGACTATACGATAGCTGTCAAGAATCAGACTCAAACTCACAACACTGTGAATACGATATAAACCTTTGGAGCCCAATAGACTCGTTCTTTAATCTCTCAAGAACAGATTCAGAGCTGCGCTACTAGTGAAAAACGCTGGGGGCGCTGTTTTTCCTTTTTATTTGACGATGGGTTCCCAGATTGCTCATTCTTAAATACTTTGCCTCTATTTCACAGCACTGCCTTGGAAAGCTACTTGGGCGGAAATATGACCGATTCCATCTGCAATTTCAGCATTCAACACTATGCATGCCTGCCTCAGGTACAGTAGCTCTTACACTCTCACAGTAAAGATGTTTTTGTGTTTTGCTGCTTAACAAGTTGTCTGGTAAGATGCCGGATTAGTGGTTTTATTAAATTCCTGACCTCAAAACCATCTTACAGTGTAGAACATCAAAATGCCAACGTCTTCTCTTGCAAGTTAAAACAAACAAAAAGACAAAAACACAATCATGCCGACACATTATTGCATGTTGCACTGTGGGATGGGCCAAGCTGACTGAATAGCGTTAAAAGGCTGCACTGTTTGTAACAGACATAATTCATCTAAAGCTGTTTGATTTCATGATTTTTTCTGTTATTTCAGCAATTCAAGCTCAGTCCAGAGCAGCTATCAATGCTCATAGAGTGCAAACTGTCTGACAACATGAGCTACACCAAAGAAATGTGGAAACTGTTCTTCACCAAATTCTCTGCAAATCTTGGAGATGCTCTTCAAATGCTTTCAAACACGGTAAAGACAATGCCCCCCCCCCCCCCTCCCCATCCTGACAAGCACACGCACACCCGTGCTCGTGTGCACGCAAACACGTTTGTGTGTGTATATGCTTACGCTTAATGTATGCAAGCTGCATGTATGTAGGATATATATTAGCCAGACAACAGTTATGTAGGTTCATATACTAAACACCTAAAACAATAATAGGTCAATGCATTTGAACATTGTTTCTGTCCACAGACTTTCCTGCCCAACGGTCCATCCATACCTCTTGTGCTTGATGTACTCAGGGAGGTCACTGTCGATCAGTTTACTCCACAAGAGCTGAAAGATACGCACTTTATACGGAAGTGGTTTCAAAACAATCTTAAGCCTTTCCTCCCCCATGCATCTGGAGAGTTTCTGTCTTGTCTCAGCACCAAAGACTTTAGCTGTGAAACCTACCAGATTCTGTGAGTGTAATTACATTGGGTGCTTAGCGCTTTTTCCATCCATATGCTTACTATGTGTGTACTTTGTATCTCATATTCATACCTGTTTACCTTTGCAGAGTGGCTGCTCTGGGTCATCAACCAGCTCTCGACAGGCAAAAGCTACAGATGATCTACTCAAACTTCCTTGCAGCCTATTTGAGTCGAAATGACACAGAAGGTGCTTGTCCTTTTTGTTCTAAAATAGATAAACTAAACAAATTGCACATTCCATAGCTGACAGAAATGATCATGACAAGTAAAATGAACTATTTGCAAAGTCTTCAAATGCGTTCATTGTTTATTTCAGTTCCCGGTTGTGTCGACAATTCAATCAGCATCACCTCCTGGCTACAATTGGTCTTTGGGCCTTTTATCTCCTTTGTACCCCTCACTGATGTCATGCAACTCCAGACAAATGTCTCAGTGGTAGGTACCACTTCAAGACCACTGATTTTACTGTGTTATGAAATAGACGTACTACTGCGGAAGTAAACTGGCTTGTGTATTCTAAAATATAGGTAGTGTAAATGCTACAGTTTTTGTTTGCTACTACTGTATTTGTTTTCACGTTGATTACAATGATGCTGTACTTCCAAAAATAAGGAGTAACACTACTGTGTGTGCATTGTCTATTCTCAACATAGGTGGAAGTTCTGCCAGCTTTCTCTCCACAGCAGATAGGAGAAGTGGTACTGAAGCCTAACACTGCAAATACAGTTTACATCATCAACATTGTCTTTAATCACCTGGGCAATGGCACCAGATTCAAAGACTTCCTCGTTTACCTGGAAACAAATGCCGGAGGGGTAAATATCCAAATGTTTTAGCGTAATATAGGCGTTTTGCAAGATTGTCTTCAAATACAGTAACTGTATCCTGTTTTTCTCATTTGCATTTTCAGGCAAACCTTAGTTGCGAGTCATACAGTACCATGTAAGTGAAGTTGTGTTGTAACTCATTCTTTATCGTTTAATTGAGTTGTTGCTTGTGCTTGATATCTTGTGTTCATTGTCTTCCTCACCCATGGCTTCCCCTCTCCTTTGCCATCAGCTTCCAAAGGTTAGACATGGTCATTTCTTCAGCCCAACCTCAACTGGCTGCATTCATTATGGCCATCAAGGACCAACTGATGAGCATTCTCCCTAAAGGTGAGTTACAGTACAGGGATTTAAGTATTATCTAATATCTCAATGAATGCAAGCAAGCATTGTGCTACATGTTTTGACATCTATGTGCTTAAGTTTGTGTTGACGCTTTCTGTTCAGGTTGCCATGATGGGATTCAGCCACAAATTGGGGTAATAAAGGTGAGCGAATACTTATATTTGTCCTTGTGTCATTTGAAGAGTTTAGTCAATGGAGACTCTGTGCTAATGATATTCGTTTTTGTCTTTCTCCCAGTGCAAAGTGACCTCAGCCAACGGTGAGTACAGCTTAATGTTTACTAGCAACCTTTTCTCTCTTTGCTTCTCATTGGAGACAATTCTGAAATTAATCAAACTCACTCTCTTACAGAAAGCCAAATGTGCAGTGGTGTCAATAGGTGAGTGTCCCCTGATTTCCTCCACAATATGACATGTACATGCTTACTCATCCATGTAGATGCATCGTTTCTAAGTTGATAGCATTTCAACTCTTCAGTAGAAGAGAGATATGAGAAAGAGAGGACTATACGATAGCTGTCAAGAATCAGACTCAAACTCACAACACTGTGAATACGATATAAACCTTTGGAGCCCAATAGACTCGTTCTTTAATCTCTCAAGAACAGATTCAGAGCTGCGCTACTAGTGAAAAACGCTGGGGGCGCTGTTTTTCCTTTTTATTTGACGATGGGTTCCCAGATTGCTCATTCTTAAATACTTTGCCCCTATTTCACAGCACTGCCTTGGAAAGCTACTTGGGCGGAAATATGACCGATTCCATCTGCAATTTCAGCATTCAACACTATGCATGCCTGCCTCAGGTACAGTAGCTCTTACACTCTCACAGTAAAGATGTTTTTGTGTTTTGCTGCTTAACAAGTTGTCTGGTAAGATGCCGGATTAGTGGTTTTATTAAATTCCTGACCTCAAAACCATCTTACAGTGTAGAACATCAAAATGCCAACGTCTTCTCTTGCAAGTTAAAACAAACAAAAAGACAAAAACACAATCATGCCGACACATTATTGCATGTTGCACTGTGGGATGGGCCAAGCTGACTGAATAGCGTTAAAAGGCTGCACTGTTTGTAACAGACATAATTCATCTAAAGCTGTTTGATTTCATGATTTTTTCTGTTATTTCAGCAATTCAAGCTCAGTCCAGAGCAGCTATCAATGCTCATAGAGTGCAAACTGTCTGACAACATGAGCTACACCAAAGAAATGTGGAAACTGTTCTTCACCAAATTCTCTGCAAATCTTGGAGATGCTCTTCAAATGCTTTCAAACACGGTAAAGACAATGCCCCCCCCCCCCCCTCCCCATCCTGACAAGCACACGCACACCCGTGCTCGTGTGCACGCAAACACGTTTGTGTGTGTATATGCTTACGCTTAATGTATGCAAGCTGCATGTATGTAGGATATATATTAGCCAGACAACAGTTATGTAGGTTCATATACTAAACACCTAAAACAATAATAGGTCAATGCATTTGAACATTGTTTCTGTCCACAGACTTTCCTGCCCAACGGTCCATCCATACCTCTTGTGCTTGATGTACTCAGGGAGGTCACTGTCGATCAGTTTACTCCACAAGAGCTGAAAGATACGCACTTTATACGGAAGTGGTTTCAAAACAATCTTAAGCCTTTCCTCCCCCATGCATCTGGAGAGTTTCTGTCTTGTCTCAGCACCAAAGACTTTAGCTGTGAAACCTACCAGATTCTGTGAGTGTAATTACATTGGGTGCTTAGCGCTTTTTCCATCCATATGCTTACTATGTGTGTACTTTGTATCTCATATTCATACCTGTTTACCTTTGCAGAGTGGCTGCTCTGGGTCATCAACCAGCTCTCGACAGGCAAAAGCTACAGATGATCTACTCAAACTTCCTTGCAGCCTATTTGAGTCGAAATGACACAGAAGGTGCTTGTCCTTTTTGTTCTAAAATAGATAAACTAAACAAATTGCACATTCCATAGCTGACAGAAATGATCATGACAAGTAAAATGAACTATTTGCAAAGTCTTCAAATGCGTTCATTGTTTATTTCAGTTCCCGGTTGTGTCGACAATTCAATCAGCATCACCTCCTGGCTACAATTGGTCTTTGGGCCTTTTATCTCCTTTGTACCCCTCACTGATGTCATGCAACTCCAGACAAATGTCTCAGTGGTAGGTACCACTTCAAGACCACTGATTTTACTGTGTTATGAAATAGACGTACTACTGCGGAAGTAAACTGGCTTGTGTATTCTAAAATATAGGTAGTGTAAATGCTACAGTTTTTGTTTGCTACTACTGTATTTGTTTTCACGTTGATTACAATGATGCTGTACTTCCAAAAATAAGGAGTAAAACTACTGTGTGTGCATTGTCTATTCTCAACATAGGTGGAAGTTCTGCCAGCTTTCTCTCCACAGCAGATAGGAGAAGTGGTACTGAAGCCTAACACTGCAAATACAGTTTACATCATCAACATTGTCTTTAATCACCTGGGCAATGGCACCAGATTCAAAGACTTCCTCGTTTACCTGGAAACAAATGCCGGAGGGGTAAATATCCAAATGTTTTAGCGTAATATAGGCGTTTTGCAAGATTGTCTTCAAATACAGTAACTGTATCCTGTTTTTCTCATTTGCATTTTCAGGCAAACCTTAGTTGCGAGTCATACAGTACCATGTAAGTGAAGTTGTGTTGTAACTCATTCTTTATCGTTTAATTGAGTTGTTGCTTGTGCTTGATATCTTGTGTTCATGTCTTCCTCACTCATGGCTTCCCCTCTCCTTTGCCATCAGCTTCCAAAGGTTAGACATGGTCATTTCTTCAGCCCAACCTCAACTGGCTGCATTCATTATGGCCATCAAGGACCAACTGATGAGCATTCTCCCTAAAGGTGAGTTACAGTACAGGGATTTAAGTATTATCTAATATCTCAATGAATGCAAGCAAGCATTGTGCTACATGTTTTGACATCTATGTGCTTAAGTTTGTGTTGACGCTTTCTGTTCAGGTTGCCATGATGGGATTCAGCCACAAATTGGGGTAATAAAGGTGAGCGAATACTTATATTTGTCCTTGTGTCATTTGAAGAGTTTAGTCAATGGAGACTCTGTGCTAATGATATTCGTTTTTGTCTTTCTCCCAGTGCAAAGTGACCTCAGCCAACGGTGAGTACAGCTTAATGTTTACTAGCAACCTTTTCTCTCTTTGCTTCTCATTGGAGACAATTCTGAAATTAATCAAACTCACTCTCTTACAGAAAGCCAAATGTGCAGTGGTGTCAATAGGTGAGTGTCCCCTGATTTCCTCCACGATATGACATGTACATGCTTACTCATCCATGTAGATGCATCGTTTCTAAGTTGATAGCATTTCAACTCTTCAGTAGAAGAGAGATATGAGAAAGAGAGGACTATACGATAGCTGTCAAGAATCAGACTCAAACTCACAACACTGTGAATACGATATAAACCTTTGGAGCCCAATAGACTCGTTCTTTAATCTCTCAAGAACAGATTCAGAGCTGCGCTACTAGTGAAAAACGCTGGGGGCGCTGTTTTTCCTTTTTATTTGACGATGGGTTCCCAGATTGCTCATTCTTAAATACTTTGCCTCTATTTCACAGCACTGCCTTGGAAAGCTACTTGGGCGGAAATATGACCGATTCCATCTGCAATTTCAGCATTCAACACTATGCATGCCTGCCTCAGGTACAGTAGCTCTTACACTCTCACAGTAAAGATGTTTTTGTGTTTTGCTGCTTAACAAGTTGTCTGGTAAGATGCCGGATTAGTGGTTTTATTAAATTCCTGATCTCAAAACCATCTTACAGTGTAGAACATCAAAATGCCAACGTCTTCACTTGCAAGTTAAAACAAACAAAAAGACAAAAACACAATCATGCCGACACATTATTGCATGTTGCACTGTGGGATGGGCCAAGCTGACTGAATAGCGTTAAAAGGCTGCACTGTTTGTAACAGACATAATTCATCTAAAGCTGTTTGATTTCATGATTTTTTCTGTTATTTCAGCAATTCAAGCTCAGTCCAGAGCAGCTATCAATGCTCATAGAGTGCAAACTGTCTGACAACATGAGCTACACCAAAGAAATGTGGAAACTGTTCTTCACCAAATTCTCTGCAAATCTTGGAGATGCTCTTCAAATGCTTTCAAACACGGTAAAGACAATGCCCCCCCCCCTCCCCATCCTGACAAGCACACGCACACCCGTGCTCGTGTGCACGCAAACACGTTTGTGTGTGTATATGCTTACGCTTAATGTATGCAAGCTGCATGTATGTAGGATATATATTAGCCAGACAACAGTTATGTAGGTTCATATACTAAACACCTAAAACAATAATAGGTCAATGCATTTGAACATTGTTTCTGTCCACAGACTTTCCTGCCCAACGGTCCATCCATACCTCTTGTGCTTGATGTACTCAGGGAGGTCACTGTCGATCAGTTTACTCCACAAGAGCTGAAAGATACGCACTTTATACGGAAGTGGTTTCAAAACAATCTTAAGCCTTTCCTCCCCCATGCATCTGGAGAGTTTCTGTCTTGTCTCAGCACCAAAGACTTTAGCTGTGAAACCTACCAGATTCTGTGAGTGTAATTACATTGGGTGCTTAGCGCTTTTTCCATCCATATGCTTACTATGTGTGTACTTTGTATCTCATATTCATACCTGTTTACCTTTGCAGAGTGGCTGCTCTGGGTCATCAACCAGCTCTCGACAGGCAAAAGCTACAGATGATCTACTCAAACTTCCTTGCAGCCTATTTGAGTCGAAATGACACAGAAGGTGCTTGTCCTTTTTGTTCTAAAATAGATAAACTAAACAAATTGCACATTCCATAGCTGACAGAAATGATCATGACAAGTAAAATGAACTATTTGCAAAGTCTTCAAATGCGTTCATTGTTTATTTCAGTTCCCGGTTGTGTCGACAATTCAATCAGCATCACCTCCTGGCTACAATTGGTCTTTGGGCCTTTTATCTCCTTTGTACCCCTCACTGATGTCATGCAACTCCAGACAAATGTCTCAGTGGTAGGTACCACTTCAAGACCACTGATTTTACTGTGTTATGAAATAGACGTACTACTGCGGAAGTAAACTGGCTTGTGTATTCTAAAATATAGGTAGTGTAAATGCTACAGTTTTTGTTTGCTACTACTGTATTTGTTTTCACGTTGATTACAATGATGCTGTACTTCCAAAAATAAGGAGTAACACTACTGTGTGTGCATTGTCTATTCTCAACATAGGTGGAAGTTCTGCCAGCTTTCTCTCCACAGCAGATAGGAGAAGTGGTACTGAAGCCTAACACTGCAAATACAGTTTACATCATCAACATTGTCTTTAATCACCTGGGCAATGGCACCAGATTCAAAGACTTCCTCGTTTACCTGGAAACAAATGCCGGAGGGGTAAATATCCAAATGTTTTAGCGTAATATAGGCGTTTTGCAAGATTGTCTTCAAATACAGTAACTGTATCCTGTTTTTCTCATTTGCATTTTCAGGCAAACCTTAGTTGCGAGTCATACAGTACCATGTAAGTGAAGTTGTGTTGTAACTCATTCTTTATCGTTTAATTGAGTTGTTGCTTGTGCTTGATATCTTGTGTTCATTGTCTTCCTCACCCATGGCTTCCCCTCTCCTTTGCCATCAGCTTCCAAAGGTTAGACATGGTCATTTCTTCAGCCCAACCTCAACTGGCTGCATTCATTATGGCCATCAAGGACCAACTGATGAGCATTCTCCCTAAAGGTGAGTTACAGTACAGGGATTTAAGTATTATCTAATATCTCAATGAATGCAAGCAAGCATTGTGCTACATGTTTTGACATCTATGTGCTTAAGTTTGTGTTGACGCTTTCTGTTCAGGTTGCCATGATGGGATTCAGCCACAAATTGGGGTAATAAAGGTGAGCGAATACTTATATTTGTCCTTGTGTCATTTGAAGAGTTTAGTCAATGGAGACTCTGTGCTAATGATATTCGTTTTTGTCTTTCTCCCAGTGCAAAGTGACCTCAGCCAACGGTGAGTACAGCTTAATGTTTACTAGCAACCTTTTCTCTCTTTGCTTCTCATTGGAGACAATTCTGAAATTAATCAAACTCACTCTCTTACAGAAAGCCAAATGTGCAGTGGTGTCAATAGGTGAGTGTCCCCTGATTTCCTCCACAATATGACATGTACATGCTTACTCATCCATGTAGATGCATCGTTTCTAAGTTGATAGCATTTCAACTCTTCAGTAGAAGAGAGATATGAGAAAGAGAGGACTATACGATAGCTGTCAAGAATCAGACTCAAACTCACAACACTGTGAATACGATATAAACCTTTGGAGCCCAATAGACTCGTTCTTTAATCTCTCAAGAACAGATTCAGAGCTGCGCTACTAGTGAAAAACGCTGGGGGCGCTGTTTTTCCTTTTTATTTGACGATGGGTTCCCAGATTGCTCATTCTTAAATACTTTGCCCCTATTTCACAGCACTGCCTTGGAAAGCTACTTGGGCGGAAATATGACCGATTCCATCTGCAATTTCAGCATTCAACACTATGCATGCCTGCCTCAGGTACAGTAGCTCTTACACTCTCACAGTAAAGATGTTTTTGTGTTTTGCTGCTTAACAAGTTGTCTGGTAAGATGCCGGATTAGTGGTTTTATTAAATTCCTGACCTCAAAACCATCTTACAGTGTAGAACATCAAAATGCCAACGTCTTCTCTTGCAAGTTAAAACAAACAAAAAGACAAAAACACAATCATGCCGACACATTATTGCATGTTGCACTGTGGGATGGGCCAAGCTGACTGAATAGCGTTAAAAGGCTGCACTGTTTGTAACAGACATAATTCATCTAAAGCTGTTTGATTTCATGATTTTTTCTGTTATTTCAGCAATTCAAGCTCAGTCCAGAGCAGCTATCAATGCTCATAGAGTGCAAACTGTCTGACAACATGAGCTACACCAAAGAAATGTGGAAACTGTTCTTCACCAAATTCTCTGCAAATCTTGGAGATGCTCTTCAAATGCTTTCAAACACGGTAAAGACAATGCCCCCCCCCCCCCCTCCCCATCCTGACAAGCACACGCACACCCGTGCTCGTGTGCACGCAAACACGTTTGTGTGTGTATATGCTTACGCTTAATGTATGCAAGCTGCATGTATGTAGGATATATATTAGCCAGACAACAGTTATGTAGGTTCATATACTAAACACCTAAAACAATAATAGGTCAATGCATTTGAACATTGTTTCTGTCCACAGACTTTCCTGCCCAACGGTCCATCCATACCTCTTGTGCTTGATGTACTCAGGGAGGTCACTGTCGATCAGTTTACTCCACAAGAGCTGAAAGATACGCACTTTATACGGAAGTGGTTTCAAAACAATCTTAAGCCTTTCCTCCCCCATGCATCTGGAGAGTTTCTGTCTTGTCTCAGCACCAAAGACTTTAGCTGTGAAACCTACCAGATTCTGTGAGTGTAATTACATTGGGTGCTTAGCGCTTTTTCCATCCATATGCTTACTATGTGTGTACTTTGTATCTCATATTCATACCTGTTTACCTTTGCAGAGTGGCTGCTCTGGGTCATCAACCAGCTCTCGACAGGCAAAAGCTACAGATGATCTACTCAAACTTCCTTGCAGCCTATTTGAGTCGAAATGACACAGAAGGTGCTTGTCCTTTTTGTTCTAAAATAGATAAACTAAACAAATTGCACATTCCATAGCTGACAGAAATGATCATGACAAGTAAAATGAACTATTTGCAAAGTCTTCAAATGCGTTCATTGTTTATTTCAGTTCCCGGTTGTGTCGACAATTCAATCAGCATCACCTCCTGGCTACAATTGGTCTTTGGGCCTTTTATCTCCTTTGTACCCCTCACTGATGTCATGCAACTCCAGACAAATGTCTCAGTGGTAGGTACCACTTCAAGACCACTGATTTTACTGTGTTATGAAATAGACGTACTACTGCGGAAGTAAACTGGCTTGTGTATTCTAAAATATAGGTAGTGTAAATGCTACAGTTTTTGTTTGCTACTACTGTATTTGTTTTCACGTTGATTACAATGATGCTGTACTTCCAAAAATAAGGAGTAAAACTACTGTGTGTGCATTGTCTATTCTCAACATAGGTGGAAGTTCTGCCAGCTTTCTCTCCACAGCAGATAGGAGAAGTGGTACTGAAGCCTAACACTGCAAATACAGTTTACATCATCAACATTGTCTTTAATCACCTGGGCAATGGCACCAGATTCAAAGACTTCCTCGTTTACCTGGAAACAAATGCCGGAGGGGTAAATATCCAAATGTTTTAGCGTAATATAGGCGTTTTGCAAGATTGTCTTCAAATACAGTAACTGTATCCTGTTTTTCTCATTTGCATTTTCAGGCAAACCTTAGTTGCGAGTCATACAGTACCATGTAAGTGAAGTTGTGTTGTAACTCATTCTTTATCGTTTAATTGAGTTGTTGCTTGTGCTTGATATCTTGTGTTCATGTCTTCCTCACTCATGGCTTCCCCTCTCCTTTGCCATCAGCTTCCAAAGGTTAGACATGGTCATTTCTTCAGCCCAACCTCAACTGGCTGCATTCATTATGGCCATCAAGGACCAACTGATGAGCATTCTCCCTAAAGGTGAGTTACAGTACAGGGATTTAAGTATTATCTAATATCTCAATGAATGCAAGCAAGCATTGTGCTACATGTTTTGACATCTATGTGCTTAAGTTTGTGTTGACGCTTTCTGTTCAGGTTGCCATGATGGGATTCAGCCACAAATTGGGGTAATAAAGGTGAGCGAATACTTATATTTGTCCTTGTGTCATTTGAAGAGTTTAGTCAATGGAGACTCTGTGCTAATGATATTCGTTTTTGTCTTTCTCCCAGTGCAAAGTGACCTCAGCCAACGGTGAGTACAGCTTAATGTTTACTAGCAACCTTTTCTCTCTTTGCTTCTCATTGGAGACAATTCTGAAATTAATCAAACTCACTCTCTTACAGAAAGCCAAATGTGCAGTGGTGTCAATAGGTGAGTGTCCCCTGATTTCCTCCACGATATGACATGTACATGCTTACTCATCCATGTAGATGCATCGTTTCTAAGTTGATAGCATTTCAACTCTTCAGTAGAAGAGAGATATGAGAAAGAGAGGACTATACGATAGCTGTCAAGAATCAGACTCAAACTCACAACACTGTGAATACGATATAAACCTTTGGAGCCCAATAGACTCGTTCTTTAATCTCTCAAGAACAGATTCAGAGCTGCGCTACTAGTGAAAAACGCTGGGGGCGCTGTTTTTCCTTTTTATTTGACGATGGGTTCCCAGATTGCTCATTCTTAAATACTTTGCCTCTATTTCACAGCACTGCCTTGGAAAGCTACTTGGGCGGAAATATGACCGATTCCATCTGCAATTTCAGCATTCAACACTATGCATGCCTGCCTCAGGTACAGTAGCTCTTACACTCTCACAGTAAAGATGTTTTTGTGTTTTGCTGCTTAACAAGTTGTCTGGTAAGATGCCGGATTAGTGGTTTTATTAAATTCCTGATCTCAAAACCATCTTACAGTGTAGAACATCAAAATGCCAACGTCTTCACTTGCAAGTTAAAACAAACAAAAAGACAAAAACACAATCATGCCGACACATTATTGCATGTTGCACTGTGGGATGGGCCAAGCTGACTGAATAGCGTTAAAAGGCTGCACTGTTTGTAACAGACATAATTCATCTAAAGCTGTTTGATTTCATGATTTTTTCTGTTATTTCAGCAATTCAAGCTCAGTCCAGAGCAGCTATCAATGCTCATAGAGTGCAAACTGTCTGACAACATGAGCTACACCAAAGAAATGTGGAAACTGTTCTTCACCAAATTCTCTGCAAATCTTGGAGATGCTCTTCAAATGCTTTCAAACACGGTAAAGACAATGCCCCCCCCCCTCCCCATCCTGACAAGCACACGCACACCCGTGCTCGTGTGCACGCAAACACGTTTGTGTGTGTATATGCTTACGCTTAATGTATGCAAGCTGCATGTATGTAGGATATATATTAGCCAGACAACAGTTATGTAGGTTCATATACTAAACACCTAAAACAATAATAGGTCAATGCATTTGAACATTGTTTCTGTCCACAGACTTTCCTGCCCAACGGTCCATCCATACCTCTTGTGCTTGATGTACTCAGGGAGGTCACTGTCGATCAGTTTACTCCACAAGAGCTGAAAGATACGCACTTTATACGGAAGTGGTTTCAAAACAATCTTAAGCCTTTCCTCCCCCATGCATCTGGAGAGTTTCTGTCTTGTCTCAGCACCAAAGACTTTAGCTGTGAAACCTACCAGATTCTGTGAGTGTAATTACATTGGGTGCTTAGCGCTTTTTCCATCCATATGCTTACTATGTGTGTACTTTGTATCTCATATTCATACCTGTTTACCTTTGCAGAGTGGCTGCTCTGGGTCATCAACCAGCTCTCGACAGGCAAAAGCTACAGATGATCTACTCAAACTTCCTTGCAGCCTATTTGAGTCGAAATGACACAGAAGGTGCTTGTCCTTTTTGTTCTAAAATAGATAAACTAAACAAATTGCACATTCCATAGCTGACAGAAATGATCATGACAAGTAAAATGAATTATTTGCAAAGTCTTCAAATGCGTTCATTGTTTATTTCAGTTCCCGGTTGTGTCGACAATTCAATCAGCATCACCTCCTGGCTACAATTGGTCTTTGGGCCTTTTATCTCCTTTGTACCCCTCACTGATGTCATGCAACTCCAGACAAATGTCTCAGTGGTAGGTACCACTTCAAGACCACTGATTTTACTGTGTTATGAAATAGACGTACTACTGCGGAAGTAAACTGGCTTGTGTATTCTAAAATATAGGTAGTGTAAATGCTACAGTTTTTGTTTGCTACTACTGTATTTGTTTTCACGTTGATTACAATGATGCTGTACTTCCAAAAATAAGGAGTAACACTACTGTGTGTGCATTGTCTATTCTCAACATAGGTGGAAGTTCTGCCAGCTTTCTCTCCACAGCAGATAGGAGAGGTGGTACTGAAGCCTAACACTGCAAATACAGTTTACATCATCAACATTGTCTTTAATCACCTGGGCAATGGCACCAGATTCAAAGACTTCCTCGTTTACCTGGAAACAAATGCCGGAGGGGTAAATATCCAAATGTTTTAGCGTAATATAGGCGTTTTGCAAGATTGTCTTCAAATACAGTAACTGTATCCTGTTTTTCTCATTTGCATTTTCAGGCAAACCTTAGTTGCGAGTCATACAGTACCATGTAAGTGAAGTTGTGTTGTAACTCATTCTTTATCGTTTAATTGAGTTGTTGCTTGTGCTTGATATCTTGTGTTCATGTCTTCCTCACTCATGGCTTCCCCTCTCCTTTGCCATCAGCTTCCAAAGGTTAGACATGGTCATTTCTTCAGCCCAACCTCAACTGGCTGCATTCATTATGGCCATCAAGGACCAACTGATGAGCATTCTCCCTAAAGGTGAGTTACAGTACAGGGATTTAAGTATTATCTAATATCTCAATGAATGCAAGCAAGCATTGTGCTACATGTTTTGACATCTATGTGCTTAAGTTTGTGTTGACGCTTTCTGTTCAGGTTGCCATGGGATTCAGCCACAGATTGGGGTAATAAAGGTGAGCGAATACTTATATTTGTCCTTGTGTCATTTGAAGAGTTTAGTCAATGGAGACTCTGTGCTAATGATATTCGTTTTTGTCTTTCTCCCAGTGCAAAGTGACCTCAGCCAACGGTGAGTACAGCTTAATGTTTACTAGCAACCTTTTCTCTCTTTGCTTCTCATTGGAGACAATTCTGAAATTAATCAAACTCACTCTCTTACAGAAAGCCAAATGTGCAGTGGTGTCAATAGGTGAGTGTCCCCTGATTTCCTCCACGATATGACATGTACATGCTTACTCATCCATGTAGATGCATCGTTTCTAAGTTGATAGCATTTCAACTCTTCAGTAGAAGAGAGATATGAGAAAGAGAGGACTATACGATAGCTGTCAAGAATCAGACTCAAACTCACAACACTGTGAATACGATATAAACCTTTGGAGCCCAATAGACTCATTCTTTAATCTCTCAAGAACAGATTCAGAGCTGCGCTACTAGTGAAAAACGCTGGGGGCGCTGTTTTTCCTTTTTATTTGACGATGGGTTCCCAGATTGCTCATTCTTAAATACTTTGCCTCTATTTCACAGCACTGCCTTGGAAAGCTACTTGGGCGGAAATATGACCGATTCCATCTGCAATTTCAGCATTCAACACTATGCATGCCTGCCTCAGGTACAGTAGCTCTTACACTCTCACAGTAAAGATGTTTTTGTGTTTTGTTGCTTAACAAGTTGTCTGGTAAGATGCCGGATTAGTGGTTTTATTAAATTCCTGATCTCAAAACCATCTTACAGTGTAGAACATCAAAATGTCAACGTCTTCTCTTGCAAGTTAAAACAAACAAAAAGACAAAAACACAATCATGCCGACACATTATTGCATGTTGCACTGTGGGATGGGCCAAGCTGACTGAATAGCGTTAAAAGGCTGCACTGTTTGTAACAGACATAATTCATCTAAAGCTGTTTGATTTCATGATTTTTTTCTGTTATTTCAGCAATTCAAGCTCAGTCCAGAGCAGCTATCAATGCTCATAGAGTGCAAACTGTCTGACAACATAAGCTACACCAAAGAAATGTGGAAACTGTTCTTCACCAAATTCTCTGCAAATCTTGGAGATGCTCTTCAAATGCTTTCAAACACGGTAAAGACAATGCCCCCCATCCTGACAAGCACACGCACACCCGTGCTCGTGTGCACGCAAACACGTTTGTGTGTGTATATGCTTACGCTTAATGTATGCAAGCTGCATGTATGTAGGATATATATTAGCCAGACAACAGTTATGTAGGTTCATATACTAAACACCTAAAACAATAATAGGTCAATGCATTTGAACATTGTTTCTGTCCACAGACTTTCCTGCCCAAAGGTCCATCCATACCTCTTGTGCTTGATGTACTCAGGGAGGTCACTATCGATCAGTTTACTCCACAAGAGCTGAAAGATACGCACTTTATACGGAAGTGGTTTCAAAACAATCTTAAGCCTTTCCTCCCCCATGCATCTGGAGAGTTTCTGTCTTGTCTCAGCACCAAAGACTTTAGCTGTGAAACCTACCAGATTCTGTGAGTGTAATTACATTGGGTGCTTAGCGCTTTTTCCATCCATATGCTTACTATGTGTGTACTTTGTATCTCGTATTCATACCTGTTTACCTTTGCAGAGTGGCTGCTCTGGGTCATCAACCAGCTCTCGACAGGCAAAAGCTACAGATGATCTACTCAAACTTCCTTGCAGCCTATTTGAGTCGAAATGACACAGAAGGTGCTTGTCCTTTTTGTTCTAAAATAGATAAACTAAACAAATTGCACATTCCATAGCCAACAGAAATAATCATCACATGTAGACTTCAAATGCGTTCATTGTTTATTTCAGTTCCCGGTTGTATCAACAATTCAATCAGCATCACCTCCTGGCTACAATTGGTCTTTGGCCCTTTTATCCACTTTGTACCCCTTCCTGATATCATGCAACTCCAGACAAATATCTCAGTGGTAAGTACCACTTCAAGTCCACTGAATTTACTGTGTTATGAAATAGACGTACTACTGCGGGAGTAAACTGTTTTTTTTCCTGAAAATATAGATGGATACCTTAACCCTGCTTGGTCCAGAACAGTTGGCTCAAGTTGCTACCATTCCTGGGCAGCTGAAGGATACTGGAGACGTCAATGCTATTCTCAATCATGTGCCAACCAGAGATCTTGCATCGTTCTTTGACGTGTTCTCTCCTGTAGTAGAGGTATTGTCACTTCAAACTGGCCCTCGTGATTAACTTAACTGTAACTGTATATTACAACATAATTGCTGATAGTTGTGGGAATAAAAATTGTATGACTAAATAGAATTAACCACAGGAATGCTAGTATTCTGGGCACTTAGTAATTGACAAACATTTGGTGAAAAGAGGAGAACATGAAAACAGATGAGCTTGTAGAACGCCTATTTCCAGTGAAGAGTGAAGGTGTAGAGGGAAAACGTATAGACCCCTAGGAGAGATTTAGGTATTTAAATTGTTAAATAACATTGTGAATTCAATGAAATTACTGTAAATTCATCTGCATTTACCATGTAAATATATCTGCAGTCAGCAAGTGATGACTTGTAAGAATTAACCAGCTAGTAGAAAATGAACAAGATTGCCATTTGCTGTCTTATGTGTGGTTCAAATGTCAACATGTTTAGGGTTTTACACACTGGCACATAAACCCCTATGTGCAAATGTGTACCCTGATGTCATCTAGTCTGGGTCTACTGGTTGTTCCTAAATCTACTGTAAGTTGGTGACCAAAGGAGACCGGGCCTTTGCCATCAAGGCCCCCAGACTCTGGAATGGCCTACCAGAGGACCTCATGTTAACTAGCTAACTAACCAGTTTAAAATCACTTTTAAAAACCTATTTCCACAAGAAGGCCTTTTACTTCCATTAAGACAGCAAGCACTTTCTCAATGTATGTCATTGTTATTGTGTCATTGCCTTGTTGCTCTGTTTCTGACATTATGCATTGCATTATTGTCTTGCTTAACCATTGCCTTTAACTGTAAAAGCACTTTGTAACACTGTTAAGAAAAGTGCTATACAAATAAAGTTTAATATTATATTATTGTAACACTGTCAATTGATGCTTGCAGAGAGTCCCTCTACCAGCAGGTGTATATTCAGCTCTGCTGCAGCAGATCTTTACACGAGCCAACCTATCGGATCTATCGATCAGCGACACTGAGGTGATGGTTTGGTTGGAGAAGAGACTCAGGCCATTGTTTCTGAACCTGACAGTGGAACATGTGACACCACTATTCAACATAGTTAGATATAGGTCCTGCAACACCAGCCAACAAGTGTAAGTTTGTTTTAATAGTTTTAACCAGACACTGTCTTCATGTGATGCCACATGCCATTTTTTTGTTGATAGACTACATATGTCATCAATAAAGTTTTATCTTATCTTTTAAAGTCCCACCCGTCGATACCATCACCATGTTTTCACATTGAATAATTGTGGGTGAAGTTGTTTTGATTGACTACCAAGGTCTTTTCTATGTTTGTGTTTTTCCTTAGGGTGGCGCTACTGAGTGGAATCCGGCCAACCCTTTCCAGCAGCACACAGACTGAAATCCAGCAACAAATCCTGAAGTCTCTCACAGGTGCATTTTATGAAATTGAAAAGCTTCACTAATAAGAGCATATAGATGCTAATATTTTAATAACACACTTATGTTTCTGTGGTGCTAGACCTGTGGTGTGGTAACTTCGTTTGCTTGATGCACTGTCACATTCCAGTTAAACAACTGAATGTCAGAATAATTTTTATTGTCTCACACCTGTGAGGAATTAGCCTACAGTACAGTAGTCTGCACATTACACTGACAATGTCAGTTTAGCAGTTCATTACAAAGTTTATAACACTGTATGTGTTTCTTTTACCCCCACAGGATCAACTCCATTGCGTTGCTATACAAGCAACAGCTTCATATTGTTCCTAAAGTCATCTTTCTACGACTTTCCATTGCCACATTTGACCAACATGCTAGCTCTGATTCCACCAGGTCGACAGCAAGAGGTAAAGGTTTGCTTTGATATGTAAACGTTACATGTTTTGAATGCACTCCTGTATACTGTACACAGTAAAGTCCTCAGTGTCCATCTATCCATTTGTACCTCACAATGTACAAATGTAACCAAATAGACCCTTATGGGTCCAGAATTAAATTGACCCTGTGTAGCACTCAGTGTGTGGATAAAGTACTCAAATGTTTTACTTAAGTAAAAGTATCAATACTGCAATGTAGAAGTACTCTGTTACAAGTAAAAGTCTGGAATAAAACATTTTACTTGAGTAAAAGTACAAAAGTATTGGTATCAAAATGTACTTAAAGTACCAAAAGTAAAAGTACTAAAATGTTTGAAAATAGCAGATCTACAAGCTCACAACACGTCGCGATGCGACGTGTTGTGAGCTTGTGGATCGGCTATTTTCAAATAGCCTAGGTATAAGATAGGGCTAAAGTGATTAATGTATGTTTTATAATGTAATAATTTACATCTGCAAAGTAACTAGTAACTAAAGTTTTCAAATACTTGTAGTGGAGTAAAAGTACATTATTTGCCTCTGAGATGTAGTGGAGTAGAAGTAAAGGTATAGACAATTGGAAATACTCCAGTAAAGTAAAAGTACCTCAAAATTCTACAGTGCAGTACTTGAGTAAATGTACTGTGTTACTTTAACACCACTGTGTAGCACTGCACTGGTTTAATCTGCACCATGTCGTTTGTCACAGCTGATCAGCACCATCCAGCCCTCCGAGCTGGGATCCTACCTCAGACAACCAGACACAGTGGACAGTGGGACAGAGCTCTGCAAGCTCTTCCGTAACTTCAACCAGATTCTCGCCTTCCTGGAAAGAGTAAAGGGCTCATTTATACTTTGTTGTTTTACAAACCTTTATTTTCAACTGAAAACCGATCTTTTTTCCCGACTACACCAAACAAATCTCTTCTCCGGAAAAAAAGGCAATCTACAAGTTCACAGCGCAATGCGTTGTGAGCTTGTAAATCGGCTATTTTCGGGCAAATGTCGCCCCAGAATAGGGATTGCTGCTTTAAGGACATTGTCAATGGCTGTCTTCAACCATCAGCTCCCCGAATGTACTCTGAGTATTCTAACCGTGTTATATGACTCCTGCAGGAGGAGCTTCCTAATGATGCAAGGAGCCTTGTTCTGCCCTGCATTTGGCCACTTGCTTTGAGCACAAGTAGCGAAGCTGAAGTTGACCGCTGGTTTGATAAAAGCTTGACAAACTACCTGCAATTCCTCAACATGGATCTCCTCAACTCTTCTGATACGCTCGGTGCCTCCTGCTTTGCATTTAAAAAACTGTAAGCTTTCATTTATGCTGTTTAAATAGAATCAACAATCTGTGGGAAATAGCAGCTTTATTATATTGTATGTAGAGCCTGGTTCAAAGAATGACAAGTGATTTCATTCCACAGTGTCCCCATTCTGGGAAGGAATAACACCAACAGTTCCTTTACACAAGATGATGCATACAACACTATAAAGACCTACCTGCATACAAACGGTACATATTCCTTTTAGTTATTTATCAAAGCTGTGACTAAAATGAAATAGCTATTGAGAGACATACATAGGGTAAAATCCAGAAGTGTTAATTGAACTCAGAGTTTAATTAAGACTGCAGATGTTGCTGTGTAGTTACCTATTTGACAGATTCATATCTTATATTTCTTTCTTTTTTATCTTGAACTTCTAGGTTCATCAACAAAATGCTTCAATGTAACTGATCCTAAGCTGAACTCCACTGACTGGTTTGTACGCTACATTGGCACCTTCATATCCTTTGTGACGGTGGATGACCTTGAATCATTTGCTCCAGAGTCTGTGGTATGTTATTGTACACATATACAGTAATATAGCCGTAACCATAATTTGAGACATAGGAATCCTTTTGTTAGTACATTTTATATGTCATATCAGTGTAAATTTACAAAGTATGCCATTTTGTTGCAGCTACAAGGGTTTGCTGTGAACCCTGCAAACATTGAGCTGTTTACGTCGAATGCCGTTCCTCAGACTGTGACAGACCGCTACACAGAACTTATCTATTTGGAGAATCCTAATTTCAACCCACTTCAGTGAGTTCTGATTAAAACCCATCATTGCACCATACACAGTACAAGCAACAGTGAGGTCCATTTGGGTAACTCACTGAACTCAGTGTTAAATTATTACTGTGAGACTTTTATTGTATAAAATACTAATTATACAAATAGCTAATATAGTCAGTCATGTTATTGACTTATCTTGATGTATTTTCCTTATATATATTTTGGGTTTGATCTTCTATTCATAGGCTTCCATCCACATTCCAATGTGTTGTTCCAGCCTCAGTCTACACTGCTCTGAGTGAGGCTCAGAGTGTCTCTATTCTGGGAATCCTAAGCAAGTCATGCACAGATTTAGACCCTGCGGTGAGTAGCCTATATTTATTAGACAACAGATCATTGATAATTGGGCCGTCGGGGTGGCTCACCTGTTAACAGCACATACCTACTATTAGACTATTCCCTCAGCTATTCCCAAATATCTGATTTTTCATTAAACTGGATATTAGCCTACTTCTCAGGGAGGAAAAAAAATACATTAACAATCAACTAGAATTGTATATGGAAGTAAGGCCCTGTCACATCATGCGCCTCTCACAGCACTGAATGACAGGGCTGTCACAGCCCTGTCACAGGGATGTCAGTGTCAGTAACATGGTCAGTATCGTGGTCAGCATCATGTCAGTATCATGGTCAGCATCATGGTCAGTATCATGGTCAGTATCATGTCAGTATCTACCTGTACAAACCCCATTCAAAGACTTGCAAATCTAGCCAATCTTCCATCATCACCCCAATAAAAAAACGTGCAACTACACACCATTCAGAAACCACACCTCATTTGACTGCAGCGTTAATGAAGATATGTCTAGGATGAAATGAACAAAATGTGTACTTGAATATACATATTAAACTGCCATCCCCCTAAGAGCACCTCAGCGCCCCCCCTTTAAAAAATATTGCTTCCAGCACCTCCTGAACTTCTCTGTATGCCCCCTGGGGGGCTGTACCGCTCCGTTGAGAAACACTAAGTTATGATCATTGTATTACTGAAGTACTCTACTTTACAGGTATCATCTGCACTCACATCAAATCTTCAACATCAAACGGTCAATGCGGCTACGATCAGTACTTTGGGTCAGGCCTGTATAGGATTTTCTCCAGCCCAGATCACTGCATTCTCTCCATCTGTGATCGTGCAGTCTCTATCAACACTTGAGAGTGTATCAGGATGGAGCTTCAGCCAAGCTTTTACTATCATACAAGTCCTGATCACTGGAAACTACCAGGTAGCCACTGTTCAGCCTCATTTTGCTTAATTGTATTGTGAAGATACTACCACCAGTCATCTCTGGTTTGAATGTCTATGATTCAATTTGCATTCAATTTGAATTAAAACAATTAATAATGCAAAATGTTCTCTCAGATCAACACAGCTAGCAATTTGCTAAACCTTGGCTCTTTGGTCAGTGGGCTATCTACACAAATGGTATCTTCCATCCCAGGGGTAGAGGTGCTTACAACTGCTACCAGTGCAACATTCGTCACTAACATGCTGAGTGCATCACAGATTGTGCAACAGACTTATGTTAATCAGGTACAGCTAAATAGCTCATTGTTTTTTTGTTAATTGCGTAGAGCTTTTCTTTTACCTTTTCTAATAGTGACGGAAAACCAATCTCATTGACCTTTTTCTTTGGAATTTAGATTGTTCAAGTCAACTCTGCACCACTACAGTTGTTAGACACGGTTCCAGATGACATGGCCTTCCATATTCCCCGACACCATTTTTCCTCTTTCACATCAAGTTCAGTGACCCAACTAATTCTTCGAAAGTTTAACAAGAAAAAATGGAAACGTCAACAGGTAAAGCCGATTTTAAAACCAGTAACTGATGCCCAAAATTCAGTTTTGATCTTTTAAGATTATCTACTCAGATTTCATTGTTCTGACTTCTAATACTGGTTCTTATTTTGTGCATTTGTTACAGGCAGTGTTGTTCTTTGGCATAGTTGCAAATGGATTTGATGAGCCTGATGAGTAAGTGTAACATCAGGAGGTTGATGGTCACTCATGAATTATATTAAAAAATATATATACATGGTCATGCTGATCATTTGACTTTTAATCTCAGTGACCGCAATAACATTAGACGATCATGTATTTTATTGCAGCCTTTCTACTGAAGTGCTGCAAGGATTCACCTGTAGCCGAATTCGGACTTTCTCCAAAAGAAAGATAAGGCGTCTGATAAAGGCTTGCAGGAGGAGGTCTGGACGTCGGAGGGTAATTCTCAAGGAAACACAGGTAAATGTTTATGTTAACCACATGAAATCTAACGTTCCTATTCTTGGACGCTAAATGTTAACCCATTAAGACCAGAGGCCGATTCTACAAATGCCTTCCAAATCAGTAGTTCTCACACTTTTTCGTGCCATGGACCCCCAAAATGATATGTACTGTATTTGGCTGCCGATGCCCCATCTGAAAATGTTTTGTGCCAGGGAACCTCAGAAGAGAAGATTTGATTAATTCTAAATTATAAAAAAGTATTCACCATAGGGTGTAAGTGGTTAAAATGTTAATATCCGACTTGTTTCATTTGACCATGCCTAGCACATAACATTTTGCCATTTTAGGACATGGGTTTTCTTATCAAATCAATGGTGTTACAACAATAAACCATAAGGAACAATCATTTGTCTTGCAGCTGACTTGCATGAATAACAACATCAAGCAAGAAAAGCCTCAGGACTTTTCCAACTACCCCCCAGATATGTTGTTGTACCACAAGTGAGTAGGCCTGTGTCACTACTGTTTTGTTATGGACATTCATTTCAAGACATGTCAATCGGAAAAATATGTATTGACTATGCATGTGTGTGTCTGCACCCACACAGCTATGACAATGTCGAAAATGCCAACTGCAAGTCCTACTTTAGAGCAGCAGGACATGCAAACTTTGATGTCTTGTCCAGCACTTTGAGTGGGAAGAAAGCTGATCTGTTGAAGAATGCCATCAGCTGCTTGGTGAGTTCTATCAGAAATGTGTCCAAATGCAGTGAATATGAAATATCAAGTCAATATGTGAGCATGCATGTGAGGGAGAGGTGTAGGTGGAGATGACTATAAAAGTTGTCTTATTCATAAAACAAAGCAAAAACATCTAGCATTGATCAAAGACCGATACAGTACTTATGAATATTAGGACCCTTTATGTATTTGCCCATGATTTTCCATTGACTACAACATACGATAGTTAAAAGATATATACATACAATTAAAGCTGCACTATGTAACTTTCCTCTTCTACCCTGGTTTTGAACCCGGTTTCCTGCAAAAGTGCTGACATTTTTACCATCGAGCTAATAGAGCCTGCCTGCTTGCTCAGGGGATAAATTGAATCTTGGTCAAAATTTGTGTCAGATCCTGTGTCTAGATGAGAGATGACCTTTGACACGATCTAAAGGTTACAATAGAAGAGCAGGGAGACAAAATACAACCACCCCAATTGTTATATAATATAACAAGTTATATTGTATTAACATACTCTAGCATACAGATTGGACAAAATTAAAATGTATTCTGTTGAGTATTATCTAATTGGTTGACTACTAGGCTGTATCCCTTGTGAGAAGGAAACTAACCTCGGTCCATCATCTGATTTATCGCAGGGCATAAGTGGAACAAACATCAGCCAAGAAAATGTGGATGTACTTGGATCCATGTCTTGTAATTTGGATCCAAACTTCATTCAGAATTCAGACTCTTCCATCTTGGAAAAACTCAAGGACTGCAATGATCTGTCTGATCAGCAGATTGTAGCCATTGAGAACAGACTCATAAATGGCAAGACCAAGTATGGGTAGGTACAATTGTTTTAGTATTTATTGTCTCCACCAGTCCGAAGGCGTGGCCGAGAATATGTTTTGCACCCTGTCTGTCCGTCTGTCCGTCCGTCTGTGTGTCTGTCTGTCTGTCCGTCCGTCCATGTGGCCGTGTGTCCATGTGTCCGTCCGTCTGTGGACAGCTAATCTCCGGCACCGTTGGCCCGATCGACGTGAAACTGTGCAAACACACTCCCTGGAAGCCCCCCAGCAAAAAAAAAATTGCTACTATATAAATTCATAATCAGTTTAACCACTTTAACACTATTTTATACATCAGTGCTTCGAAAATAGCCGGCCTAAAAAACTCAGCGCGTCGAGTCATGATGCGTTGTGAGCTTGTAGATCGTCTGTTTCAAATTTTTTTTTTAAAAGATTTAACACAAATGTTATGGGGTCCCTGGCACCAAATGTTTTCAAATGGGGGTCCACAGCTAAATATATGTAAATTTGGGGGTCTTTGCCATGAAAATGTTTGAGAAGCACGTCTAAGCTGTCTGTCATGTGTTTCAGACATCCCACAACATGGAACGTAAAGACTCTACTGGGTCTAGATCCTCTGCCATTGTACATGAGAGAGAACTTCTGGAGAAGGTTTAATAAGGTACTACTATAAACTTAATAAACTATAACTAAAAACTATAAACTAATTGCAATTTATGCTCTTTTATTATATGTTTCTCACACCATTTTTGTGTTGTTTCTATGTGACTGTTTGTGAGTTTGTAACTCTGTTTTAAAAAGTGCTATACAAATCTAATGTATATTAATAATAATAATAATTATTATTATTATTATTATTATTGAATGGGTAACATGAATGGCAATTTCAAAATGCAATAATAATAATAATAATAATAATAATAATAATAATAATTATTATTATTATTATTATTGAATGGGTAATATGAAGGCTAATTTCAAGATGCAAGCGCAGATTTTGTTCATTGTAATATACTGTAGTTACCATTGTAATTACAGCACAATGTTAAGCAGGTAATTGCTAATGTTACATTAGATTCCTAATCAGTTATGATTATGTTTACTTTACCTTACTGAAATACACTACCTGGAACCATGGTTACTTTTTCCATGTGTACAATGATCACTATAGTATAGTATAGTATAGTTCCTTGCAGAGTAACTAAAACAATTAATATATCATCTGTCCAATCCAATACTTCAATTCTGAATTACAAGTATGAATGAACATGAAAATCCTGTTGATTAACAGCGAACTACAAGGAAGTTCTTGAAAAAGTTCCTGAGAAAACAACGAAGGAACAAAAGAAGGAGGAGGAAGCTGAGGAAATTGTTCAAGCAACTGAGGAGGGCAAATCTAAGATCTAAACGAGAAACTGGTAGGCAATAATTCTTTAATGTTTCCTTTTCTATATGTTGTAGGCAGTGGATTCTTCACTGTTTCAAAATATCTCTAACCTATATCTGTTCTTTTTTAGTCAGTGGATGTCCAGACACATTGGGCAACATCACTAAAGTTACAATAAGTGATGAAGCATTCCCCTACGGATATGATGTCACCACGTTCAACCACTGTCTGAGTGCCCAAGTGATAAAAGAGAACTTGGCAGAACTTGCCGGTAAAGTTGAAGAGGACGAGTTCAAAATGGTCATTCTAGAGAAGTTACACGAGGTAAAAATCATAAAACAATGGTTAATTTGCTTGGACAAGAGGCATTCCATAGTGTGATGCAATTACTGTATGTTGTCACAAGGTGTCTCACATGTCAAAGTCCTATTATATTTTCCGGAAAAAGCTAAATATACCCAAATAAGATATTGCTTCCTGTGTGCAGTAATTTACTCACAAGAGCAATGCTTTTAACAAAATCACTAGCTTTTGTAAAACAGCCAGGACTACAGTGTGATGTAATTGTACCACTTCATATATAGTACATAGCTGTATATATATTTGACACACGGCTACAAGCAAATCAAAGCTGTGCCCTCCCTCTCTCTATTGCTTAAAATCTGTTTTTGGTGAACATACTGTTTAACTGGTGGACAAAATATAATGTTTATTGAATGTTATATTTTCCAGGCATCTCCTCGTGGCCTCTCAGATAAGGAAACACAACTGCTTGGCTCGGTTTCTCGTATGGCCTCTGTTGAACAAATCCAGCAATGGAACATCACAGAGTTAGATACACTGGCTGCACTGATGGACTCCTCTGACGGAGAATGGAACTCATCTCAAGTATGAACACGAACACAGACACTGAAAAACTGCACTGTAAAACCCTCCGAGTGTTAATTTAACTCTGATAGTAACCAAATGGACACAGGATTTGACTGTGTACATATCTCAACTTTGCACACATTTTCATTATTATTTTTTCCCCACTATTTTACTTTTCTAATACAATTTGTATGAATGTATTTATTATTATTAATTTTTTTCTGTATGTATTAATCAATCAGATATTTGTAGGATGGCAATTTTATAATAATGAATGTATTGTTTTTTTCAGAGCAAGGTTATTATCACTAAGTATCTGAGTGTTCCTGGTAATACCCTTGGGTCCGGAGAACTCAACGCTGTTGGAGGACCAAACCTATGTTCTCTAGACGTCAGTGTGTTACAAGGCATTAACAATGGCAGTCTCAAGTAAGGACAATTCATGTGTTATTGATGCTGACTTTATGATTAGGGAAAGAGTTTCACAATCAACTGCATTGAAATGACTTTAAGGGGCATGAAACTCTAGGCTGATTCAACATGGTTGAACTCCACACGACAACACTTGATGCGTCAACGTGCTCTAACCGGAATCTCCACATCTTAGCTGTCATAGAATGGAAGTGAAAGGGACATGTATGTTTCAGTCATGCATGCCTGACCGTGCCCGTAGTCAACCTGCCATGTTTTTACCCTATTGTATTTAATTATAAACCTGATCACAGAAAACCTGAAAACAAACTACAAAATCAGCCTAGGGTTTCGTCTCCCTTTTAGTGGGAGTTGTGGGATTTTAAGGCTTGTGAATGGTAAACCCATAATCCTAATAGTCTCTTTGCGTATACTGTACAGTGCAAAACGGTGTATTTTGTACTCAACAGAAATGCAGATGCATTGGATATCACAAACTGCTCCTCTGACCACAAGAAGGCGCTGTTTGACGTGGCCAAAACTGCTTTTCCACTCCCCTCTACAACTACAAAAACTGAAACAGATGTGCTGTCATCCTATCAGTTGCTGGAATCATATATGCGTATGTTTTTTTAATCATCATCATTTCTAGTTTGTTTTACTTTATCTGCAATGTGTTAAGTACAAGCATGAAGAAAATCACATATTCAACTTTAATTTTCGTTTAACATTGAAATTACTTCAAATTCAGGGCTGTTGGAGAAATACAGGGGAGAGGGAGATATATCAAGCTGGTGTTTTTCAGACATTTAAAATGCCCATATTTGTAACACTTATCAACCTTTATGCCCTTTTAGCTGGAGCTGACAGTGCCGTCGTAAAAAGCCTGTCTTCCGCCAATGTCAGCATGAGTATGGATACTTTCCTGAGTTTGAATCGACTTGTCATCTTGGTATGTGCTAATGCAATTATTTTAAAAGGACCATACTGGCGTCTATACATGTCATTGTTTATACACAGCTTCGGCCATATATTGAAGACATACGTAAACAGACCATTTTCCTGTTAGCGGCCATTTTTTTTGATACTGTGGTTTTTTTTTAATGGAGGAAACACAATTGGGGAGGCGGCAAGGCGCGGTAACATAGTAGAGTAGATTCAGACTCTCAGCTGGTTGTCCTGAATTTCTGGTAGGTCGCTGCCAGCTGATGAGAGTGAGCGAGAGTGCGTAGAGTGCTACTTGACTTAACCCATTAAAACTGGGAAAGCATCTGTAATTTTATACTTTGGCTATTCAAAAATAGCAGATCTACAAGCTCATAGTTTGCAGATCTGCTATTTTTTAGAAAAATCGTGAAAATGTTTGCAAATCTTTGAATATATATTTTTGTAAAGCAAACATTTTTAACTTTGCTTCTGGGGGTTCCTGGAACAAAATATTTTTAGATGGGGGTCTGGTGGTCAAATACATTATCATTTTGGGGGTCCTTGACATTAAAAAGTTTGAGAACCACTGATATAGCAACATCATTTTACAATTTAGAAGACATTTGTAGAATTGGCCTCAGGTCTTAATGGGTTAATAGCTCATGTTAGTCAGAAGAAAATGAAGAACAGGATGCGTGGCTCAGTCTGGGATCATTTCATAGAGAAGGACGATGACACAGTTGATATTCTATTCTATTCTAGTGTACATTTTGTGAAATGGTGCTCAAATACAGTGGCAGCAAAAGCATGCTGAAAATTTTACAAATATATTCAATGACGTTACACTTTGGAAAATAGTCATTAGTAATGTGAAGTATATCATGAGTGTCAGTGGGCTAAGGCCAGACTACCAGTATTGTCCTTTAATTAAGTGTTTTTCACCATTATGTATTCAGAGCTGCATTATTGAGCACCTCTCACGTAACCTTTAATTTATTATTTTATCATTATTTGAATAGGATCTCACAGTGAGTGAGGTACAAAATCTCCTTGGTAATAACATTGATGACCTGAAGACCTATGAGAGCCACAGCAGTGTGCAAGAATGGACAAGTAAACAGCTACAGACTGAACTTGACACATTGGGTATCAATATGACTGGAGGAATAACTTCAAATACTGAAGTGGCAACAAACACAACCACCACTGAAGCAGCAACAACTACTGAAGCAGCGACAACTGTGGCCACATCAGCCTCGGGTAAGTTGTGACAGATGTTTGTTTTTTGTTTTTTTTCTGCTTAACTGTTCAGAAAATGTTACAAAGAAATCCTAAACTGGCTGCAACTATCGATTATTTTGTCCAGAATGTCAACATAAACAGTGGAACAAAGCCATAATACAGCCAGAATTCCTGCAGGGAAACACACCAGCACAATAGTATAGTGGCTGATAGAGGGGAATGATGGCTTAAATTGTTTTGTATATCTATAAATAAAATAGGCTAAAAGTTACACAGTTTACCTTTAATGTCCCTATCTAAAAACTTTGATGTTAGTGCTAAAAAGTTTGTCAGTCGCTTTCTAAAATACAACCCAGATAATTCACTGATGACTTTACTGCAACGTTACATATTTAGCTTAACCTTCAAATCAGAGGTTTTACCTATTTTGTATTTGGCGCCAACAATATATATTTTCCTAAGGTGTAATGATAGATTGTTATAAGCCAGGAGTTAGCATTTGATTAGGAGAACAGTATCATCAGCGTTTAAGAATAGAGCACAGTTACAGGCGTCCGACATGTCGTGTTAACAAATCAACACGAAGAAATTATAATTGATGATTTTTTTATAATCAAATAAATATAGTCCTTGTATGCTACTGTGTAAAACAACATTATGTATTTTATGTGTGTATATATGTATATAATTAAACATTATCTGTAATTATGACAAGTAATAAAGCCTAGAAATAATTGCAAATAATCGGGGACACAAAAAATATGTTTATCCATTTAAGCTCTGTATGCTTAGTCAAACTACAAATAGTGAGAATAGCCGATCTTTAAGCTCCCAACGCGTCGCATTGCAACATGTTGTGAGTGTGTAGATCTGCTATTTCTGCTATTTTTTAGGACTTTATTGAAATAACTATTAAAATGTATTATTTGTTTATTAGTTTGATTATCAGTTGCAGCCCTACCCTAAAACCTCTGCTTCCCTTTCAGGTCAATGCAAAGCAACATCTCTTGTGATCATCTTTTCCATGGTCGTTGCCTTCATCCAAATGCAAGCATGGGAATGAAGAGTAGAAACATCATACTTTTCACTATTAACTATTTATCTTTCTGTTTCTGAATGGCCACACCATTTTGTGTGCAAATCTAGATTTATTTAATTTTTCCGTTAAATTCCGTTTTTAAAACTCTGGTGCAATGGGATTCTTTTTAATGTATTTATTTTCTTCAACCCATATAGACAGAAATCATTATGTTTAGCACTGAAATAAATAAGCTGATACTGCTATTTGCAATGTTAAATTATATAATTAATCTGTAGGAATGTTTTGGCATGTATGGTATAGGATAGTAATAGAAAGGTATAGAGGAGGGATATCATGCAAAAAAGATCCAGAAGCAGTAATCAGACTCAGCAAGTTGCAGTCATGACACAGTGCACCAGTGCATACATACATACATATATATACACACACATACTGCACGTGCACACACGCACACGCGCACACGCACACGCGCACACGCACACGCACACACACACACACACACACACACACACACACAGTATATGGAATTTGGTGTATCCTCTATTTGTATGTAATTGTGATTATAACCTTCATATATTTATATGTAAATCAAAATCATTTTCCTTCCTGTTTCCACTCAATATGTTTTAAAGATATGTAGTACACAATCACGCCTCAATTCGTTATCCTGGCTGAACTCTGCAACTCGGGCTTAAATAATGAGATGAACATGGTATGTGTTACTGTATGTATCTGTGGATAACAAATCTGAGGTCTGAATACAATAATAAACAAATGAGAAGTATACATTGCCTTGTCATCAAATTGCTTTAAAGTTCCATGCATGCATACCTTTTTGCTTTTCATCAGTTGGCACTGTAGGGCTGACCCCTCACAGATTCACTGTAGGGCTGACCCCTCACAGATTCACTGTAGGGCTGACCCCCTCACAGATTCACTGTAGGGCTGACCGCTCACAGATTCACTGTAGGGCTGACCCCCTCACAGATTCACTGTAGGGCTGACCCCCTCACAGATTCACTGTAGGGCTGACCGCTCACAGATTCACTGTAGGGCTGACCCCCTCACAGATTCACTGTAGGGCTGACCCCCTCACAGATTCACTGTAGGGCTGACCGCTCACAGATTCAAGAGGGCTTGTTCATAGGGTTGCCAACTACCTGAAATTCAAATAAGGGAATTTTTATAAAAAATAAGGCTCACCCAGAAAACATGTACAGTTTTTGTATATTAAATTAAAAAAAAAAAAAAAAAAAAATATATATATATATATATATATATATATATATATATATATATATATATATATATATATATATATATATATATATAAAGAAAACTTGTGAATATATCTATTTAAAGGTAGGGTAAGTGATATTTTTTGGTTAAAACAAAAGGTATTTTGTTAAAAGGTTAAAACACTATATTCTGATAGTAATCTTTGCTATAGAGTGTTTTTTCAGTAACAGATGTCTCCCCGTCTCTCCAGCTCTTTAATAAACAGAAAATACATTTTCTGGTAGGTGTCAAAATCTCAGCCAATCAGGAGAAAGTACCCATTTTTAAGCTTAATTTGTGTAGTGTTCCAGTTCCAATTATGTCTGCTCATTTCTTAGTGTCATCACTTCCAATTTCACTTGTTTAATCTGTATCCTGATTGAGTCCTCTGTCCTGGGGCCTGTTCCTCGAAAGGTGAATTAAATAAGCCTGGATTTAAGTCAAATCCAGGCTTGACAAAGTCGGGTCCGTATAGCCTGGTTTATTCGGTTCCTGGAACGCCAAGCCAGGCTGAAAAGGAGCGACTTTGTCGAGCTAGGCCTTGTCAAGCCAGGCTGTGTCGAGCCAGGATAATGAAGCCAGGCTTCACTTATTTCTATAAAAGACCATGAAAGTCGATAGCAGAATCCTTGAACTTGACCAATCATGGAGCCCAAAACCAGAGCGGCGTTCTTCTCTGTGGCTGAACAGCAGCACTGCAGCAGCTCATGGAATCTTACAAGGAAGTAAAATTTATAATAAGCAAGAAAGGAAACACGGCTGCAATAAATATAGATCCAGGGAGAAAGCGTGGCAAAGTATTGCCGACAAATTAAATGCACAAGTTGTCCAAAAATATGCAATTAATTTATATACAAATCCATAAATATATAATTCAGTTAGGTTTAAACATAAGGAGTTTAAGTGAATGTTGGAATTATAATTATAAACACTTAGAATAATTTTCTAATTTCAAATTTCTAAAATCGAAGATCTACAAGGGAAAAGCTTGCCTTTTGGCGGCCGGGGGTCCACGGTCCACGGGGGTCAACGGGGGTCCGGGAGTACACGGGGGGCCCGGCCCCCCGTGTACTCCCGGACCCCCGTTGACCCCCAACAGAGGTCTGGGGTATACGGGGGTCCACGGGGGCCCGGAGGTCCATGGGGGTCCATGGGGGTCCGGGTAGATCTTTGATTTTCGCATAAGAATTGAATAAGTGTAGAAAAACTCATTGGTTTATGATTGGAGTCATTGGACTAACAGCTATTTCACAAAACTTGAAGAACAAGGCACTGGATTAATAAAGCTTGGCTGTTAGCCTGCTCCTGACCAGGCTAACTTCACAGCTAAATTGCCATGGTAACTAAGCTAGGCTTGCTTCAATTCTCTTTTGAGGAATCGGATAAGGCTAAACTTAGCCAGGGTGAACTGGCTAAACTAATAAACTGATAATTCACCTTTTGAGGAACCGACTCAGCTCTAATCCTGGCTAAATTAAGCCAGGATAGGTGGTAAAGCCAGGCTTTAGCTCTAATTCACCTTTTGAGGAACAGGCCCCTGGTTGGATAACATTGGAAATTAAACTGAAACTGAAACGAAAATGAATTTTCTGTTTAATAAAGAGGTGGAGAGACAAGGAGACTCCTGTTACTGAACAAACACTCTATAATAGCAACGAGTACTATCAGAATATAGAGCTATTTAACACTTATTTTAACCAAAGCAAATCACTTATCCTACCTTTAATGGTTTGTTTTCATTAGACGTTAGGTCGAACGGCAAGTGAATAATACATCATCTTTCTTTACACTGAGTGAACAACACAGAGGAACGCTTTACCAGGCATATTGGAAGGGGAAATAATTTAACGGAACACCGGATGCATACGGTGGCATTTTCAAAACATCCGCCGAAATAACGCGGTGTGGGCAGTGTTGCCATGTCGGCTTATTATAAGCGACTTTGGGCTTCTTTTTCTGTAAAGTTGCTTAGTAAAATTGGTAGTTTTTCGGGCTTGTTTCTAAAGCGTAGTTGCTCATTTGGGCTTGTTTACTAATGTTGTTTAAACCACTGGTTCCTAAAAAAAAATCCCTTCCCCCATACAAGATTTGTGTTGTTTAATGTTTCAAAAATGTTCCAAAAGTACCTTATTTTTATATTGCAAGATTTGTTATTGTTGAAAATAGCAGATCTACAAGCTCGGGACGCGTTGTGATACGGCTATTTTCCAAGAGCCGTAGCCTAGTCACTTCTTTTGGGCTTGCTTTCATAGACCTGGTTGCTTATTTCTCTCACAGAATCTGGCAACACTGGGGTCTAAGGCAGACGCGGGTAAACCTAACTCACTTTTAGACTACATCGCGTTACTATGAATAAAGCTGATGTAATCACGGGGGACAGAAAACGACCACCACCTATTAAAGTTCTGTCGCGTCAGCTGAGAGAAGGGGAATGTAAAGGACCGCCTGGTAATAACACCGAGTGTTTAGTCAAAGTGGGACGCGGCCGGTCGATCTCCGTGTCAACCGTCTGGATGCAGGGAACCGTCCTGGAAGCCAAGCTGGACAGCAGCAACACCGTCCTTCTGCTGGATGAGACGGGCAACTTTGTCGTGCAGGGGGTCAATAACATCCCCAAAGGAAAACCGTGCTTATCTCAGGGTAAGTTACTTACATTCACTGTAAATGCTGATGCACCATCTCCATCTTTACAATCTGGGAACCCATTGTCAAAATAAAAAGGGAAAACAGCGCCCTCTGCTGTTTTTTTTCCTTGCGCAGCTCGGCTCGGGAGCTGTTCTTGAGAGATTACCATCTTTATAACACGCGCACTAAACACTCCACGTGCGTGTAGGTCTGGATATTTAACTGTACTGCAGTGGTAGAAGAAGTAGGCCTACTGTACTCCGATATTTTACTTACTTAATGTAAAAGTAGCAATACCACAATATAAAACTCTGTAACAAGTAAAAGGCCTGTGTTCAATCAAAAGTACAAAAGTATTAAAAATAGAATCAAAATATACTTTCAAAGTACCAAGTCTTAAAATAGCAGATCTATAAGCTCTAGATCTTGTAGATAGGCTAGCTTATGTATAAAATGGTCTGAAGTGGTTAATGCATGTTTTATAATATAATCATTTATATCTGCAAGTAACTCAAGTTTTCAAATTGTAGTGGAGTAAAAGTATTGAAATGGGAAATACTCAATTGTACTTAACAGTACTTGAGTAAATGTACTTAGTTACTTTACACTACTTCTGTACTGTAGGATATATTGTTGCGTCAGTTAATACATGTCTGATATTATGTTCTTATACTTTCCCCTGCTTCTCCTAGGTAAATATGTCATGGTGATGGGTGTTGTCCAGGCCATTTCCCCAGAGCCTGTGATCCGTGCTGTGAAGATGGCAGACCTCTCAGAGCATGCAGCACTTCACAGAAGGATGTGGAAGCTGGAAGTGGAAGATCTGCAGCAGATGCTAACTTGAAGTCACGTCCATATGAAGGCTGTCTTGGACTGGTGTTGCTTCATGCTTGGGTTATTATTCTGTGATATACACCACTTGTATAACCCTATGGATACCATATGTCACTAGGGTATCCACTATTGGATATTGGTTGCAGAGGAAAGGTGCCACTGCACCCATCGTTAACTTATTTTATTCCTATTCATTAAACTGTCAAGTGAAATTAAATACATTTTTAGACTATCTTTAAAGTGTGCAGTTAAGGACCACTGCATTTCAGTACCCGTTGCGTTGCAGCTGATCTGAAAAGAACACCGAATACTGGATATCGGTTGCACAGGGTGTCACACTGTTCCCATTATGTTGACTTATTTTATTCCTACTTAATAAACTGTTGAGTGAAATGTTCAGATTGATTGAATATTTAATAAGATTAACAGTACAAGTAGTACAGTCAAATGTTATACTAAAATGATAACACAAAAATCCCCAGGGGCTTGTTTCCATAGTGGTCCATTTAGAGAACATGAATACACGTTTTAAAAGTCATGGAGTTCAGAGTAGTGTTGATATGCGAGTCTGGATTATGCCTGTGGAATAGAATACAGCTAAACAGAGGCTGGCTAGTGAAATATAATATAGCAAAACAAAGGCCTCAACCACAATGTGGTGGACCTGTGGTTTGAAAAACTATACTCCCGATATCAACCACACCTGCATTAATGATTGAAACAAGTCAATACCATTCAATATCCATTTGGGAAGTCATTTTAGATGCAACCACACAGCTAGTATAAGCCACTCAGTCCAAAATGTTATCACAAAAACCAAAAGCTGATTGCAGCTCATCACAAATTACCTTTTAATGTGCCCTTAATTTCGGGACAAGGGGAAGTGACTTTCTTTAACATTTTCACCCTACAGATCGACAGGTGTGTCAGAAGACCATTTAAGAAAGGATCCTACAAGCTTATTCACTTGCAAATAAAAATATCGAGAACAGCAACGTTTCCTTACAGACCTTCATCAGGTCATCTTTGTTATCTTCGAAGATAAACTGATGTGTACCGAAACATTCCTGTACCCAATAAATCATTCTTATTTGCTAGTGAAGATGCAGGAGTGCCCTCTTCTTAAAACACGTTAAATGTATTTTGAGTCATTGATTTCTTTATCTGTAGCATGCACGTTTAATTATTTTAAACACAACTGTAGTTAAACAAATCTTTATTTGGTTTTGGTGCCCTTTTACATTTGTAACACTATCAAATAAAATGGAAAAAGGGTAGAATAACATAACCAAACATCTTAACTTTCAACTAAAAGTATTCCATTTTTAAAAGTTCTTTGATGGGTGAAAGAAAGTCGTCAACCTATATAGGCCTCATTAAAATTAACATGATTTTACAGATCAGCTGTAAATACTAGAACATGTCTGATCAGTATTTCTTCATGCCATTTTCAGACAGTCTACTGAAAGATGCATAGCAAAGCTTCTAGGGTCATCCTGAACCAATTGAAATGCCCCATGACGTCTGCTAACAAGACAGTGATGTGCCTTTGTCTTTGATCACAGTACCCGAACATTTCGTAGGGACTGACCCAACTGCCCTCCTTTTAATTAATTTTGTGATCAGTTCCCTTCATACCATGGAGGCCCCTCAAAGCTCACACAATTCAGCAGTTTGTGCCTTACACTGCAACATAGTCTACAAGTGAACATGAATATATCAACTTCCCATTATCAACTTCCCATCATTACTTAATGTCTTTAAGCAGAAAACTGTATTTACCAAAGTCATTGTCATTTGGTGCTAAAAGATGGTCTTTTCTAGCTTTGGCCAATTTCATCAAAAGGAATTCCCTGCGCTCTATCCACTCTTTAAGTTCCTGGTTCCCATGCGCCAGTTTACACAAGTTGTCCTCCGTGCAGGTGCTTTTGAGGTATCTGTAGAAATGTGCAACAGGAAAAAAAACACATAAGCAATCACAAGCACATCGAATCAGTCACCAGACGCAAATCTTTAGTGGTCAACAAGCTTACCTTTCACAAACTCTGAAAGTGCCTGTGGGAAAACGATACTGCCAGCAGTTCTGATCATCTTCAGAGTTGAACACTTTGTCTTTGTGTTTTTCTGAAGTGATGTGCTGCTGCCACTGCTTGTCACTGTTGCAGTTTTTACCACACAGCCAACAGTGATTACCAGCCTGTCGAACATAAAAATATGTTTTTTTTTAGGAATAATCATTCAAACCCAGGTTCCCCCAGGGGTCTATACTTGGCCCCCTTCTTTTTTTCTTCTACACCAAATATCTTTGTCAAAAATAGCTGATCTATAAGCTAACAGTGTGTCACAGCATGTTGTGAGCTTGAAGATCTTGCCATTTTTGATGAATGTTCGGCTGTTTTTGCACCTAATGAACCCCCAGATAGTCATTCCAATGGGTCCCCAATAAAAATGTTTCCTTTTTCTTCTCTCGCTCTCTCTGCTACATTCTTGTATGTTGAAATGAATTTGCCAAATTTGAAAACTATGTACAAATGTCACATCATAATCGATCTACTAAAGATTTTATTCAAAGAAAAATATAAAGTTTGTCCTATAGAACATGTGACGTGAGTGAGAGAGAGAGCAGGGGATGAGAAATGGACAGAAACGGTTAGGCTACAGTTTCAAGATATTTTACAAACGATAAAAAAGACAGAACAGAGATTTGCGACAGTATTTATTGCTCTGGATTTATTTCTTTTTACAAAGGGGGATTACCTTCAAATAATTTATGTCTGATTTATGCTTGCGTCGCACCGGAAATAATGATTTACAACAGAGGCCCGGAAAGGGAAGCGTCCCACAAGCGTATTCACGTTCTCCAAGTATAATAATAACATGGCCGTGTTGTGCGGGAATGTCCCGCATTATAAGTGCTGAATTAGTTGCAGGATAAAGTAGTATGTGTCCCGTGGATGACGCAATGGTTTGTTTGATAACCTAACCTTTCTTAAAAATATGCGTCAGACGCAGGGCGTTCAGCAGCTCTGTATTATGACATGCCCAGAATAGGGATGCTAGGGCTCAAATGGTCAAGACTTGTTTACTTTCTCTCAGGCGCTTTTTGCAGGTGGCAAAAGAAAACAAATGAAAGCGTGTGATGACTTCAAACATCATTTCAACATCAACTAGACGACATTAATTTCACCATCTTATCTATACGTTTTTATAAAAATAAATTCAATATAATGTCCTTGTGTGTGTGTGTGTACACACACACACACACACACACACACACACACACACACACACACAGTATATAAAAACAAAATCAGTAATACTTTAAAAATTAGGGAATTATCTAATTAAGATACTGTTGAAATGGCTAAAGCAAAGTGTAAATCCATGAGCCTTGAAACCCACACAATGGGGCTTTGAGCCTTGTGTGTTTGGGCGACACATTTATCAGCACAGCTGTGTCTGCAGATATGCTCTCATGGGGAGCAAGGAAGTCTGCAAAAAGCTCTAGTACTCCCTCATTTCACCTGACTATTGTTCAAGATCTGGTCTGAATGAAATGTTTACTCCAACTTTGGCTAAATCCAGACAAAATTCAAGGTGCAAGGGCCTTTTACCCGGATAGAGGAGATATCAAAGGAGGGAGCGATATAGAAAGTGAATATGAAAGGAAATGGGGTGATTTTCACAGTGTAATATGATTGGATATTCTACAGGTATTTTTTGTCCATTATGCATACTCAAGGTCTATTGTTCATTATATGCATTTCCAGACGTCAGGAGGTACCAAGGTATACAGCCTACATGAAAGGTTAAACCCCTATGACTATGCCTTACGAATTCATTATGGTTAACTTCACTAGCTTCTCTAGTTTATATACGGTAGTTAATAGCAAGTTAGCCGGATAAAATGAGCTACTAATCGGCTAGTAAACTGAGTTCTACATTTGGAGTGTTTGTGGATTGTTTAAATCAATGGCTCAAAGTGCAAACTTTTATTCTAGCTGGTACAGTATTTTAAAGCTACAAGCTAAATATGTTTGACATTCTCAAGGTCTGAAAATGTGCACTGCATTAAAGGTTTCATTGAGACAACACAGCTGACTAATCTGCCCACCTACGCTTCAGTTACAAATAAGACCATGAACGACACATTTTCAAATGATAGTTGCACCATGCTGCCTGCAAATGCTCTCATACAAGCAGTGAAGGAAATGCATTCGGCAATACAAGGCTTTCCACGGTGTAAATGCACCCTGAGAGTCCAGGCTCCACTCTCAAGCTTTTTTAAAACAGACAGATTTGTTAAAACACCATGGTACCTCCCTTCCTCTTTCAAATCTGCATACCCATAGCCATGTGCCTCACTACAGCAGATCTTCATGTGCAAAATGACCCAACAGCATTTTGGCTGAATGGTCATTACAGTAATCTGCATCCAAAAAGTGATAACCAATTGAATTGCTAGGTACATTTCGGGTCAATACATACATACATACATGTCTTGAATGTATGTATTGACCCGAGCAAAAAGAGTTTCCCTTGTGGATAATAAAGGACATCTAAATTCTAACCTACCTACCAATTCAGTTGACATGATAAATCTTGACAGCCTGCTGTTAGTAGCCATCTCCCTAAAGATGCTGTAGTCCGTTTGTGTGAATTTTCTTAATAGACAAGGGAAGGGAAGCCAGGGCAAGGTGGCACAAGGCACGGGGAGAGCGGACTTCTTTTAAGGGTAGCATATTGTATACTGGGAGCTTTAAGCAAACCTTCACAATGTTGATTTGCATGTGTGGTTGAAAGTATTGTATCATACTGTACTGAGACAAAAGCATTGGCGGTTGGGAAATCGACGTAAAATAATGGCCACCATGTGAATATGGTCAGATTAAAATGTTTTCATGCACAATACATTCAAATCAGCTGTTCTTACCACTTCTTCACTGTAGTCTGTGGGCATGAGAATCTGCTTGCCATTCTCCCTAACAGACTTATTGGAGGTCTCCTCACTCCAGCCTGGCTTCTGAGACTGCAGCCACTGCTCATAAAGCTGGTCCAAATCTGGAACTTAACGACGGAGAAACAGTGTGACAAAATTATCATAAAGGCTAAACAATGTGACAAAATGTTCATAATGGCTACGGTGCATGACACGTCAATTACATACGTTTTAGACCAAATATGATTATATATATATATATATATATATATATATATATATATATATATATATATATATATATATATATATATATATATACATATATATATACAGGGTCCCCACACATTTTTAGCAATGAATTTCCAAAACTTTTCCAAAACTTTTCCAGAATATTTAGCCCAATTTCCAGGCCTATATAACAATCATTCAGCGCAATAATGTGTCTCTTACTCCTATGTAGAATGCCCAAAGATAGGCAGTGTAGCAAAAATAAAGCATAGAATATAGAATAGCACAATTTCATTCAAAATTTCGTGCAAAATTAGGGCATTGCTCACTGGAAGACTCATTATGGCATCCGTATGACTTATTTTATTTAAATAATATATGCCATCACACAGCCCGTTCGGCGAAAAACTACTTATGTTACATATTTCGTGTAATGTTATACATGTTTATGAAAATGTTTTGTATTAACAAAATCAATAGCCAAAAACAATGCATAGCCAAATATTTTTCCAGGACCCTTGATAAATTCCAGGACCTTTGATCAATTCCCAAACTTTTCCAGTACTGGATTTTTTTTTTTTCAATTTCAAAATATTTCCAGGAATTTCATGACCGTGGGGACCCTGTATATATATATATATATATATATATATATGATAAACTCACTGTTGTTATCCTTCATGTAGGTCCAAAGGTCTCTTTCCTCTGCACTATGAGCAAAGCTGCAGTTCCCAATGTATTGGCACTTCTTTCCTGCAGTCACATGCATGCAAATCTTGAGAGAGGGGGGAAAAGAAAGTCATTTTCTGGTCACTATGAGTACCATGGATTAACAGGCTTTCAATAAGAGTTTTGTGGCCAGGAAAAATCAGGATATCCATGTATTATGCACACATACCTCAAATTGCAAAGGGACAGGCTTTTTGGTTGGAAGTGGTCTCACAGTTGTCCACTTTTTGCGCTCATTAGAGCTGACCAGCACCACTCGTCTGTCTTTCGACCACCTGAGATGAATCAAAGGTAAGTGTCAAGCCGGTGTCAGAGGGTTAAATTGAGATGAATCAAAAGGTAAGTGATGGAGGTTTACATACAGTATGAGATTAATCAAAAAGGTGACAGGGTTAACCCATTAATACCAGGAAAGCATCAGTGTCATTTTAGATTTTAGCACATTAGTTCTCAAAGTGTACTTTGGATATTCAAAAATAGCATATCTACAAGCTCATAGTGCGTCACGTGCCACACTATGAGCTTGTAGATCTGCTATTTTTGAAAAATATCTAAATCAAAAGGTGACAGGATCACATGTGTTATCAATCAAGTGACAGACGAGAGGCTTACATATGAGATAAATCAAAAGTTAAGTGGCAGGGTTACAATTTGTTCTGAATGAAAAATCTACCATTTGGTTACTAGAGGTGTCCCGATTCTGAATAGAATTCAAGAAAATGAATGACCGCATTTCTTGAGGTCCTCTAGTGGCAAAACACTATAATAATGCCATACAGTGTAATATGAGGTGTAGCAACACTAGTGTGACAACCCTAGACAGTATTATTGTTTTTAACAGGATGAGTTCAATACAAATGATACATTATGTGCAATATACTTTGTTAATTAATGAAAAGACAAACAACCCTGAAGAACAATTACCTAATGATGTTATTTAAATGCATACAACAGCTAAAGAAAGTGTTATCTGTAAAAGCAGGGTCTACATAGTATGCTCCACAGTACGTTTTGAGCACACTCCAGTGGCAAGAAGGGGCTGCACTAGTAAACAGGGCCCTAACACCTTGCAAGTTCTGAACCACCACTGACTGATAAAAAACCTTGACCCATGTAGGTTCTGGAGCCTGCCTACAGCAGGGGTTGCAATAGGCTCTGTGCATAATCCAGGTAGTCCAGGTTTCCTAAAGGTGGCATACCCGCTTCAGGTCCAGATTCCCATAGCTTCACCTGATTGGAGCGGTAGCATATTTAAACCGGTTGTCATGCGTTTCAGTTTAAATCTACTGCCGCACCAATCAGGTGAAGCAATGGGAAACACTGAACCAGAACCAGGTATGCCACTTTCAGGAAACCTGGTCTACAGTTATGCACTGAGCATACTGCATTGGTGGAGAGGCTGTCCTTCCCAAGGTAGAACAACAGGGGAGGAAGGGTTGACTTTATGGCAGAAAACAAATGTGCTTCAGCCACTCCTAAGCAACTCCAAATATCCATGGCCACCACTACCACATGGTCACTTTCTGGATAACCCATCAATGAGTGGAGGGAACAAAAGGCAAACAGACTATTATATGATGTGAGCACAAATTATAATATAATCATACAATCATACAGCTTGTACGCCAGACTGCAAAGGGAAAATTTGCTAAGGCCATTCAGTGCATTATACACTGTACCACTCTCACTTGTGAGCTTTGCCACAGCTTTTCATTAGCATGTTAATCTCTGCACCGTTAACACATTAAAGTAATACAATGCAGAATCCCAAATAACGATTTTTAGCAACCTCTGCTGGTCACTACCGTCACTGCATACAATTTCCGTAATCCTCGATTACCCAGAATTCCATTCGTTTTCACCGGAAGCCGGAAGCGTTTCAAAAAGCGATCTTTTAATTGTTTTATACTATCTACGGATCGTTTCTCTTAGCCAGTGGAGCATTAGTTACCATGAGCTGTGCTTTCTTTTTCTGTTCTTTTTCGATCTTCCAATCCTACATTATCTTAACATCAGCGTGAGGTTCCTTTTTGTTATAGCGCGGTAGTTCCTGGCCAAACAGGAAACCGTTGCGGTAGTTCCTGGGGACGTCGGCCACGACGTCATGACGTTGGCCAGGAACGTCATTTTCCCGGGAAGGTCCCCCCAGTCCACTTTCAATAGAAAATATATAAATAAAAGGCTTCCGGGGGTGAAATTCACGGAGTGGGTGTTGTGAAACTTTTGCCACTCGCAAAAGATATACAATTTAACTTTAGTTTTGTTGAAAACGTTACCTAGTATTACTTTAAGTGATAATACTTTACAAATTGGGTAGCATATACACATTACAGTTACTATGTCAAACTTCTTATATATATATATATATTTTATGCTTCTAACAATTTCAACTTCCATAACGTTGCACCTATGCATCAATCACTAAGTCAGTGATTTCAAATCTGCATCTCCCATAGGGAATGGGTTGATTCCTAAAAAGGCATATGCAGCTCCTGGCCAGGTGGGAACAAGTCCATCTAAATATGGACAGTGAGACAGCTATGTAAAGAAAAGGTTAACGATTACCATTTCTTCTCACCATCTGGAGACATGTAAATACTCACGTGTGTCTGGCCTTGGCTGTACAATACTTCTTGTTCTTGTCTGCTTCAGACAGTTGGCCATTTCTCCAACACAGGCCACAAACGAACATCAGTTTCAGATTTGGCGGTCCAAACTTCCTCTGTGAATCGAGAATTTGCCAACAGCAACACAATAATAAGAAAAGTGATGGAGAGACTGGAACAGATGTAGCCAAATCTAATTAGTGTCCTTTACAAAAAGCAAAACAATAGGGCTGGGTACCGCTCACATTTGAACCAATACCCAGTATTTGGTACTGGCACCCAGTAGTACCTCTAAAAGTCATTTTCTTTTTTTACAAAAAATATACATTTCTGTACAAAGATTATTATTATTTTCACTTGAGATATTAGACTTATTATCCAAATACAAAACATGCTATGGCTGTAGAATTAACAAAGTAAATGTTTGTGTTTATTCTACAAGTAGCAGACTTTTGCGCAACTGCACACTTCAAAACAACATTGGTAAGACCCAGACCTCAGAATTAGATGTCAAATAGCAGAATTCAGCATAAAGACACTTTCAGGGAAATTTGCTTGTGAACGAATATACGGTAGCTTCAGTGCTAGCTATATACGTCAAGTAACATTAACGTACAGGGTTTTTTTTTCTGGGCAAATCATCAATTTTGGATGAGTGAGTCATGCAAAATACTAGTACTGAACATCACAGCGAGCCATTCATTTTGATTTTATTTTTTTTAAACCCACTCAAGGTACCAAAATTTTACACAGATTGATCTGAAGTGAATAGGTACTCGTAGTACGGACATAACTTCATCTTATGCTTAACGATTACGCTTAAATGTACAGAGTTTGGTACCCGACCCTACAGAACTGTAGTTTATCCACAGTACGGTACTTTGTGTTTTTCTATGTAAGATGGTGAGCAGAAAAGAGACCATGGGATAATGCTTTTGTGCATTAGCACACTTTTCTCTTGAAGTGCAGCATTTGTAATTATGCACAGTGTTTTATCAGTTGCCACACCAAATTACATACGCCAAACCATTCTGTTTATGGCAATGGTGACGAGTGGCAAGTAGACTATGTAGCTAAATTATGCAACCAACAAGAAGAGGTCAAACTTACCTGGCCTCCTGGCAAGGAGCCATTTGTACTCACAAACTTCCGTGCTTCTTGTACAATATTTTCAAAAGTGATGCCTATGAAAAGAAACAGTCAAAGTTAATTAAAAGAAAATAATCAACAAGTAACAACCTCACTGATTTAAATGCAGCACAACAACAACTGTCTTACCAAGGTCCCGTTGCATCATCCAGACCTTCAACTCAATCAGGCTGTGGGCAAAGAAACAATCATCTTCTCTCACACAGCCAAAGCGCACCTCGTGACGACAAAGGTCCAGCTGGCACTGTGGATGCAAGGGTCTAATTTTAGAGTAACGCACTGTGGTTTCCTCTAAAATGTGGACCAGGCACCTGAAAAAAGTAGAACGTTTATACATTATAGTTACATTTCAGTTTTGCCTGAATGCAAAACAGCCATCAAGTTATCCTCGCCATAAACGAAACAACAAAGGGGTTAGAATCTAAAAAAATTACATTGCTTACTTATTATCTTCAAAGTCATGCTTCGTCACTGGATGAGAGCAAACAGTGGGGTTGGCCTTGTTGGGCTTGCTGATTATTCTGGGCTTGTGGTCAAAACACACCTGTTGACAGATATCATTTTAGAAGTTGCAATTTTTGACAAGAGGTTGGGAAGAAGTATAAATAGTTAGTCATACGTTTACAATAGGGACATGAGAAGCCCTAGTGCATTTTTCCCCAAGATGAAAACATACTGTATTTCCATACAAGTAGCATTTACCCCCAGATCAACAAGGTATTAACCCATTAAGACCTGAGGCCGACTCCACAAATGCCTTCTAAAATCAGTAGTTCTCACACTTTCAAGATTTTCAAAACGATCAAAAAATAGCAGATGTACAAGCATCTGCTATTTTTGAATAGCCAACGCTAAAATAGAAAATAACACTGATGCTTTCCCGGTTTTAATGCATATAGATAGATACACATCTGGTAAAACGTTCACTACAAACAAATACTATGTATCAATTGCACCAATTGGGGGGAAGAGTCACAAATGCAATATGCTACAAAAAGAGGATATAACTCACTCTGCAGAGAAACATGAATATCCCACGGTGTTCCTGCAGGACCTTGGGGACTGTCAACTTGGCACTATAGTTGGGCCCAAAGGGATCGAACAGCAAATCCCTGTAGAGAAATCCTTTTCGCTCCAGGGTCCAAACATCAATCTCCTCCTGGCAATACGCAAATGTGCAGTGGCCAGGATATAGGCACTCTTGTCCAATGGACACTTCTGCAATAAAAAATATCAAATATCTTTTAAAATGTTGTATTTATCCGATGCCCTTACCTAGAGCGAATCATAGGAGTAGCAACAATTGTATTGGCTTAAAGGGTCAAAGCAACATGGTTCCAACAAATGTGTAACAAAATCTAAAGAAATTAAATACTAGGAAAGGAAATGTGATTAATGAATGAAGCGCTGTTGCATATTCACTTTTTTTTATTTATATCTGCCTCTTGCTTGATAACCTGACATACTGCCAACAGACAATACTCTGAAGGAAAACTGGAAACCTTTTGGTTAGGTCACCTGGTCTTAGGGCAAGACCACTTTGGTAGAGGTTTGGGTTGTGTATTTACCTTGCCATGATGTAACTCCAAGGTGGACAAGAAATCAAAAATAATTGCTCCATTGATTAGAAATTGATAATTCTAAATTTGCTCCTCATTGACTTACATTGTACGGTAAAACAGCTCTCAAAGTCACTCTTTTAGCACATAAACAAACGCAAACAAAGTTGATTCAGACAATATAGAACATCACCAAACCCAGTACTGTTTTTATTTTTTATAAAAATGTTAACTTCCTGTTGATTTTGCTATTTTTATTAAGAAGACAACCCGGACTGGATTCGCGGATCCGGATCTTCAAATAGTAAAATAAGTAGGAAGTTAACAATTTTATAAAAAAAACAAACAGTACTGGGTTCGGTGATGCTCTATATTGTCTGAATCAGCTTTGTTCGTGTTCATTTACGTGCTAAAAGAGTGAGTTTAAGAGCTGTTTTACTGTACAATGTAAGTCAATGAGGAGCAAATTTAGAATTATCAATTTCTAATCAATGGAGCAATTATTTTTTATTTCTTGTCCACCTTTGGAGTTACATCATGGCAAGGTAACTACACAACCCAAACAAAGTGGTCTTGCCCTTTAAGAGTCAATATCTTCCAAGTTATGAACATAGTTGAAATGGTAATTAAGTGATAAATTGGTAGACAATGTAGTTTTTTGTAGTTGTTGCATTCACAGCCTGTATGTAGTTTTGTTTAGCCGTCTCCTGTCAAGGAGTGACGTAAGAAAGAACTGATATCCATTTAGTTATTGGATACTGCAGTGGACCGTCTCATCGGGCTATGGGATGGAAAGTGAAACTACATTGTCTGGGAGATGGGATCCCAAAGCCGCACCGTGTGGCATACTTCAAAGGGCCTACAAAATGTTTGATCTGCTCATATTCTAATATAAATGTATAGTGCACGCTATCCTACACTATGTGTCTCAGCTAATCACAGCAAATAGAGGTGGAGTATTGAATATGATTGGCTGTAAACATTGCTTACACTCAACAAAAAACAAGGAGTATACAGTATATATTTAAAAAGGAGGAAAGGTACACATTTTAAGCCCCCAGGCCAAATACCAAAGACTATAAAATTGAAAGCCAAATACCAATGCCCCCCCTGCTTGGCACTCAGCATCAAGGTTTGCTTTTACTTGTATCACACTGCCTCACACTACAGAAACAGGAGATGCTATGGGCCACATGGCTACTTACTTACTATATATTTATTAAAGAAGAAAAAGTACACATTCTAAGCCTTCCTCCTCTGTAGCCAAAGATTTGACTCACTTTCACACTCGAGTGCCGTGACTTCTTGTCCAGTGCGTCTTATGTCTCGGGTTCTTTTGCAGTCAGCCTGCTGCATGCCTATGTGATATCAGTGTGACGTGGTATGATAAGGGGTCTATATACGTTCTGTTACCAGTGATCCAGCTGTGTATCATGTCATAAGAAATTGATGTTGCTTCAAAAACTATACCGTAAGCAAGGAGCAAATCTGCTCAATTCTCCCGTCCTCGCCTTTCCTCGTTGACTCAATACATAAATAAATAAAAAATAATATAGTTACCCTTGCACAGGTAATAGGGTCCAACATATTGGTTTCTCGTTGGTCTGGGTCGGATTAGCTTCCAAGACTTGTCTGGTAGATGTTTGATTCTACCAAGTAAAGCATCCTTCTTGCATTTGTGCTCTTCAGTATGTAGTGTGTAGTCTAACATCCCGGGCCCTGTAGAGTTCAAACACATTAGCCACCGGACACTGTATTTGTTAAGCAGTAGTAGTGGCACTGTAACTTTAACTATCAACCATTTCTCACCAGATTTGACGAAGCATTGTGAACATGCTTGTCTGAATTGATGAGTTTCTGCTAAAGGATTTTTTGCCAAATCCACAGCAGGAGGAAGGGCTGGGTTATTAGGCATACCTACAGCCATTCCCATGGGGCTATCATGGTTGTTGACCTAAGAGAAAAACCATTTTGGAAGATATACAGAATACATTGGTATGAATGTATATAGAGACCATTTAAGTCTTAATTAGGAACATGTACAGTACGTACCTGTGTAATGAAGGAATGCTGCTGACCATATTCTGGGAAGGAAAGCAAACCAAATGTTTCAGTTTATGTAAAATATACAATATCTATGAATCAATCAACCATGGAAAGTAAAAACATGAATATGGTTAAATCTAACTGTTATAGTTCACTTACAGAAAAAAAAGATTTTGACTATGGATTGTACATCTAAACAAACTATGGACTGCACCTTAAAACAAACAAAATACCAAGTAACAATGTAGAATGCCTCATGAGCTTACCTCTTGGATACTCTGATATGGAAAGCCTATCCAATGAATCCATGGGTGAGCTGAATGAGTCCAACGTGTCTGCACCTAAATATACACTTGTTCCAGACTTGTGATATGGAGGCGGCAGATTTACAGTACACGGCTGCGTCATGTTGAGAAATTGGTTCATATGAGAAGGCATGTAGAATGCACTTGGCATGGAATTGCCTGAGGCAATACTGGTTGGCAAAGGAATAGGCCCCTTCATTGTGGGTATATCCTGAAGGGAAAGGAACAATAGTCATATTTCACATTGGCATGTGCCACAGCAAGGGTCAACAGATTTTCACACACTGTCAAGAATAAGCCGACACTCAAACAAGGACAAGATCGTGGTCCTACATTAGTTTATGCACTAACCATGGCAGATTCTGGGGGGCCTGCTAGGTCTAGTAGATCATCAAGGTCATCACCAATGATATCACCTATGATATCGGTTTCAAAATCTTGATGGGATTCAGGCAAAGGGTAGGATGTGCTTGCTCTAGACCCATTGACCAGTGTGGGCACACAATGAGACACCGTCTTAGGCATAGGCACAGACACAGGCACTGGAACAGGCTCGAAGTTGCAGGCCTCAATTGAAGGTACAGAAGAGCCATTGCTGGGAGGATGTTCATCCACAACTGTGTCATTCAAAGGCGAGTGCATTGCCACTGGAGATTGGACCGGTAGTTCAATCCCACTTTCCTGAGACACCCTAGAAACGTCTAAAACATGAGAAGAAGGTGGTTATAATCGTCCTTTGACAATCACTTCAAAGTCATTGTCTTTAAGCAAGTGATGGCATACCTATTTCTATATCATCCACAGAAGCAGACCCAGGAGATGACCCTGATGTTTCTGAATAACTTGATTCATTCAAGACGTTCAAGGCAGGCTGTTAATAAGAAAAAAGAACGTCACTGTCAGGTCACACACAAAAAATGTTGTTCTTCATGCTGTCAAACTTGAACAAAAAAAAGGATCATGGTTTAAGGCACTGTAGGTGATATATTTTGGTTGGGGAGTTAAATATCTCTATATTCCCATAGTAATCATTGCTAGATAGTGTTCGGTAACTGGAGTCTTTACAGCTCCTTAGTAAACAGAAAATAAATGTTCTGGTCAGGATACCAATTTTTTCCAATCAGGAGAGAGAAACCACACAGGATACAGGATAGACAGGTGATGAAACAAAGAAATTAGCAGACGAAATTGAATTGAAGATTGTTTAGGGCTGGATAGACGGGGAGACCCCTGTTCCTGAACAAACACTCTACATCATGACTATCAGAATATCATATTTATTTAACTTTTTAACCAAAACAATCATTTGCAGCACCTTTATCCAAGACATACCTTACTCCTAACGTAAGCTTTACGAATTTTCAATCCCAGCAATTTGGCAAGGTCCTGAGTCAATTGTATGACATTTGGATCCTAGGGAAACAAGAAAATATTTAAAATTATTGTTCAAAATACAACTTGAAATAAAGGATGAGTAACAACAAATTACCATATGTTAATTTATGTGTACACAGTTCTGTGAAAAATGTCTGGTTAACTCCCTCTAAGGAAAGGCCAATCTATGTTCTCTTCTGCCAAGCCCCGTGTCCAAATTTTTCCTTTCTTTTTTTACCCTGCCTACAGCAGTTTGTGACAGGGTATCGTAAATGGTACAGATGACGAAAAAGTGATATGGCGCAGTTCGGTTCCTGCCATGGCCACAAGATGTGCCCACAAAACATATTTTTCATCTCTCTCTCTAGGGGTCGTCCCCGTCGAGCCCTCCAGTGGCATCTCCAGTTATATCTACCCTCCATACATCTGGCTAGCTTGCCAGTACTTTCTGCCCCTGCATCTTCCTACAGGGACCTACTAACGTGGATGTCGTATACGATACGACATCCACGTAGGAAGGTGTTGGGATCGATACCCATGTGTTGGTGCTAGGGGTGTGCCGATATATCGTCCCACGATATATCGAGATACGTTTTCGTGACGATATGTATCGTTTTGGGGGGAAAAATATCGTTTTGATTATTTTTTTTTACAATAATAATAATAATCAGGCATACAAACAGTCCCGAGGTGAAAAGGGTGAAATTAGTTGGTGCCCACAGCACAAGTTTGCTGGCTGGGAGCTCCTGGGGTCTTTAGGTCTTCCCACAGCAATATTCCTCCCACCCAACACTCCCCGCTGACAGGTGCCGCCCCTGCCTGTAGGAGTACGTGCAATGATCAATATAGACCATATTCACATGGCGGCCATATTGGAATTTAACATTGAAAGTGCCACCACCCGGGGTGGCTACTTTCATTGACTTCATAGAAACATGGCCGCCGTGTGAATATGGTCTATCGCCCTCCCCGTCCAGCTTTCTCCCCCAAACATGGGCGTTGCACGCAAAACTATATTTTATATGTAGCGTAATCCCAAGTGTCTTGTATCCAGTCATATGCTCAGTACTGCCAATCTGAATGTTTTGCTTTTTAATTCCATTCCAGGCTAAAGCATCTAATGCATGAATGACACACATACTGGGTGTGCTGTGTGTGAAAGCTGAGCTCCTGTTGAACCCCACGGGCATCTTAGGCCGTATTTTGCCCGTGCATTACAGTTTGCAGTGAATTAAAATGTTTAGCGAAAAAGCTGTGTTTTTGAAGTAACTGCATACAAGACACTTGGATCATACTGTCGTTTTTAAACAGATTTTGATTTGCTGTTGTTAATCTTGGCTGCTTATTAACTTCAATTCATCAAGTATATTCTTTGTTTCTGGATTTTCCATTCACTATAAAGCAGTGGTAGGCAACAGGTGACCAGAGGGCCAGAACTGGCCCGCCAGCGCCAATATCTGGCCCGGCAATTTCTTCAAAATAATCTAAAATATCTGACTGTCCCACATATAAGCTTGTGGTTCACAAAGTGGGGTCCGGGGACCGCCAGGGGTCCTTGGGGGGGTTCCAGGATGTCCCCAACAAAATTATTGATAGTTCGGAACAAACTGGACCCTTAAGGCGGCTTTCCATATACATGGACTTACCTAGCCCCACCCCACACCGCCCACCACAGCGACGGTTTCCACTACAATGAAGTGGGTAGAGTGGTGTGTAAGTGGTACTAAACTGGTGCCTAAAAAGTACCCAGTCTTGGGTAGGTCTGAGCTGGGCTAAGCGGGGCTAAAGCTGTGATAAAGCTGATTGGTCGGCTCACAGCTGTGTCTGTCCACTCAGGTGTCTGTAAAATGTAAACACTACGGTAGCAGTGTTGCCATGTCCACTTATTATAAGCAACATTGGGCTTATTTTTCTGTAAAGTTGCTTGTAAATATTGGTAGTACTTTCTGTAAAGTTGCTGGCAAATATTGGTAGTACTTTTTTACAATTATCTGAAAACGTATTAGTTACTAGTTACTAGTTACTTTTCAGATATAAATGATTACATTATAAAACATACATTAAGCCCTATTTTATACCTAGGCTATTTGAAAATAGCCGATCTACAAGCTCACAACGCATCGCATCATTGTAGATCTGCTATTTTCAAACATTTTAGTACTTACTTTTGGTACCTTAAGTACATTTTGATACCAATAGTTTTTGTACTTTTACTCAAGTAATTCCAGACTTTCACTTGTAGAGTGCTTCTACATTGCAGTATTGATACTTTTACTTAAGTAAAACATTTGAGTACTTTTTCCACCACTGCTTGTTTCTAAAATGTAGTTGATTATTTGGGGCTTGTTTCATATGTTGTTGAAACCAGTGGTTCTTAAACATTTTCATGTCAAGGACCCCCAAATTAATATGTATTTGTCAACATTATATATGTATATATTTTTTTTAAATAGCAGATGCACACACTCACAATGTGTCGCATCGCTACGCGTTGTGAGTTTGTAGATCTGCTATTTTCAAATAGCCGTAGATAGTCGCTTCTTTTGGGATTGTTTTCATAGACCTGATTGCTTATTTTTTTCTGCTAAACCTGGCAACAATGAATGTGCGACGATACACGCTAATAATGTTTTTTATATAAGTGATGGCAACGTGTTTAAACGCCACACAGGTCTTCCCAACAATAGCGAAGATTAAAGTCAGGGTGAACATGGCCAAATAATAACTTAAGAGCCAAACTAGCTCTGAGGAAGCACGCTAGCATTTAGGCTAACCCTGTAGCCTGAGGCTAAGTTGGTGTGTTAAAGAAAGGGGCGTTGATTTCCTTCGGGAGGGGAGGGGAGGGTGGGGATTTTGCGAGTGGGGACTTTTGTGCAATGGAAACGCAAGACATTTTGAAGCGGTGCGGTGCGGTTCTGGACTGTACTGGACAGTGTCGTGCTTATGCTGTGATGGAAAAGCGGCTTTATACTGTAGGTCTGTAACTCAGAGGGTGTACAAATGGAACCATTTGTACACCCTCTGAGTTATTACCAGACTGGGGGTCCTTGAAATGAAAAGGTTTGAGAACCACTGGGCTATAATGACCAAATAGACACCTGAAGAATGCTTTCATCCATATTTAGAGTGAATGACAGGTTCACAAGTGAGGAACCTGCCTGGGCATGCCCATGGGGTTCACACCGTTTCGCTCAACAGATCTTGAGCTCCCATTCAATTCAAGAGCTTGTTTATCCTCTGTTCGAGTATTACCGTCTTGTCTGTTGTCTCCAGATAAAATGTAATTTATTTTTTTTAATTACTAAACAGCGTTTCCCTTATATGCATGCAACAGTGGCCCAGGGGACACCACGCCTTCATTTGTATGTTAATTATTATTATTGTCGTTATTTATTTTTACGATGGAAGATGACTCAGTTTTATATATTTATAAACTAAAGTAAATAAATAAACTAAACTAAACTAAAATCATTTTGCGCTATCTTTCGGCCTATGGACGCTTCATGTTACACATAGGAAAAGAGAGAGGGAAGGGAGATTGTGTTGTCAATTAGTGTTTGTTTTGGTTTGTTTTGAATAAAAAATCATGGTCAATAACTGCATCTTGTGCAGGGATGTATTAGGTCCCGCGTAGGGGAAAAACATCTTGTGCACAATTGTCTCTGCCAGCAGGTCAGTAATCCTGAATGAATAACGAAAGTGCAGGTATAAATCTGTCGTCATACATTTCTACGGGGTGTAATCAGTCATGGAGAATGCGGTGCTGATGCAAAACAGCTGGTAGGATTCACATTTCCAAATCCTCCAAGTTAAAGGACTTTACACCTACTACAGACTAGATGTAAGATTTGAGTTGTAACTTGTAACTAACTATATTCAGCTGGTGCAACCCTTAAACTGTTAGTAGTGCGTAAGTGTATATTTTCTTACTTAGAGATGGTGCAGGACCTGCACTGTCATTCTTGTGGCCACAATAACTTACTGAACGACCCCATGTCACAAATCATCTTCTGTAAATTGTCCCTGACTGTGTGATTTTACCAAGGTAACTTCAGAATGGAAGGGAAATTTTCAGTTCAATGATGAGCAGCCTGCCCCACAGAGATGATTAACGTTTGAAAAGGGCGCTATCAAGGTCATGGTCAGAATTGAGAATGGTTGTCCAAAGAGATTATCAACTTTTGGTTCGGAAAGATCAAGGTCAAAATCAAGTGACGTCTCTGTCAGTCGCTCGAGTGCAAACTAAGACATGGTCATGAATAGTAGTTTATCAGTAATAATGATGTGCTTGTTATTTATTGTATGGAACCATGTTTCCCTGTATATAGGAAAGATATTAAATGGAAACCGATTGTGAACCTAAATTCCATTGTGATGCGAGATCATATAGTGTAGGAAAAATATCCATCTTCCATGAAATTCTCATGATGTTGACGCCGCAAAGCGATAACGTAAAACTTGTCATTTCACGTCATCGGGCATACGAAGTGTACGCTTGAGGTTAACCAAAGCGCTTGAACACTGGATATGCACATGACATATTTTCAACTGAAATAACCTTGTGACATGTTGTACAGCACTTTGTCGCTGAAACATAAATCAGATCTCTCACCTGAGGCACTGCTAGAGAACACTTGGCAACAGCCTCATAGGCCTCTTGATGTCTCCCCAGTTCCTTCAAGGACTTTGCTTTTCTGTACAATGCTTTGTAGTTTCCTTCATTCAACTGAAGTGCCTTCTCACAGTCTTCTAATGCCTGGTCATAGATCCCCTAAGGAAAATAAATTAAATTGTTGTGTAATTGTTCTACCTGTTCACAACATTAAATTGAATGTTGTCATGATTAGAAATATAGGGTGGGACAGACAGTTGTGGAAGTTATGATGTAGCATCTAATTAACACATATTTGGAGACACTGAACAGAATGTAGTTTCCCCCCCCCCCCTTTCAGATGAGGTTACTGCCTGGCCATTGGTATTGTAGATACTGTTAAATATCTAGATACTGGAGTGGTCTTGGACATAATGCAATAAAATGTCTCTGATGGGTGGTGTCAACTTCACAACTACTGGTTTTACTTTAAATAGAACTTAGCATTATATGTTAAAATGAACGATAACAACAGCGATAACAACACGTTATGGTTAGTAACATCAACAGTAATTTTTCATCTACTAGGATTGGCATGTGTATGTGCAACCATCACAATTTCCTTACCGGTACAATATTCAAGTATGCTGCAGCACGATTTGCATACAACTTTTCTAGTAGTCCTGATGGAACAGCGATCTCTTCAGAATCTGCATATTCTGCGATACTCAAGGCCTCAGTGTACATTTCAATGGATTTTGTCCATTCCCCTTCATTAAACACATCGTTTCCTTCTCCAAAAAGATTCCACACAAGGTCCTCAATGAACACCTGGATAAATAAAAGAATGAGTTTAAATATTGCATTGGATATATAATAACTGTGATTTGCCTTTGAATTCATGTTATTTTGTATGGGTGAGCCTTTGTCTGTGCCTGTCACGTGAAAGTTAAGTGTTAAATAGCGATATATTCTGATAGTAATCCTTATAGAGTGTTCAGTCTCCCCGTCAAACAAAAAGTATATGTTCAGGTTGGGACAACAACTTCATCCAATCAAGAGAGAACTCATACCGGATAAACAAATGAAACTGAAAACGATGAAAAAACAAGCAGACAAAATTGGAACTGGATCACAAGCTGATAAATGATTTTTGTGGAGTTCTCTCTCCTGACTGGATGAAATTTGAAGCCCACCTCGAAAGATGGGGAGACCCCTGTCACTGAGCAAACACCATGTATGTATGTATAGTAATGATTACTAGCAGAATATAGTCAGAGCTTTCACTTTAAAAATATCACATACACTACCTTTACACCAAATATGTAGAAGGGACAAAACATGTTTTGACATCAAAACATGAGTTCTACTATGAGAATAGAAATGTGTTATTTTTTACCTCGTACTGCTCTTGAGTTCCGGGAAAAGGCAGGGTTGATCTAAATGCAAAGAAGTGTAAACTGTTTTCAAGAAATACAAAACAGGATAGTCAGACCCAAACATCGTGCTTTCAGTAGGATCTGTGCATAACTGTAGTCTTGGTTTTCCGACGGTGGCAAGGTGTTTGAACCAGAAACACATATGACACCTTTATGTGTGTTCCCGGAACAAATCTGTCTGCTGAACCAATCAAACAAAGCTATGGAAAGTGAACATGCCACCATCTGGAAACAGGACTATAGAAATAAACATAACCTGTATTTCTTTGTACAGATTCCTAAAGGTGGCCCATTTAACACAATGTATTACATGAATCTCAGCCTAAAACAATTCTCTGCCATTTAATTTACTCATTGCAATTAAATGTCATCTTAACTACCAGATAGTATGCTCTTTTCTTCATTAACACATCTGACAATTGTCTCTCACAGCTTATGTTGTAAAATGATGATTCATGTGCCCTCGTATTAATTTATCTGGGACTGTAGCAGTTGTAATGTATGCACCAATTGTGTCACTTTAACATATCTTTTGTATTTAAATGCTATTAGTGATAAGATACAATCTAAATCTACTGAGTACATAACTTTCCTTCTACAAGTTTGAGTGGTTCTGATTAGAAACCATCAAACGGGAATAGTACATGTCGGAATAAAACGAACAAAAACAAAGCATAACCTGTTGGCCTACCTATAGGCTATTAGGCTTGTAAATCCGAAAACCCGAAAATTGGGTCAGGAAAAGTATTCCCGTGACAACAAGTGCCACGTTTTGTCCGTTTGATCCATCTAACTAAGCCTGGAATCAATACCGCAAAATGATCTAATAAGACGTCATAACTTCAGGAACATCTGTCCAATTCTGCTGATGAATACTTGATTCTATGTTGCCATTGAGGGGCTGTCTTTACTAATGCTAGAAATAAATAGTCTATATTTTGAACAAACAAACCTTTCTCCTCAGGAGGCATTTTGACACGTTGTATGGTTAAACATAGCTTATTGTAATAAAATTTATTCTGGGTATATTTAATTTAGGTGCTACTGTGTAACTGCATGGACAAATCGTGTACGTTATACTATACATGTATATACGTTATACAGTTAACTGCATGTTAACTTTATGCTGGCACACAGAAACCCCTACAGTTAACACATTAAATGGACCACCAGCTAATGTCATTGGCTTCAGATGCTTTTACTTTTCTAATCTATGGCGTATCAAAATGTCTGCTGTGAAAAAATATCAATTATAAATCACAACTTAATAAGTATCCCCATTTTCTTCTCACAAATCGTATTAGCTTATAACTGTGATTTGTAATTCTGCGAGTGTACTAATGTAACCATGGAGAATAACCAAATGTAACCCATGTGGTAATGTTTTTGTAGTCTCCCAGAGTAAAATGAACACTGAGGATTTCACTGTGTGGAGCAGGTGACAAGCCACATTCAAGACAACTTACTGAATGAACTGTAGTCCTTTCTGAATCTCATGCCAACGACTCCGTCTGTCCTGACACGCTCCAGACATGTTCGCGTGTTGATATCAGGTCCTGGGAGTCAGTACCTACAATATTGACATAACAACAACCGTCACTGTCTCTTGGAAAAGAGTCATTTAACTTCCACTACCATTGAGGTAAAATCCTCAATGTTAATGTATCAACTTCAACTTATCAAGTTAAATGAACACTAAATATGTATGGGCTGTCTAACCCATCCAGCGATGTGAAGGTGGGGTTTGTTTACATACAAAAATGTAACCAAATTAGTCCTTGATGGGTTTCCCAGCAAAATGAACAGTTTGATGCACTTGCTAGAAGTTAGTTAGCCCAAGTCTAACTTCTAGCAAGTGACATCAAACTGTTCCTTTTGACAGTGACAAGACAAGACAATGAGGTTGTCTCATAGAGGTTTCACTCCGTTTTATGTCCCCATCCACAAAATGCAGTACAGTGCGATACAATACAGTGTACAGAATAGACAGATGTAGAATTCTGCACTAAATCTAATCAGCAACCAAAAGCATCTCTTATGGGGGTCCCTGCTGGCACAACATCTTTTCATATGGGGGTCTGTGTCCTAATACATATCCATGTTGGGGTTCATGACATACAAATGTTCGAGAACCACTGATCTACATTAAGAGTCAACCTAACACTGAGGAATTTATTGCGTGGTAATTAGACTGTCTAACCAACAACATATTTACAATAGTTTCACAATAGTTGTTTTAGAACTATACTGGTCTACACAATACAATTGATATTAGTAATTCAAGAGTGTATGACTGTAACCAAATTGACCCAGTTAAACTAACCAACAGAACTTAGTGAAGATCATATTTACAACACAGTTTCATTCCCAACATGATGAGTCTAGATAACGTCTCTGCTTCCGCATTCATTCACCAGACAGACAGTGACGACATTTCCCAATAATTTTACCAAAGGAGAAGCGAAAGTCTGATATATTTTCTGTCAAACGAACAAATAACTTAAAAACGTATAATAATAATAAAGCTTTATTTCTTTTTTTTAAACGTTTATGCGAGTTTCAATAACGTCCTCCAGCCAGTGAGCACAGCAGTGACCGACAGTACATGTCAGAGTTAACACACGTGTTAACAAACGGTAACGGTTAAAGAGACGTTACCCCCGTATGAACTATGAACACGTGTTCTAACGTCCAGCACCGAAATGACTGACTAATCATCAAAGTAACGTTAACGACGTTACCATCACTTCCTTGTAACGTCGCTCCTTCCTGATAGCCAACATGCTAAAATGCTATCGTTAGCTTCCCCTTCTCCCCCTATACCTCCATTTATTTATTTATTTATTTATTTATAACAACGTATCTTGGCCGTGCGAGCCCGACAACAACTTAATAGCCGCTTTGAATCAGAAATAAAGACAAAAACTTGTATTCATGTTGAAAACGCTTGGCGTTTTTCCCCCCTTCAGAGCAGCAACTGAGCTCCGATAGAGCTCAGCTGCTGCTCTGAAGGGGGGAAACGAGTCTTAATGTATGTTAATGTAGGGCTGATGTTAGGTTAGCTACTCTGCGACGAACACAATCTTCGTTCAGTTAAAAAATACAGCTTGTTTTAGTGTTATAATGATACATGACGTGAGAGGTTTGACAGGTTATCTATTTATTCCGGCGCACCCGTTGTTTCCTGCCTCGCCGTGTGTTGTTGGTTCTCGCCGTTCTCGGAAGTAACGTTGACACACAAAGCGAAGGCATGTTGTCTGGGGCTGTCTCTTTTCTTTCTTCTCCCCAAGTTTAGTCACACAACGCAAACAAACAATGGCCCGGCTTTTAACAGTAAAGAAATGACACGAACGGGGGCCACAGATGGCCCCGAATTACATACTTACATGAATGGATCGCAACGTCTGATAGTGTGCGGTAACATGCGCTATCTGTAAAGGAAACTGGGCGCAATTCTGTCTTTTAGCTCAAAGTGTTGTAGCTAATGTTGTAGACGTGCTGCGTTCTGTCGCTAAAGGCCGCGCTTCTCCGTTTTCTTCTCGTGACATTTGAGGCAGTGCACACAACGCGTCTCGGCTGCATTGCTGCCCCGCACTGGTGCTGGGTGAAAGTGCAGTTTAATATACGATACAGGAAATGTGACTATACCAGTTCTGTAGGCCAATTATGGTTCTCAAACTTTCACATTTCAAGGTCTCCCCTTAACTCTGACAGTGTACAAATGGAACCAAATGGACCGGGTCCATTTGGTTCCATGTGTACACTGTCAGAGTTACAGACTTGTAAGGGTCAAATTAGAACCCCCTAAAGCGGTGGTTCTCAATGGTCCGGGGACCACCAGTGGTCCTTGGGAGAGTTCCAGGTGGTCCCCAGCTAAATTATGGAGAGTTGATAACCAAATGGACCCTTACACATCTTTAGTGTAAAATGAAAATGATACATTTTATGCTCTCAAGAGTTACATTATTGTTATACATCTGCATTACTTAATTAAATAATTGTTATTTTGATCAATGTTTGCCTGTTATCTGTCCTATAGACGAATCCACAGACGCGCTGCCTGTAGCTGCCTGTAGGCGGCCATTGCTGCGGTGTCGCGTCCGCGGAGCGTTGACACCGCAGCAATGGCTGCGCCCAGGGCAGCGCTCCGTGGATTCGTGTATAGAGCGTGCCAAAAATCCTGAAGGGGGCGTCAACAAGTGTCTTTTGGTAGCGGCGGACATCTTTGAGGGGTAAAAACCAGGTTAACATTGCACAATGCCACGCCCAATGCCATGCCCCCCCGTGGTGACGACACGTTGGCACGCTCTATTGGTACCACTTCAATACAGCATGGAATTGGACAAAATCTATCCAAAGTCTTGGGTCTGAGAGTCTAAATGTCATCAAATGGTGGTCCGTGGTAGCCTGGTAAACCCCCCCTCCCTCCGGAAATCTCATTTGCATTTGGTTTCAGGAAGGAGGGTCTGGGATTGCTCACAGAGTAAAGCTGCCCGAACCGCTGCGCATACGAACCAATCAGCGGCTGCTAGGGGCGGGATCATCCAATCACCTGCCTAGTAGCTTGAAAAAATGAAACTCCGTCTGTCATCGATTCTGCGCCCGGAGTCTCAGATGCAAGTACGCTGTGAAACAAAATGTGTGTCGCAAGCTTCTTCCATTTGACGGAGTGAGGTTAGGTCCGTGGCTCAAATGCCTAAATAAATAATGGGCCTTGATATGAAAAGGGTTGAAAACCACTGCCCTAAAGGAACCCTGAGAGTCACTGGAATTCACTTTGAGAACCACTACTGTAGGCATGTCATAGTCATATTGTTCTAAAAATGTCACATTCTCATCCCTATGTACAGTATTGTATTAAACAAATCAACCATTGTAAGTTTCACTTTCTTGTATCTGAAACAATGATGGATTATAGTGAGGGGAGGGCAACCTTTCGGGAAAATAAAAAGAAAGTTACCTGGCTGACATACTGGAAAGAGACAACCCAAAAGCAAAGTGAAATCGAATGCTATTTAGCCCTAAATAGAGAATATACATAGAATACCTGAGCACTGTGAATGACCTATAGCTCTGGTCAATAACGTTAGAAGGAGTTCTCGTTCCTTCAAACGCCATGGACCAGGGTGACCCAAAACTAAGGAAAGCCTTGACTAGGTCTGACTTGAAATGTTGGAGGCAGACCTCATCGCCAAGGTTCGAGCTGAGACGGTGACAGTGAACACAGCCTTGCAATAGGGAAAGGCCGCCACAGACAGACCCCGCTCCCAAGGGAAGACAGGCTATATGCACCCACTACACTTTCTAACCACCCATGCCACACTATACCAAGACATCAGAGACACATACTTCCCACAGATTACATAAACCCGAAGTGAGTTTGAAAACATTACCAACGACAAAAAAATCTCATACTGGGAGAAATACAAAAATGTGCGAACACAGCAGCAAGATTTGGGAACTGTTGTAATAAAAGAAGGTTATAGCCAATGGAATACAACTACCCGTGACTACTAACCATTGTGTTTCCTGCACTATCTGTACCGAGTGGACCTCTGTCACAGACCTACTGCACATACAAACGGAGCTGCTACCCTTAAACACATTTGAAATCTGAGGCTTTTTGTATACTATTTTAAATAGTTTGGGGGAAAATGTCCTAAAAGTGACTGCAAATGTGCCATAGCTCTTTTACTTTACTTTTTTGCCAATAAAGCCCATTTGAATTGAAAATACATTAGTTTTAAAAGGCTTGTGACATAACCCAGTGCCATACAGTGATCACCAATCACCAATGCTTTCATGTCTTAACTGCTAATTGGAATAATAGAAGAATAGAAAACGTATTAATTAAAAAAAAAATCTAGCAAATAATGAATCAATTGTTTAATAGAATAATATATTTTTTTAATATTTTTTTTAATATTTCCCAAAATGTCTAATGGACAACAGACAAGAAAACAAACAAACAAACAAAAACAAAAAAACAAAGGTCAAGGGATGGTCGGAAAAAACTGAAAAGAAAGGGGGGGGGAAAAAAGTTTATATTATTTAAAAATGGACACCTTAATTTTGAGAGGTCTGCTACATTGGCCAAGTACACAGCATTTATCCCATCTTTTTTTAAAGAATTTGTTTGGGGGCTTTTTTATGCCTTTATTTAGAGAGGGATAGGGAAAGTGGGCTGACAGGATACGGGGGGGTGACAAGGTTTTAGTGGACATCAAACAACAATGAAACACAAATGTATGGGACTTTTAAAGCTTATGATAGCACATGATCCTGTTTCATCTACAATTTTTTTTGTCTACTTGGCTTTTATTCAAGTAGTATAGTAACCGAGTACTACTGTAAACAGGTAACACACGTGGACCATTGCTACTGTATGCCTTTCATAGGCACATGTATCTATAGGCTATAGGCTATAAGACTTCTAATAGATATTTTCCTTAATCCATAATATACAGATTCAGAATATGAAACATTACAAAAATCACCTAATTAACCAACCAGGACACTGATATATGATTCCTACTTTTTAACTGGTTTGACAGTAAGTGTTTATTCTTTGAAAAATAATCCTTGGAATGCAACATAGGTTAATAAAATAGCCATAAAATGAGACAAGCCTGAACAATCTGTAAGGCTTATTATATTTCATAACTTTATAACTTGAATATGTTTGTCTAGGTCTCGTCAGTCTGTGGTTGGACCATATCTAAGAAATTGAAGTAGCACTACTGGTGTGATTAATCAGTGGTCGAAAGTAACTAAATACATTTACTTAAGTATGTACTTAAGTACAGTTTTTAGATAGGCTACTTCTACTTTACTTAAGTATATCTTTTTGTCAATACTTCATAAGTCTACTCTAAACTTTAGTTACATGTTACTTTGTAGATTTAGATTATTATTATTACAAAAGAATGTAGAAAATATAATTGTCTTTATGCCAATAGTTGTATAAGGCCTTTGGTGAGGTGCTGGAGCCAAAAGGAAACTAATTAACACTCCAAACTGCAAAAATCTGACAAATGGAAAGTAGGGCTGCCTGGTTGTAGATTCCCACTTCTTGTTAAAAAGCTGTCTGATTACTCATTTTCTCTGACCATAGGCCAATGGGGAACTACATCTCTTGTCTTTATTCATTTGATTGTATTACCACCTACCGGAAGCCATTTCTGTTACATTCAGTGTATTCTTTTTCTATATTCATGCAGGGGTGCAAGAATTACCACCAATGCAAGAGAAAATGCCATTTTACCACTAGTATAATTTAGCTTAATAGTAGCCTATAATTTAGCCTAAGTCGCTCAAAACAAGACGGGGTGTAGACCCACATCTAAAAATATTCCTAAGTACCACAGCCATGTAAAATTACACAGGAAATCCTGCAAACTGTAGTAGTCGGAAGTCCTATATTTGAACTTTGTTTTTAAAATTTCACATGGTACTGTATAGCCGTGGGATCTAGGGGTGCTGCGGGTGTGCCCCCCCCCCCCCCCCCCCTTCCATAGGTGACGCCCCCGGCAGAAGGTTGAGGAGGACGTTGAGGATGAACGAATGATGGAAAAAGAAGAAAAAAAACTATTTTGTCACGTTATTCATATAAATGAAAAATGGGACTGGGTTGGGGGGGGGGAAATAGTCCTATATTATAAATAAATATTCCTAAACCACACCTTTTTAGGTTTTATTATGATCGCAAATCAGAGTCGTCTGTCCTCTGTTTCCTTTTTAGTGTTTACTTTACAGGCAGGCGCACAAGCTATCCTCATTGAGTGAACAGGTTGTTTACAACATGGTACAGAAACAAACTTCTGATTTCTATAGTGGGCCTAAGTAGTTCCCACGGCTATTCAGCATACCTCAGTCATGCCAGGGTGTACACTGTGACAATGAACATTCAGATGATGCAGTAGGCCTAATACCAATACATTTCATGTGTGGATTGTTTTGTGTAAGGAACATGAAGGATGAAGATAGGTCAATGTGAATGTCCCTTCAAAGTTTAAGGACAATTATTTGAGTATAATTATTACTTTCTAAGCACATGTTGACACATTAAGCCAGAAATGTTGCATCTGTTACGATGCAAAATACTACTGGACCATTACAAAATAGAATACAACATAGATAAAGTTTGGGTACTGAGACGGATAACATGTGACACATTTCAGCCACATGCAGGTCTTCCTCACGCTCAACTTTGTTAATAGTATAATTGTTGCCGTAGCAGGGATTATTTCTGTCCTCTTTTCCCCCATAGCCTCTTTTGTTCAACCTTGTAGTATACCATCTACATTCTGGGCCTCACACAGCATGGAATGTTTGGAATCTCAGAACCTCTTTTATCTGAGGTATGGCTCATTAACCTGCACTGATAAATTGCTAGACATTATTATATACATTCTCTTTACATATTTCACATCTAATATTTAAGGAAGTGACTGATGTGTTATATCTCTATAGACCAAATCATCATGACCTCATCACCAAAACAAAACAAAATACAGTATTTCTGGGTAGATAACACCAGCAGCATAGCATTGGAGCAGTACTATATTCATGAACCTTATTTCTGGAAGAACAGGACCAGTGGCGCTGGAAGTCATTTATTCCAAGGGGGGCTGGGCTGGGCAGGGGACTCCGCGCAGCCCCCCCTTTCCCACGCCACTGAAGAGGACACTTATGATATTGTTTTTGACAATTGAATATATATCTTTTACAAATATCCACAAGTTGACAAACTGGATACTGTAACTAATGTTCTGGACACTTAATTTTATATTATGAAAACGGGCTTAGACATTCTACCAGGAAATAGATGTTTGTTTACAAACAACAAAGCTTTTTGATCTGAGGTCTATTGAGTGCATGATACATTTTGGGGGGTCTGATAGAAAGAAAATTATGAGGGAGGATTATAAATATTTGTGACACAACACGCACAACACAACACGCACGCATGCACGCACGCACGCACGCACGCACGCACGCACACACACACACACACACACACACACACACACACACACACACACACACACACACACACACACACACACACACACACACACACACACACACACACACACACACACACACACACACACACACACACACACACACACACACTTTTATTAGGAGAAGTTTTATTTGGGACTCCTCTCTCCTCCTCTGTCCATGCTCACTCCTCTAGGGGGCGCACCCAACAGTAAACACTGGATTAGGCTATAGTGTGAACAGGCCAATGGAGTGATGCACAGGGAGATTATTCAAGACAGAGTCTAAAAAAAGCCATGCACTGAATGCCTACCCTCACTAGAGGAGCGGAGGCAAACAGTGCTGTAGTACAAGGCAAACAGTAGAACTTTCTTTGGAGCTCGAACTGCCTGTTGCACATCATGACAGGATTGTATTGGATATTTCTGCTTTTCTCTGGTAAGCTGCTTATTACTATTATAAGGCTAGTATCTAACTTATTGAAATAGACCGGGTAGGACATTTGATTGTATTTATCCAAGAACCAGCTTGAAATTGTTTATCCAGGAGTCTTATTTAAACAATTAATGTTGCATATTCATAACTATGCTCTAATAATCCTCATTTATACAGTATATTTTATATACTATGATACAATTAGGCAATTGTACATGTGAACGTAATTCTCTCTCCAAATGTTTCTATGGGAGTAACTGTGGACTCTCAAGACTTGTATCTTAACTTGTGTGTATATTACCTTGAAGAAGAATCCTTTTATTCCATTGCTAGACCTGGTTTAGGTTTTACTGCCAGGCAGGATTTTTTGATCTATGAGTAATAGCCGATACTCTGTGTATCTATATATATATAGCTATATATCTCTGTGTGTGATAGCATAAAGTCACACCAAAAGCAGAGTTGTATTCACTGTCATATCAAAGTAAATGAAACATCTTTTGTGATACTCGAAATTCTGTTGCAAAATTGTACCACCCCACCCCTCCACCCATGACACGCAAAATGCAGGTCAATTTCACACATCAAATAATTCAAAACAGAAAAGTGAAGGATAGACCTACATATTATTCAGTTTCACACAAAGTGGATGTACAGTAAATAGACCGTGGCATATGTTTTTGCAATGAAGCTTGAGTTTGTTTATGACTGTCATCTTTTGTTTTGTTTTCTTCTTAGTGGGCATGGCCTCTTTGGCGAAACACAGATCTCCACGGACTAAAAGAGGTTTACTGGAGCTTGCAGGAGCCATCAAGTGCAGCACTGGGAGATCTGCCCTGGCTTATATGATGTACGGCTGCTACTGCGGACTGGGGGGACAGGGATGGCCAAGAGATAGGGCAGACTGGTGAGGCAACAGGACAGAGATTTTGTCACAGATCATTTATTCTGCAAATTTCAAACAATAACAATAAGGAGAGGATGCCTAATTATGTGCATGACGACTTGGTGGAATAAAGTAAACAAATCAATCACTACAGGAATCACCTATACTTAGTGTACTTGAAAGAATATAATTTTGGTTAGTGAACAATATGCGCTAACCAAAATTATATTCTTTGAATACGCTAAGTATAGAAGTATACACAGTAAAACCCTCAGTGCTCATTTATCCATTTGTACACTTTCAGAGATACATTTACATCGAGAATCATGTCAGTCTTCTGAATGGATGTTATTTAGTCTTCCCAGCTCAATCGATGTACCACTTTTATGTACCCACCATTTCCGGTTCCGAATTGCATGGCAGCGCCAGCACCAGAAATAGTGTGAACCCATTGTACCAGGCGCGTGATGGGTGGGAAAGGCCCAAAACCCTGGACTCAAATTCCACACCCAAATCCTAATTACCGTCTCCGTCTTTTCCTTCCTAACCACAGGCATCAGCCCCCGCAAACCATTTCATTGTTAACTATCTGTTTTGCTAACTCAAGTGGTCCTTCCATTCCTTTAAGAATAGACATGTTGTAATTTAAATCTCAGCACTATGACTATCCATCACATGTCAGACTATTCTCTTATTATATGACATACTGTACAATTTGGTCTAGCCAAAGTGGTTGATGTGTTATTCAGTCTGTTTTGACCTTTATAACTGATACATCTACATTTAACACTAATCATATACTGTAGGTGTTGTCATAAGCATGACTGCTGTTATGGAGATGCAGAACTGGCTGGCTGTGAAACCAAGATGCGCAGGTATCACTGGACGTGTGAAGACAATAAGGCTGAGTGTGGTAATCTTTTTTTCATTTTTTCCCCCATTTTATATTCAACATGATGTGAAAGAGAATAATTTTCACGGTTCATGTAATAATGTTGAATAACGGATTCATGATGTTTGAGTGAATAGTAGTAATAATAATAATAATACTACATTTGATTTATATTGCACTTTATATTTAAAACAAATCTCAAAGTGCTACGATACCAAAATCAAGAATCAAAGTGTACAAAGTACAAACCCCTATGTTCTTTATGAGAACAGTACACAGACAAGTGAGATTGTAGAGATGGTTGCACAAAACCCACATTTAATGGTAATGTTGTGGTAATTTTAAGCTATGAGCCACAGAAGTGCTACTGTAATCATGAATAATAACAGCCTTAATAAGGTTTATTACTATTTAGTTACCTACTAGAAAATATAATTTGTGGAAGATGTTCTCAAAAAAGGTACTTTTTTCATATTGTGAGAACTTAAGAAATATAAGACACTGTATATGCTTGGGATGTTTGACAACATTATGACATACAAACAGTCTGTCATAATGTATGACAAACCTGTACTGTATCATTGTGTAGTTTCCTGTAATCATTGAGAATTCTAGCTCTTTACCACCACCATCCAGTCACTGAAAGAACGTACATGTTACTTCTTTCTTTCTTCATTCCAGATGATCTTAAGGACAAGTGTGAAAAGCTGCTCTGCAAGTGTGACAGGGAGGCTGCCAAATGCCTAAGAAAGGCACCGTTCATTCAGAAATATGCCCTGTGGCCAGACTTCCTCTGCGGGTGTGAACATCCAACATGTAATATTTACTGACTCAATAAATGTACACGTTTTCTTCTCTAGTGATTGGGTTGGTGTGTTAAGTCTCCTATATGAATCATGTTTTTAGCCATGAATCAGGGTTTCCCCAAGAAGTGCGCACGCACGCACGGACGCGCACGCACGCACGCACGCACGCACGCACGCACGCACGCACGCACGCACGCACGCACGCACGCACGCACGCACGCACGCACGCACGCACGCACGCACGCACGCACGCACGCACGCACGCACGCACGCACGCACGCACGCACACACACACACACACACACACACACACACACACACACACACACACACACACACACACACACACACACACACACACACACACACACACACACACACACACACACACACACACCTTTTTGTCCTTGGGCTATCGGATTAGGCATCACAAAATTATCAGTGAATATCTTTCAGACCCAAGATGAGCTGTTATTATGTTTGGTAAATAAATAATAATTTAAAAGCCCTGCCCTTCCTATTAATTACAAATTGAGGCAGGAACAGCAACAATGAAACAAGTCTGTACATAGATAATTCTTTACTTAATATTTTCTTCATGTTTTGGAATTGCATATTTATTGAGCACCCAAATATTACACTTAATCATTTAAACCCTATATACTTGGTCCCCCATGATGGCTCTAAGCCCCCTTCTTTTTCCCCTCAAATATCTTTGCCAAATATAGGCAATCTACAAGCTCACAACATGGCGTGTTATGAGCTCGTAGATCTGCTATTTTTGCCAAATGTTTGCTCCCGAATAAGAACGCTGAGGTTCATGTGGTTATTTGGTTTCCCCAGTGCTATGGTGGGTGAAGTACTACACTACACCTGACTACCCTATTGTCTTTTCTTGTAGAATAAGCTCACGTTCCTCCATTCGGATGCTGGATAAAGCTCACTTTGGCACAGATGACACGAGTATAGCTGGCTGTTAGCTCGGCAATGTAACCCTCAGGCAAAGATGTATCGCCTTTAACAAATAGATGTTAAAGGCGATACATACTAGTACATACATTTGCGACAAGGAGAAAATGATCCCGACAGTCTGTAATCTATCTGTAAATGATCAGTCTGTAAATGACTAATCCATGCAATCAATCACAATAGTAAATTAATTCTAGGAATCTTCCCCCCCCCCCACACACACAAGAATCTTTCTTTACCCGTGGCAACAGGAGCCCTTGAGAATGACCCTTTGTTTAAAACTAATGCCAATTTCCTCCTGATTAAAATGTGATAAAGCATATTAACTGCTTACTTTTTGCGATTATTTCAATTGCTGTAGAAATCTTTTGCAAAAAATGGAGTACAAAAGTCTATATTCTTATTATAGTGTTTATCTTTTAGCATGTGACATTGCATTTTTGTATGTATGGGGAAAGTATGAATAACATCACAACATACCTCATATAAAATGTGTCATTACAGACTAAACGACATAAAGGACATGGGATTTCTGATTAATGTTCCCTTACTTTCAGGAAAATATACAGGAGAATTATAACAGTAGTTTCTTACAATGGGCAGGCCACTGGAGTATATGTCCAGTTTCTCGGAAACTCAGTCAAGACTTAGCCAGAAGATTAAATGTTGATCAGCAAGGGACAGATCAGGTATCTGGTCCCTAACAATAGTATTTTTGTCTCCTGAAACATAGAGCCATGCCTTATAGTTCTGGAGTCTCCAAGTGCTCCAATATTGTAGACAAAATGCTATAATCTTTTTTATAATAATGGTATTTTATTTTATTTACTATTTAAAGTATTTGCTTGTAACTTTTGATTTTAAACAACTTGTGTGTACTATTTGATAAAATTCCACTTAGATGACATGTTAACTTGATAATGGCATGCTCATAAAACTGGTTTGTATTTTATTTGGCAGATTTACTCCTGCAACTTCCATATCTTGATGATGTATTGAATAGTGTGTACGTTACGTAATGTCTGGGCTGTAGAAATATTTTCCTTTTGTGCCACAATATTGAGATGATTAAAACATGAAATGAAACACCAAGGGTTTAAGTCTGCATTTATAATTAGAGCACTACACGCACACGCACACACTCTCTCACGCATGCATGCAACTTTTCACTTGTTGCATGCATACCGCCTCCCCCTGGTCAGCTAGGGCGCCTGATGGAGGGGAAAGGAACTGGTTGGAATAACGTGTTCCTTCCACGTGTTACGTCCTACCGGGGAAACTCCCCCCCTGTCAGGTGAAGGAAGCGGCCTGCTCACTCCTCATGCATTGAAGGAAGCATGAGCTCGGTTCGGGGCTCTCCCCAGGCTGGCAGAGGGAGAGTAGGTAACGCCCAGGATTACAAGCTCAGGCAATTGGCACTGGGTGAAAAAAATTGGTTACAAAAATCGTGGGATAAAAAAAAAGAAGAAAACAATCCATATCTCGAAATATTAGAATATTACACGAGACCACTCAAAAGAAGGCTTTATAATACATATACATATACTGTATATAATATAATATAGTCTTTGTCAGTTGGAAAACTCATATGTCCAAAACTGTTACTTTTCAGGATAAAATAGCAACAGCAGCAGATCTACAAGCTCAAAACGCGTCACTTTGCACCACGTTTCATGTATGCCCTACTTCATACACATAGCTGACACAAGGCAACATTTTGTGTCTGCCAAATTCACACAGTTTTAATATAAATCAACACAAGTTTCGTCCCTTCACTCATTGGATGGAAGTCGGTATGGACCTCTGGGGGAAAAAAATTACCTCTGGGGAAAGAAAATTGCTTGCTATAGAGTGTACCTCCTAAAGTCCTTTTGGAGATGCACTTCTGCACCTCCACAAATGTGAAATGTTGTAGACACAATATTTCCCCCCACGCACGCACGCACAGATGCACATTTCTTTTTTTGGGGGGCTTTTCTGCCTTTATTGATAGTGTATAGTGGAGATGGACAGGAAACAGGGAGAAAGAGATGGGGAGAGACATGCAGCAAAGATCGTCAGGAACGGGACTCGAACCCACAATGCGCTCATCCAGGCTACATTAGAGCCTATAAGTGCCCGGACTCCTGATGCATATTTAACCACAATCTACTCTATAAAAAGGCTGCCTTACAGGGGTAGGAGACAACCAAGTAGGATTGACAGACTTGACACAGGAGAGCCATTTTCACCAACATGCAGTTTGTTTTAGAGGCTATCAGCTCGACCTGTGGGTCCGTTGCTGCCTTCCAGAGGTCATACATGTCCTGGCCGTGATGACCATGCGAGTCCATCATCTGCCTGTAAATGCATGGGTGGTAGGGCGCCTTGACCCCTCAACAACCAGGCTCCTCGCTACCTTTCTGAACTCCTTCAACGCCCCGCCCCCTCCCGCTCCCTCAGGTCTGGTAATGCCAACCTCCTGGACACGTCCCCAAGACAAAGAAATCTGGGGTAACAGGGCCTTCTCAGTGGCCGCCCCCTCCCTATGGAACTCACTCCCAGCTCACATCAAAGCTGCCCCCACCCCCACCCTCACCACATTTAAAACCACACTCAAAACCCACCTTTTCCGACTCGCATTCCCTACCAGGGGATTATGATTTGGTAGGCCCTACCTAATCATAATCCCCTTTAGTTTAACCATTTAACTCGTTTTTTTCCCCAATAAAGATGTTTTTATTCTCTTTCTGTAAAGCAAATTTGAGTACCTAGAAAAGCTCTATATACATTGTATGTATTATTATTATCATCATCATCATCATCATCATCATCATCATCATCATCATCATCATCATCATCATCATCCTATAAGCCACCAAGTCTCTGTCCACAAAGAATGTCTGTCTGCAAATCTCTGTACGGGGCATAACTCGGGGAACGATAGATCAAATGGTCCCAGATTTGGGGTGTGAGAGCTTCAGATGACCCTTTGATTGAACGTACCAAACGGCAATATAGGCTCACTGGAAACTCTGCTGCACCAGTGGGTCTCAAATTGGGGTCCAGGGACCCTCGTGATTCCTTGAGGGGGTACCAAATGTCCCCTTAAGGGTCCATTTGGTTCCATTTGTACACTCTCAGAGTTATGGGGGTCCTTGAAATTTAAAAGTTTGAGAACCACCGTACTACACTAAATGGAACAGAGCCTTCATTAGAATCATTGCTAACACCTGAGAAGGAAGTAAGGAAGGGGCAGCGTGATCTAATATGAGAGTGACAACACTAGCGTCGACACCCATTGTGAGAATGGAATGCGGAAATGCTCGTTCTATCTCAATGAAGAAGTTCCAATGTTTGGAACTATAGCCCATAGCGGCCCGCTTTGCGGCGAGATCAAAGCGTGTCATAACTCTCTCTCTATATGGGTCTGGGAAGGGGCCCAATTTCTTTCCAATATGGCTGCTGTGCATAGAGCCCTTTTGGAGGGTCTTATGGATCCCAAGAATCCAAAAATCTGAGGGCCTGACAGGCACAGGATTAAAAAAACAATCTAAGGTGGAGGCGCAATTCTAGTCTTCTCTGGTAGGTTTATCAGGCAGGGCTTTGTGAGACGTTTGTGCCAGGCTTCGTGTGACATTCGTATATCCAATCAATTCCACATTGTATCCTTATATTTGTGGGATCGCTTTAGCGATCACACAATCCCACACTGTTTCTTCAGGAACAGTACTTTCTAGTTATGTATATTATTCTCACCAGTAGAGGGTGTAGTATATACCCAAATGTTTTATGTGACTGTAAGGGTATGGTGATATGACGTAAGTCTCATGGCCTGAAGATAGAAAAGATCAGAGTCTCTGAGCCTCCTGAGTCGGGCCACTCTGTACAATTTGCCAGACGGTAGCAGAGTGAACACTTCATTGCTGGGGTGATCCTTGATCATTATTTTAAATCTATAGGCCTATGTAGATTGCAGTGTACCACTTGTGAACACAGTATTAGGAGAGGATGCTATGGTGCAGTGTCCAAGGTCCAGAACTGGAAATAAGTATCTAGGTCATGGCCCACAAACACTTGCTCAATTGCTCAATTGTGTCCAATCATCACTGGATAATGAGTGATGAAGTTGTGAAAGTCATATGCTCTATTCATAACATGGCAGGGATTCCTCAGATTCCTACATTTACTTGTCCCAAATTTCTCAAATGAACAATTTAAACTTTAGGTTTTTGTAAATCTATTATTATATAATAAATAAGAACGAGAGGGAAATGCTGTTAGGGAAATGCTGTTAGATCATACAGTACTGTAGATATAAATGTTGATATAAATCCATAGATGCACATAGATTTTCATAGACAGTAACTTATCAAGGAAATATTGTGCATACTGTAGAATTATAAAATTATATTATATTATCAATATTAAACAATGCATACAGGACATAGATATTTTGATCATCAACTAATTGGGAAAGAACAATGTTTCTCTATGTTATTCCCTCAATAGGAAGCTCCCACAGACTCTGGGTTTGTGGACTGTCATGTGCTGCAGGCTATGTAACACATTTATTTTATTTAATGTAGATGACTATTGAAATATATCCCTAGTAGCTAGTAATCATAAATGTGCATGAACAGTAAGGGAAATTGCCAGATGCCCTGCCGGGGATTAGCTGCTGTTTACACACACACACACACACACACATAAAAAAAAAAATTAAAAAAAAAGAAAAGTCTTATGTACATTTAAAGCGACACTTTTTAAAGAATAAAATGTAATTTTGTCCAATATGTATGGTAGAGTATGTTAATACAATATAACTTAGGCCTATACAATTCTCAAATTAAGTGAACTTTTTGTTGTTGTTGCTAGTTTCCATACTAATCATGAATTTTCAACTTCATTTGTCAGTGCAATGATCACATTTTGGTGTGCAACCAGAGATAATAGAGTTATACCCTAGAAGACTTAATTAATGAACAATTAAGTTAAAGTTCTCTCTCCTGATTGGATACAATTTATATTCCAACCTAAAAATGCATTTTCTAAAGAGCTGGAGGTACAGTTACTGAATACTCTACAGCAATATAGGCTACTATCAGAATAGAGCTATATAACACTGATTTTAACACAGCATAATAATCATCATTATTATTGTGGGATCGCTTTAGCGATCACACTAATGTTATCTTCACTAGTTATTATTATTATTCCGCCCGTTTTTGGATTGGTCAAGCTTCACGTGACATCACAATATGTAATATATATAAAATCATAAAAATAAAAAAATTTATCAGGAACAGTACTTTCTAGTGTGATACTATCAACATTCATCCTTAGCGATCCCACACTGTTTCTTCAGGAACAGTACTTTCTAATCTGAAGATGTTATGCAAGCTAGCATTTATTCAGTACGGTGTGGAGCAGTCTGAACTCACACATGACATCAGGTGGGAACTGGCAGCTATGACTAGCAACAATAACTGAAAACATAACATAGCCCTATAAAAAGAGAAACAAACCGTATAGTTTTGGACCGCGACAGAGGCGTCTCAAGCAAACTTTTTTTACTTTCATATTGTAATTATGTCATGTATCTCCTATCAAACAACTAGCTTTATTATTTTAATATTCAATATATATATTTTTTTATCTCATGACATAATGATTTTATAAGGGGGGGTTTGGGGGGGGCACCAAATAATCTTTCTTAGGGCTACGAAAACCCTAGGGCCGGCTCTGCTTGCAGGGTATCAAACGGAACAGATCCTTGCGGACGCTTTTTCGTGTCTGCCTGGATGTTGTGGAGAGGATGACTCACATTGACCATTAAGGCCCGTGTCTTATTGTTTGTGCTGATCTCTCCACAGCAGACTCCAGTAGGAAAATTGTCGACTATTTTCACTCAAAAGGAAAAGCATTCATTCATCGTAATTGAGGCAAATAAGGTTTGAAATGGCCGGGATAATGGTCTGAAATCAGCCCTGATACAACAACAAAGCTGTTGTGGTGCAAGCAGTGTTGCAAGATTCTGTAAGAGAAACAAGCAACCAGGTATAGGAAAACCAGCCCAAAAGAAGCATCTATGGGCCACATAGATATCTACCGATCCGCTGGGCATCAAATTATTTGCTTAGGAATGAGACTTTAAACTTTAAACTGTTCATTCTTGAGAGGAGTCATTCATTCACACACACACATATAGTGTGTTTTTATCACACTATGCCCAAATATGGATTACTGATATCATAGTATTGACACAATTCAGATCATAGATTTTGCCATAATAGCCATTCAGGTTGAGTAATGTCATTAGCTATTCCATATAATGATGTCATCACACAATAATATCACATCATTATTACATCAGATGTAATTGTCCTTTTAAATGTCGTTATTGCATTTTCCAACACAACACCATTCAGGGACTTCTTACAACCTCTTCTGTAAATTAGTTGCACTGATTCACAGTGGTGTTGGTGTGTGAAATGTTTCAGTGGACGATGCATCTGAAAGGAGGAAGTAAGAGTTACTACCGAGCTGCTGTGGTAGTCGGACACAAGGTGTACTCATTTGAAGGATACAGTTACAGTAACAAGAACAACAGTGATCAGATTGAAGTCCACGTCTTCAACACAGTGTCTCTACGCTGGAGGAAGTTGACCCCAGAGACAATTGGAAGACAAGAACATCACCTTGAGGTTCCCTGAGTGCGCACGGGCCACACAGCTGTTCTGGTAGAAGAAATTGTCTACATCTGGGGGGGATATCCTTACTGTAACGTGCTTTATGCATTTGATGTTGACAACCACAGATGGTCCAAACCCAATATTTCTGGTAATGTTCCAGAAGGGAGGCAGTACCACTCAGTCTCTGTCTTGAGGAAAGTCATGTATATTTATGGAGGAAAAGTCCAACTGACTGGACGCACTAATGACATCTACAAGTTGGACACCACCACAATGGTCTGGTCTTTAATTAACACCAGAGGCACTCCAGCACCTGGATCATCAAGTCACTCTGCCACAATCATCGGGACAAAGATGTTTGTATTTGGTGGCAGGGGGGTCCCAAAGGTCTGCTACAACAACATCAGTGTGTTTGACACAGAGACCAACTGCTGGCTGAGCACAAATTCTGCACAGCGTTCTCCAGAAGGACGCGGTGGTCATTCAGCCTTTGCCTACAATGGAGAGCTGTACATATTTGGTGGCTACAACGCGATCCGGGACTGTCACTTCAATGATCTGTGGAAATTCAATCCACAGACCTTCTCATGGAAGAAGGTTGAGCCCAAAGGGAAAGCCCCATCTGGGATGTCTTGGATGGTTTGTTGCATGGTGGGAGATCGTATCGTACTCTTTGGAGGATACAACATACCTATTGACGTGTATATCTTAGATTTGAGTCCGAATCTGAAGATGTTATGCAAGCTAGCAGTTATTCAGTACGGTGTGGAGCAGTCTGAACTCACACATGACATCAGGTGGGAACTGGCAGCTATGACTACCAACAATAACTGAAAACATAACACAGCCCTATAAAAAGATAAACAAACCGTATAGTTTTGGACCGCGACGGAGGCGCGCCGTCTCAAGCAAACTTTTATTTATTTATTTATTTTAATTTACTTTATCTTCACTAGTTATTATTATTATTCCGCCGGTTTTCGGATTGGTCAAGCTTCACGTGACATCACAATATGTATTATAAATAGGTAGGACAGAATTAATTAATTAGTACTTTCTAGTGTGATACTATCAACATTCTTAGCGATCCCACACTGTTTCTTCAGGAACAGTACTTTCTAGTTATTATTATTATTACTAGGCTACTACTACTACTAATACTGCTAGAAGGCTGTAGGCCTTGCAAGGAGTTGCAAGTCTAAATGGATGAGGGAACTTGGGAAAAGAAACTGTAGGCTACAGCTTTTAAATGACTTGATAATGATAATTGATTTAAAAAAAAGTTCAAAGTGGATTGAATAACATGTAGGCTAACAAGAACAGGAGACCTGGTTCTGCCAGACCCAGACTTCACATGACGTGTCAGCCTGTGTCTATGCCCATGTATCGACGAAAGGGGGACAGACTTTTATGGCTGGGGCCGGAGGACAAAGTGACAGACTTTTTTTTGGCTGGGGCCGGAGGACAAAGTGACCATGCCCATGTATGGACGAAACAGGTACAAAGCCTCATGTAAGCCTGACCCCTTGGGTCTGGCAAAAAGACTATCTAATCTAGTCTCCATGTTTATGTCACATGATAACCAGCCATGTCTATATCAGACATTTGATCCACTAGCCTTAATAATCAACTGGAAGGATTTCACAATCGTGGGTGATTATGCTCCTCGCAGCTTCCAAGGTAGAAGTCACACATCTCATGTTCAATTTACAAAAGGCACGGACGGGGTTCGAACCCGCGATCTTCGGTTTACGAGACCGACGCCTTACCACTTGGCCACCGCGCCTGCGCCTTACGGACCGCCATGAGAATTTATCAACAATAAACCTACTAAACATCTCCGTGTTGATGGATGGCGGTATCAGAAGTGTAAACACGTTGAATGCAGAGAACATTTGTCAACCATGCCGCGTAAGGACATGTAGCTAGAAAGCTACACAAAACGGACCAACGGAGATGATGATGTATCTCTTTGGTTCAGCCACTAGAGGGAACTGTTAGCTTCAATTTATAGCGTCACCAACGACTCACCATCTGAAACGTCATATCATGGGTGGGTGAGTGAGTGTGCTTGGCTATTTATTAAGGATCATAGAGTATTAATTATGATGTATGTCAAAAGCAGTATGTTTCCGTCATGGGCTATACAATAATCATCATTATTTTTCCAGTTAGCCCTACTTCGTCATAGCTTGCGCCTTGCGGGTTATGCCCTTTGGCTTTGGGAACGAATGCCCCTCCGGTACAGTTAGCATTATCAGAGTACCCGCTGATGCTGCGGTTGAACCTGTTGTAATAATACTTTCCGTGCACATTATCTAAGTACCTGGAGGCCATGACATCACTGATGTCATGCACATATGACCAGGAGGTCCAAATATGGGCATTAAAGGGACACAGCCGAGACAGATCAGAGATTTGTAGATTTATACATAGGCTACAAGAGGTTCGGGCCACTACGCGGCCCTCACACCTATACGTCGCACCCGCCGATCCAACTGATATGCCCATATATGGAGATCTCTGATGTCATCAGTATATGCCCATATATGGGTATGCTGATATGAACACATGGAGATCTCTGTATCAGTCAGTCCTTGTCCCTTGTATGCCCATATATGGAGATCTCTGTATCGGTCAGTCCTTGTCCCTTTTATGACTATATGGAGATCCCTGATGTCCCCCTTTTGTTCCCATATAGAGCTGACTGATTTGTTTGTGCCTGATGCCATGAGGACACATTTAGGTTAGACAACACACTCCATATTTGGGCGTGGCTGCATTGGAAACTCCTTATATGGTTATGGCTGAGTCATGGTGATATGAGCATGACGTCAGAGTTTCACCGGCCGGGCCTCCCTTAAGCTAATTTGAATAAAGGATTTATGGACAACCTGCACCGATCCGACTGACTTCCCATCGGGCATCACTCCCGCAATACACATGCCAAGTTTGTAGTTGATCTGTGGGAAAGTTCTTGAGATATGTAGGGAAAAGTTTTTTTTGTGAATTTATGTGACGTATAGCAAAACTAGCCAAGTTTGTAGATCTACTATTTTCGCAATTTCTTAACATTTTGACAATTGTTTTGACAATTTTTGCCTATAATGACATGTCCAGAATAAGGGCACCTGATTGAAAGTGGTTAGATTTCATTCTAACAATTCTTTATTATACTGTAAGACGTGTGAACGGTGCTCTCCGCTGGCATAGCTGATAGCCGTTCTATGAGATCCAGTTGGGTGTTTGTAATTCCTTAAGTTATACAATATGCATGAGGCCAAGCTGAGTCTTCTCTTCAAGACATCAAAGATAGCGCTCGCCTTTGGCGTCTCTATTTGATCAGGTATCCTAGAGGCTATTTGAAAAATGAATAAGGCCCATTTCCATTGGGAATGCCTTGGAGTTGCAAATCACACATGTTGAGTAGCTATTCACCTTGACCTGCTAGAGCACCAAATTATCACTGAAGGTTTCTGTTACACAGCAGGCTATTCAATTTGTGGCAGCAAACATTGAGCACCTTAAAATGTTATTGTTCAGATAAAATTCCACACGTGACGTGCATACGTATCTACGCGGATAACAATAGGCCTACTCTACAATAGCAGAATATTATACTTGGTTGGAGCTTTTATTGGTGAGGTGATGTTACAAATTTGAAAGTTGTTGAATGTAATAGAGCAAATTATTCAGTGACCTAGAAATTAGTGGCACCTTGTAAATATCGTGTTTCCCCTATATGCATGAAATATGACCACGGCTACAACATTTTTATGTAAAACATTTTTATTTATTGGAAGACGGCTCCATCTTTATAAATAAAAATTATATCATTTTGTGTGTATCGTTTTTCAGTATTGGCCATGCACACGAGTGTTTTGCCTGGAGGAGGTTCATAGGGCCTCCATGACTCCGCAACACCTGTCAATCTCAAAGACACCTGACTTCTTAATTGAGCGCTATTTTTGTCTCCGCCAGGCCAAAAGGCATGGCGAGAGAGTATGTTTTTCCCCCTGTCCGTCCGTCCGTCCGTCCGTCCGTGTGTCCGTGTGTCCGTCCGTCCGTCTGTGACCAGCTAATCTCCGGCACCGTTGTCTTGATTGCAGCGAAACTGTGCACACACACTCCCTGGATGGGATTCAGAACCTCTGCCCCAAATTTTTCTCATGGTCCTTTTATAGCGCCACCAGGAGACCGATTTGTGCAAAACATATTTTTTGACAGTACTCCTACAGATTTTGTCCAAAAATCACGCAAATCGGTACACAGTATCTCTATAGTCATTAAACGAAACGGGTCTTTCACATTTCTCATATTCCATCCTGAAAAATGTCTTCCAAAATGTGCAGGAGTGCTCCGTTTTGAACAAAATGCCTAAAATCATGAACACAGCATGCAATTTCCGTGAAATTTTGCACGTACATTCCCATTAGGCCGAGGAAGAACTACCATTTGAAAATGTTCAAATCAGCCTCATGGTGGCGCTATAACAGGCCGATTCGTGTTTTTACCTATAACTGCACCGATTTGTGTAAAACTTTGTATGCACACTCCCTAGAGGTCAAAGAAAAACCTTAGCCCTGCATTTTTCACATCTGCCTTTTATAGCGCCACCAGGAGGCCGACTTATGTAAAACACATTATCTTACACACAATTGTATCCAAATTTCACGCAAATCGGTACACATGATCTCTATAGTCATGTGATCATGACGGATCTGTTAGATTTTTCATATTCCATACTGATTGGCTAAGATTGACATCTAAAGTTTGCATTATTGGCTTGTTTTGAACAACATTCCGATTGCGGTCAAACTTTGCACGCACATTCACACTATGTTGAGGAACAAATGCCACCCTTTTTTAACATTGGCCTGTTATAGCGCCACCAGGAGGTCTAATTTAGCTAAACAAATGTTTTTAACAAAATGCCTCAAATCATGAACGCAGTCAGTGTCCGATTGGCACCCTTTTCACGCTGGCCTATTATAGCGCCACCAGGAGGCCACAATAGCCTACCTGACCTGGCGGAGACCTGTGCTCCGAGGAGCACTTTTTCTAGTTATTATTATTATCTCTGCCAGGCCCTTTGCACCCTGTCCGTCCGTCCGCGTGTCCGTCCGTCTGTGTTTGTGTTCGTCTGTCTATGAACCTGCAGCTAATCTCCAGGACTGTTGGCCCGATCGACGTGAAACTGTGCAGACACACTCCCTGGAAGCCAGAGCAGAACCTTTGTCCCAAACGTTTTACATCGGCCTGTTATAGCGCCAGCAGCAGGCCAATCTAGATTCTGTCAGATTTTTCATATTCCATCCTGATTGGCGTTTTGAACAAAATGCCTCAAATCATGAACGCAGCGTGCAATTGCCGTGAAACTTTGCACCCTCTTCCTGTTATAGTGCCACCAGGAGGCAGATTTTTGCAAAATAAATATTTTATATTACTCCCACAGAGTACAGAGTCCAAATGTCACGCGAATTGGTACACATTCTCTATAGTCATGTGATCCAGACGGATCTGTCAGATTTTTCATATTCCATCCTGATTGGTGAATTCCAAACATTGCTGGCCCACAATAACCTACCTGACCTGGCAGAGACCTCAGTGCTGAGATGAGCACTTTTTCTAGTTATTATAATAATTATTTATTTTACATATATATTTGCCACAGCTGCTACAACTTAATCCAAGGGGAAACACTGCAGATACTGCTGAGTTATACACTCTTTGTTGGTTAATGAGTCAGTGAACTGTGGGGTCATTAGAATGTAATGACCCACAGGGGATAATTATATTGGATGAAAACATAAAAACGGTTTTAATATTATGAATCAATTCAAGACCTGAGACCCATATTTCAGTCTGAGATCATAGTATTGTTCTAGGGTATTGTATTCATGTGGTGAGCACTAAATAACTCACTCCCTGAGAGTATATGACAAGTGCTAATGTAGCCACCTTTTAAATAACTTTAGTTTGTGTTTTCTTCTCCTTGAAAAACCAAGCTTATTTTGCTGTGTATATGGGATTACCGGTAGGCCTATACTGTAACCAACTGTATTCAACTGTTTACTGAACAAAGATATTATATGCTAAATAAATAAAGATTTACTTGGTCTTTCATTAGGTCTAGAATTTAGTAGATGTTACGTTGAACAATTCAATTAGTATTTCATTATGTAAATAAAATACATTTTATATAGTGTTTCACTAGAGAAATATTGGTTCCTAATTTGTATATAAATTAGGCATCAAGCAGATAACATAGCATGGCTAAAGAATGATGAACACCCTTAAAACGTATAATTAGTTGCGTGCTGGTGACGTACACCGAAAATAGCAGATCTACAAGCTCACAACATGTCATGCTGTGACATGTTGTGGGCTTGTAGATTGGCTATTTTTGGTGTGCTTGAGTTCTCTGTACTTGAGAGGCATTAAATGCAAAAATAAATATGTAATCATGCTGTCCTATGAAGGCTCTTAAATCATGTAGCTATAGCTGAGCCAAAGGATTTTTTTATTGCTCTGGTAATTCAAAATATGATCCATGTTTAAATCAATTTTCTTTGGCTAATTAGCTGAGACTTCATCAGAGAAGAAAAATAAACACTGCTTCTTTCTGTAGGCTATGACTGACATCCAGTTAGGGAGACCAGATACCAACAAACCAAAATGTGGGAAGAGTATGTTTGTGTGGGACAATGTATGACACCTTACCATTGCTGAGAGGTATAACATTTTGAAGGTCTAACTTACAAAATAAAATGTATAGCCTATTCTGCCCCTTAGTTTCTATCATCTCTATGCTTTGCCTCTGGTTGATTCAGTAGCACACAATTAGACTATGCGGGTTACAGGTTAGGCCTTTTAGCATACTTAAAGTAATACTAGGTAACGTTTTCAACAAAACTAAAGTTAAATTGTATATCTTTTGCGAGTGGCAAAAGTTTCACAACACCCACTCCGTGAATTTCACCCCCGGAAGCCTTTTATTTATATATTTTCTATTGAACGTGTACGGGGGGGACTTTCCCGGGAAAATGACGTTCCTGGCCAACGTCATGACGTCGTGGCCGACGTCCTCAGGAACTACCGCAACGGTTTCCTGTTTGGCCAGGAACTACCGCGCTATTAACAAAAAGGAACCTCACGCTGATTTTAAGATAATGTAGGATTGGGAGATCGAAAAAGAACAGAAAAAGAAAGCACAGCTCATGGTAACTAATGCTCCACTGGCTAAGAGAAACGATCCGTAGATAGTATAAAACAATTAAAAGATCGCTTTTTGAAACGCTTCCGGCTTCCGGTGAAAACGAATGGAATTCTGGGTAATCGAGGACTAGGGAAATTGTATGCAGTGACGGTAGTGACCAGCAGAGGTTGCTAAAAATCGTTATTTGTGATTTTGCATTGTACAACTTTAAGACATATATTTTTTTGAATCCAACTTTTCCAATATCCAAAAAAGAAAAGTAATAGATTTAAATGAAGGAACATTCCTATGCCTTAAATGTTTATATATAACTACACATTGTCCATCGTTGAATAAAACAGAATTCCACTTAGTGGTTTTCCTTCTCTTGTACTTTTAGCGACTCTACCTACATATATTTTGTCCAACAACAGATATGAACACATAGCATGATGGTGCCCTCCAAAAACCATAAAACACAGTCCTGTGATGACAGCCATCCCTGCTTTCATTTGCTTGGGATAAAAGCCAGATTTGAGAAAACCATCTGTCCTGCAGTGTTTTAACTTTTGAAAACTAGAGCCAATCAAATTGTGGGCCATCATCTCTATATGTGGGGTGTGGGGCAGGGGATAAAAATGCTGTGCATTCCCACATAAATTGGGACACCTCTGATCACCCTACGTCCATTGGGTACCTGCTGATCAGTACATTGTTTTAGTCTAACAATTCCTTATTAAAAAAAGCCATGTTGAACAGACTATGGCAGGAGTGGTGAATGTCCCTGATGATGCTTTCAGCCTTAGCCACACCACGTTTCTTGTGTATTTGGAAGTGCAATTCACATTTGTTAACCACTTTCAACCATGGAGTCCCTATTTTGGGCATGTCATTATATGCAAACAGTGTCAAAAATAGCCCATAGGTGTTACCATTTTACATTCCAATGCGGGCACGTCACAATTTAGAGGACGTTGTAAATCGGATATGTCACAAATAGAATGACCTTTGGTGGCACTTGTTTGTACATCAGATCAGGGTTGTGTAGGTTACCAAGGTTACGTTACCTGACTGACATCAGCCAAAGTGTCTAATTAAAGTTCAGGTGAAATGGTGACCATGTCGTGACACATTCCGTAGTGACTGTGTGTGTCAGCCGATTACAGCGATATAGGCTACATTTGGGATCTAAAAACAAATTCACATTTTTTAAGGGAGGGTGTCAGGGCATTCCACACTTTGTTGGCAGTACAGTAGAAAGAGAATTTACCCATGTTTGTTCTATAGGTGGGTGGCACCAGATCGTTGTTGTCGCTCCCTCTAGTATTGTGGCTGTGGGTGTAGATCACTTTGGTGAGGTAGTTAGTCAGATATGAGGGTATTGAGGGCAGAGCCCCTTTGACGATCTTGAAAACCAATCCCATTTTTTATTGCTTAACCCTGTCTTCTACCCTGAGCCATCCCAGACTAGCAAAATGAGTTGGAAATAGGTGGGTCATGGGCCCCAGGTCGAGAAGTAGTTGATCAGTTTGTTTTGAGAGATCTGAACCTCAGATGTTTTCAGATACATATTAGTGTACAGTTTAAGTTTAAAACAAGGTTTGTAACACGCCATCTTGGTTATTAAAACAATATTCATTTGTGTCTAGCACAAATGAATCAGCTCCATATGTGGAGGAGGGTCATTGAGCTATGGGATTGACAGGTGTCAGCCAGGTCATATTATACATTAGCAGCATTCAAAGGTTTAGAATAATTAGCTTGAAGTTCCAAAAGTCACATTAGTTCAATGTCCAACGTCCAGGGGGTTAACCAAATTGGGGTTACCTGTCCTCTCGTTGCACCCTCTGGATGTCTGCATCTTTTGCAAATGAACCATTTGAAGCTTCATCTATTCTTCTAGCGACAGACACCTTTCACATCCTCCAGCATCTCAACTATACCCCTCGCACACATATACTCTTGGATGGTACTTGGATGATACTGGCGTTGTCCTATACAGCTGCAAGATTGGTTGAGTGTTAGTAGTGATTCTAACTTTTCAAATAATTACCATGGGACCTTTTTTTTCCCTTTCTTTTTTCTTTAGCACATTGCAAGAACTTTACACGGTACGGTACATTTAGTTGGAACTTCTAGCAACTTTGGAGAAGTGACTCAAACTCGAAAAAAAAATGCACACATTTTCACTGACCCAAAAAAATATTTTTCTGTGTCACACTCAGTCACAACACAAGACTATCTGCCTGACAGTAGTGCATTGTGAATGACAGCAGCCGTAGTGACAGCTCACCTGAATAGCCAGGCGCACAGGCAACAGCACCAATCATTGTTGGCTGACTGAAGTAGCATGTGTTTGATGAGACAACTTATATTTGATATCTCTGCCAGCGGCTCCCATGAAGTTTAATGATGAAATTTACTTTATATATTAAACACAATAAAATAAAATAAGAAAAGAAAGAAGATATTGTTGCCAGGGGCGTGCTGGGACCAAAATTCAGCTCTGGGATTTTTTTTATTTTTATAAAATATATATTTTGGGTGGCCCACCGGCCGTTTGGCGGCCCGTAAATGGCGCGGCCGTTCTGGAATTTTCCCGAATTTCCCAGTGGCCAGCACGTCCCTGATTGTTGCACATGACAGTGTGTTCTTCATTTTCATCTAACATTCTTTTCAGTTGTCTGCACCTTACCTTGGTTTTGTAACCTCTGCCTACAGAGCTGGTCAGGGGTTTTGTTTTCACCCCATTCTGTTCTTCTGTCTATCTATTAGTCATATTCCCACAATGAAATTATGAATGTATCTGAATGAAACTTTGTGGATTTACTCCGATTGACCAAAAGGGGTTTTGACAGAGGTGGGAATGACTTCTCACAAACTTTATGTAACACCACAATACTTTGAGGAAAGGTTTGTTATGTTGCATGCAACAACTGATTCACTTTTTGCATCGATTGGCAAATGAGGGCGTGTTGGTGTGTCCTATCAAAAAAGGGTGCGTAACGGAAAGGTTTGTCCTTAGGCAAGGAGGAAGAACGGATTGGTGGTGAATTCTGAGGGCCACACCACTTATTTTTTGATACGGCAAGTGAGATGTTTTGAGATGTTCTGTAAGAATGATGGGGCATTACAAATATTACATTTAAAAAGAGAAACTACTTTGCACCAGAAGGCAGTGGTGACACATAATGATTGAGGAATGGCTTGCTTCAAGTATATAAAAGGAGTTATGGCAGAAAGTCTCAGATTAGCACCATTAATGTTCTTTTATGAAAAGGAGGGCATTAACTTTCTGGCCATTAAAAGGGGGCCATTAAGAGAAAAGAGAAATTGAGCGTAGACACACTAACATTTATTAAGTATATATATACTTAAATGTTAGTAAACTGGCTGTTAATGACTATAAGTCTTTTTAAACAATCTAATGAAAGTGTTTCAGAATGTTAGCATCAAGGGAAATGCAAGTGGCAGCCAACACCATGGGTCCTTGCTGGAGTACTATGAGGAGAAAATTGGTCATTGTGAGAAGGGTATGCTGGATCTGACCCTGGCTACAACAAGACAAGCCAGTGTGAAATCCATTTGAAAGGTAAGCAGCTGATGAAGCTACACAACAAAAGCAATATCATCTCTCCCTCTCTCCCTCCCCTAATTTTCTTTTCACCCCTCTATCTCCTCTTTTTGCACATTTCTACTCATTAACCGCATTGGGTTTCCCACAACTTTGTATGCTAAATATGTTGGAATTCAAAGAAAAAGGGCAGATTGATTCAGGTCCAATAGATCATTGAAAGGACTTTTTAGCTTAAGGATGCAAATTCGGTTAAGTTCATTTTCATTTAGGAATTGTAGCCTCATTATTTTGTTCTTTGTACTTAATGTTTTGTTTTTCATGACACCTTTAAGTCCCAATGCCCTGTGATCAATTCATTATCTAGACTCAGCCTAATGTTTACCCAGCAATTATGAGCATATCACTCATGCCTGTTGGGTCTGTTACCATAGTTACAATCCGATTCTGCGGACAATCATCTGGTCCTTATTTCCTCCAATAGGCTTGCAGGGCTGAAGCTGCAATATAAAGTAAAGATGCTCATCTTTCAGCAACACACTAGTAAGAAACAGAAACAGGTTCATGAGTATGAGAAAGTATTGCATATTGGCAAGAAGGGGACGGCGCCCAGTCATGGCGGAACACAGAAATGAGATCCGACGACCCACACAGCAGGAGAGGCAGGTGAGAGCATCTACCATTTTGAAACTCAACTCCTCTTATTGTTCATTGAAAGTGTTTGGCGGAACAAAACCGTGACAGTAAACAAGATACGCCTTAGCATTGAGTCTCTGAATATAAAAGGGACCAAGATTAACAAAAAGATGGTATCAGTGTAGATAAAATGCATTTGTTGGTTGAAAGCGAAGAGAAAGCTCATACTTAAAACAAAAAGACCTGCAGAGCCTGCTCGGGTCAAATTTTGTTTTGATTGGTTGTTTAATGTTGTTTCTTTATAATACAAACAACGTGAGAAATAACATTACATCGGTCCAAGCTTCGCAGATGCTAATAGCATTGTATTTATACATTTACGATGATGCAGCTATATTCCTATACCAAATTGGCCTTAATCAAGCGGAGTCCTCCAAATCTTATTACACGGAACATCTGAGGGGAAGATATATTCAGCCGCCATCATAGATGAGCTTTGAGGCCAGCCTCATTCAGATCAAAGGCTTGGGGGTTAAATGGACTTTTGTTTGCTATCCATATGATTTTGAGGAAAGTAAATGTGGGCTGTAAATCTGTGGCTTAGAAAAGGACAACAGCCAATGCAGCATGTTCACGCTGCCCCCCTGCTGGGCGGCCCATGAGCCTGTCGATATGGCAGTTTGATGTTGGTTGGAAAATAAGAACCCCCCCTCTCATAACCAACACAGGGAGGGCTGGAACAGAGAGACAGGAACAGAGAAAAGAGGGTAGAAAGGGAAGAACCATCGACAGATGGACTCCGTTGTGATTAAAGATGGCGGCAGTTCATACTGCAGACTGCGAAGGACTATACTCGGTGGGAGTAGTCTGCAATTCAGCACAACAAAACCGAGAACCACACAGCAAGGTAAATCCAAATGGCCTTATTAGGTACCGTATGATGTCTACTTTGGAATCATTGAGGATGGAGACTGCCGTTGCCACAAACTTTAAATTGTGTTGTTTGTCATTGGATTATTTGTGTGTTGAGGTGTTTTCGTTTTTCATTTTCACGACGTACTGCCTCGGTTATGACCTCCCTCTTATCAAAAGTAAAGCACATCAATTTATTTGACAGCTTGATGTGCAGCCCTTGACAACATTAATGGAGATCACAATAGGTCTCCATGCTTAATTTTGAGTGAATCTTAGTCATCCTATCTCGCAAGATGAGGTACTTTCGCCGTTCGGTGCATGGCTACAGTAACATGTCATCGCTGTTATTCCATCCCAGTAAACAATGCTTTGCCTTTAGATTAAGGTTTTCCATGTTACTATATAAACCAGAAGATCCAGCAATATAAACATAAGTCTCTAAATTGTTAAATCCTCTGTGCCTAATCCATTCCTAGGCTTGTTCGTCATGATATATTCAGCCAGGACAAAGGACATCAGCAGGACTCCAGAATACATTTTCTGACAATCTTTTGATATTTCTCTTTGAAAATGTTTGAGAACGGAGATTACAAAGCATATAACCTGAACATGTGAAATACAACATCTAAATTAAAATGTCTTCTATTAGGATAATTTAATTATTTGTACACAGGGTTTTGAAATAATCTATTTCGCCTGTTTATTTGTTTTTTGTTTTTTTCTGTGATTTTTCTGTTGTATTTTCCCTTGTTCTGGAAGACAATTTGTTCTGGGGGGAAAAGAAAAGAAAACCTGCCTTTTTATTGTTTATTTTGTCAATTCTATTTTTCTTTTTTTAATGTTTCTAAAAACCAGTTTGCAGAACAGAAATCTCTATTGTGTGCAGTCAGAAAAGGAGCATTCATTTAAATGTCCTAATGGGCTTTTGTTCATCGTAGAGTCCTCAACAAAGATAAGCCTAGTTCAACCAAGGCCTACAAGGGGGTGTAAATCCACACTGACAGGTGTAACAATAGACAAGTGAAAGGAATGAAGTGGGAAATATGAAGTCTTCTGCTGGGAGGCTGTCACTAGATCACATCATTAAGTGTTGTTGTTCTTCAATCAATAGCATTTCTTAAATACAACTTTTAAATGTTTCTTTTGATATTTCCTATAGCAAATGATATATTTTCATGCCTCTTTCTTTAATTAGATGAAATAAATAACATTAATAAACAAGAATAACATAACTAAAACACTACACTACAATATAATTATTTGACAATTTTGACAATTTTCTTATTAGGTGATAATACCGTTTTTTTTTACAGTGCCATACTTGGGAGCCATATGGCAAATTTCTACTTCGCCATACAACTGCGTGGCTGACACATTCAGACGTCAAAGTAGCCTATAAATTGGGCTTTACTGTCCTACTGTTTTTCCAAGCAGCTCCATGGAGTGAATTGCTCAGGGCATCACAGTGGTAGTTGTGCAGTTGAGGAGGGAGAGATCATTAGCCATTCTCACTCCACTAAGGTTTTCCCAGTTTGTCTTGGGGCTTTTCGGTCACAAACCCATTTCTTCAGCCTTTAGGCTACTGCCACCCCATATTATAGCAACTTTCTTCCCAAGACAATCCTTATATCTACTTGTACCAAACACACACACACGCACGCACACACGCACGCACGCACGCACGCACGCACGCAAATGTTAGGCTATTAGTAAGGGGAGAAGTTTGGGATTTCTCTCTATTCATTTATGCAATGTGTGTGTGTGTGTGTGTGTGTGTGTGTGTGTGTGTGTGTGTGTGTGTGTGTGTGTGTGTGTGTGTGTGTGTGTGTGTGTGTGTGTGTGTGTGTGTGTGTGTGTGTGTGTGTGTGTGTGTGTGTGTGTGTGTGTGTGTGTGTGTGTGTGTAGGGGTGTGTGTGTGTGTGTGTGAGATTTTCATTAAAAAGAAATGAAACATAAATTAAAGCTCTGCCCATGACATGCACTTCTCATTAGTGGATGCAGGAAATAAAGTGATGCACAACAGGATTATCTAATTAATGACAGTATTTGGGACAGCAGTAGAGAGAGAGAGAATAAAAAAACAGGCGGTGGTGAACAGATTGAAGTCGCACAGTAGTTCATGTACATGTTACCAAGTAAAAATAAAAATAAAAATGAATCTACCAGCACAGTGCATTTAGCTGGCTAAAAGACCATAATTGAAATGTTATTATTAGTGTGGGTTGAGCTTCCTTCCAGAGCATTAAATACTGTTTTGGGGGCATAATTTTTCATAGTTGCATGTAAACTAAGTAGAGATTGATTAATACAAATGTTTTATCTGGAACTTGTTGGGATACAATATGGCTAAGCACATTGTTCAATAGCCTAATTAAAATATAGATAGCTCATGGAGTGCTTCTCCTGGAGATGGTTCAAATCAATGCCCATGCTGCTTACATTTCCTTATGTGGGAGTCCACAGCAGCCTTTGCAAGTTGCTTAAAATGTACCGAGTTCTGTCTGTTTGGATGCTGCTGGCTACTAGCATGCTGTGACAACCTGCTTGTGAACTCTTCACCTTCTCTGACTTGTCACTTCTGTTTCAGCCACAGAGACTGCAGTCAGGATTACTCAACTCCCTGTATTGCAGCATTTGTCTTGCATGGGTGACCATGACCTTCTCATTCAAACTGCTAATAGGATGCTTCAGCGTGATCTTGTGTCACTAGTAATGCTGTTCATTGTTTGCTGTAGTAGCTGATCTTCTTCTTAAAGTCCTCTGAAAATAGATAATGAAAAAAGTTATTCTTTTGACAGCCCTTGTTTTTAGTTTTCTGAAAAACTATGTTTTTTACATATTACAGTTACAGTTGCTACGCATCCCTGGTCACAAATGATGAAGAGATCACATGAATGCATTTAAAAAAAATACATTTAAAAATGCAGATCTACAAGCTCATGACACATTGCAATGTGATGTGTTGTGATCTTGTAGATCGGTTACTTTTGCTATTTTTGGTATTTACGCACGGCAAAGTATAATATAGTTAAGTGGATAATGTTACAAATATTACACTTTAGGGTGAAGTGGTGAGATGTGGAAGTGGAAGATCTCTGACAATTTGCTATGCCAGGACACACAATTGTATTTATTATTACAAAAATCTTTAAATCAGACCAATACCAAATAAAGCTCACTCCTCGACTTCCTGGCATAATATGACATTTGGCAGCTTCTGTTGGGGATAGTTACCAGTATGTGCACCGCAGAGAGGTAATATATAACCTCTGCAGTGCATGGCAAATAAATAAATAAAAAACCTACAGATTTTGCAGAAAATCTAGTAGTAACACAACATGCACAGGAATGACTAAATGAGATGGCCACATTTTGAACTCTGCTAGTTTGTTTACGAGAGCAGCAACTGATGTGAATAAATCTGAGCCTTGCTGTAAGAAATATTACATATTGAAATATGTTGTAGGGATTATCTCTAAAATTTTTACTTACATGATATCTCTGCTGTCTGGCCGCAATCAGCTAACTCCAAAACGCTCATTTTACAGGAAATGAAAAAACAAAATATACGTTTTTCAGGAAATGAAGAAAACCTTATATTTTTTAAAACAAAGCAATACTGCCTCATCAAAGTTGGTATAGTGACTTTATATATTGTCAGATACTTGCATGTATCATTATATTATCACCACTTTACCCAAATCCAGCTCAAGTGGAGTTAGGAGTTTTGTCCGAACAGCTGACGCCTGACAGCGGAGGTAGAGGTTTCAAATGGGGGCTGGGGCTAAGCTGAGGATGGATCTCCAAGCTCATTCACAACGTGTGAATTAATGCCCTGATGCTTCATGACACTTATCATATAGGCCTACAATAAAAATAGGACTTTAAATATTACAATAACTTCTGCAAAGAGGGGTTCACAGAGTTGGAGTTTCAGTAGAACAAGCGAGAGAAATGCTATGAACTCTTGTCACATTGCTCTCCTCATTAAACACTTAATAGATTTTAGAAATAGAATTACTTGTTTTCATAACATTAGCATCAGTGCTAAGTTTGATAAACAGGTACATAGTTTTAACAGACTAGGGGGGGAAAATCCTGCATGTTAGACTCGTTACTCGTTACTCTTTGTTTGTTTATTTCCGCAGCAGATCTGTCCTCTGTCTGTGTTCGCTCACTGCGTTGTGCTGTGGACGGCACAGCAGCAGGAGGAGAGGGGGTGGAGTTGCGTGGTTTGACAGACAGTTTGAGGATCCAATGGAGTTGGGAGGTTTTGTCAGAGGCGCTTTTTGGCAACAGAGTCTATCTGCAGACTGCAGACTAGGGGGTGTATCTCATTGTGAGACTAGGGGATGTATCTCATTGTGGGCGTTTCAGAAAGGGGGCGTATCCCATTGCCCCACTAAGGTTATGGTTAGGGTTAGGTTTAGGTTAGGTCCTATATTCCCCGCTCTCCTAGGAGTACGGTCCCGAGGAATACGAAACGCCCCCGAGGAATACGAAACGCCCCCCTTATAATACGAAACGCCCCAATAGGATACGCCCCAATAGGATACGCCCCTAGTCTGCAGTCTGCAGACAGACCCCTCTCCTTTTTGGTACTTTTTATTGGTTCAATTTATGATTATTTTTACACAGATGTAAAGGGTGTTCAATAGCGTTGATTTATGAAGAAAAAAAATAAAACTGAAAATGGAGTTAGCTGGTTCCCACCGGACAGCGACGATTTATAATAATATACTGTACTTAGTTGACTGGGGTCTGGACTTGGACCGCGCCTTTTTCCCCCCTACACCAAATTTCTTTGCCGAAAACAGCAGATCTACTGTACAATATTCACTGAATGTTCACCCAGAATAAGGATAGGGGTTCATGTGGTTAAATCACATCACAGGGTTCCATTATACAGATTTACATTGTTTCACGGTGTGTAGTAGTTCAATGGTTCCCCAGGAGGCAGGTCTAATAATGCACTGAAATATGACACTTGACACTAAACAATTATTTCTTGTGCTTCCCTTTTAAGGACCAAATGGATGGAAAAGACACATTTTCATGTCAGCATTCTCCATTGGCATGGACCTCCCATTTCAGAGAACTGAAAGGAATATTAACACTACTGCAGTCTGACTTGTTATATGACCCTGCAATGGAAACCTCAATAAATGGAAGGACTGGAGGATGCATGAGGCAGAAGGTCATAGTCAAGGTAAAATCTGGACGTTTACATGTAGATCTACCCCCCTCCCCCCCCCCCTCCGCCCCTCTCTCTCTCTCTCTCTCTCTCTCTCCTCCTCCTTCCCAGAGTGTTCTTTTTGAAATAGCCTATTCAAAAATGCTATCAGAAAATAATAGTTTTGTGACTGGTCAAAGCACAGAAATACATGTATAGAATGGATATTTCCATTCATAACAATGTTTTGCTTCTATGTTAAACATGAAAGAGGAAGAACTCAATCCATGACAGAGACTCTGTTCTGTTTGTTCCGTATAAAGCTGTGCCGGTTGGTTACTAGTGTATATGGTATCCATATCAAAAGTGCCATCGGGTCCCCCAACAAAAAGATGGCTGTGGACACAGAAGTAGGATGCTTAGGTGTGTGTATTTAGACATTTATATATGGGTCAAACTGAAGGTATATGAGGCTTGTGTGTAACAGGGTATTTATGTGTGTGTAAGAGTATACTGTATGTTTCCAGTCTGAGGTACAGTATATGTGGGCATTGAAAAGATGGCCCAGGGGCAACACTTGATTGGGGTTTTGGATATAAAGGCTGCACATGTTCTGGTCTCATGCTGTTAGTGAGCTGTTAGATCTCAAGCCCGTAGGCCTACTCTATAACTATCTTGTCTATAAGTGCACAATATTTTTCATTCATTCATTTTTGACAATGAAAGGAATATATCATATTGTTGAGAACATGTTAGTAGACAGAATAGATGGGAATATAATGCAGTAAAAAAGGCATTTCAATTGTCATTTTTGTTACCTACAGGCTTATTGCATATTACCCGCGCACGTACACACACACACACACACACACACACACACACACACACACACACACACACACACACACACAGTGTGTGTGAGTGTGTGGTCCTTATGAGTAATCCATTAATGCAATGTGATGCAGATATGCTTAGGCTCCACCTGATCAAATTGTTATTTTTGAATGGTTTTTATGTAATAAAACATAATTAAATCCAATTATAGTATTATAATTCGAGTGTACTTTTATCTTAGGCTTAGCCATGATTTTCCTGATATTATTTAGTGGAGCCACAGAATTTGACAACAGCCAAAAATAACCTTATTTATAATGATTTCGATTTTTTTAAGGGAATGTTCAGTAGGCTGTACCTTTATACATTATTTTCTAAGGGCGCCAATCTCTAAAGCCTGATCGATCAAAATCACTCATCTGCTTTTTATATAAAACCACAAAAGCCAATATAGAATAGATCCACTACAAATTATACATAATTACTCATTTACCACATGATCGACCGTTTATGCACAGCAACCATAGTCATTACACTGGGACATCGTTTATAACACAATGTGTAGCCCATTGTGTTCCTGACAAAAGCATTCAATGCATTGCTGTATGATTCAATGTCACGCCGTTTGCTCACAACCCGGCCTGAGGACGCCTGAAACTATTTCCCACTGTAATCACACGATGAGGACACGGGGCTAAATTGGGTAGCAGCGTCAGAGCCATTGCGCTTATACACATTCATTTGGCGGACCACTACCGTTACCTGTGTGTGCGTTTCTCAACCCCATATAAATCAGAAAAATAAGTACAAGGATATTTGGTGACAGGAAGATTCGCCCCAAAACACTCTCACCCGCATTTCTTTTTTCGCGGACTGCTCGTATTTTTTACTGAGGAAAATAAGTTAGGGTTAGGCAAAGTTTTAATGAGCTTATGTTTAGGAATATGGTTAGGTTTTGGCACCATTTTACTGAGGTTACGTTTAGGAATAAGGTTAGGTTTTTTAGGCATAGTTTACTGAGGTTACGTTTAAAGGACAACTTTAGTTTTTTACAACCAAGGTTTATGTTTTAGATTGTAATTAAAGAAAATAAAGTAAGAGTGTTAAAACATTTTTTTTTACTGCTTTCTATAGTTTTAGCAATTTTCTCGATCTTTTTTGCAGTGGGCGGGGGCATTCTGTCCAGTGGCTAAATATGTATTCTTTTACACAATAACCCGGTGTTTTCTTTATTATTATTTACAGTAGCTCTTCTAGCCCCCAATAACTCACATCTGGCCATCAAAGACCACAGGACCTTTTTTATTGTGTAAAAAAGGCATATTTAGCAACCGGACAGAATGCCCCCGCCCACTGTAAAAAATATCGCGAAAATTGCCAAAACTATAGAAAGCAGTAAATGAAAAAAAAAATAACACTCATCTTTTATTTACTTTAATTACAAGCTAAAATATAAACCTTGGTTGTAAAAAACTAAAGTTGTCCTTTAATAGGAATACCAGGTGGGGACCGTTCCGAGGCCGCCGGATTTGCCCCGGGGGGCGACCGTGTTTTGGGGCGAGCGTTTTTGGTATTCGGATATTTTCCTTCCTTTCCTTCTTTCAAAGACTGTGGGGCAATGTGTGTTGTGAACACGCGAGGCGCTGTTGTGCATCGTCCGCTCTGTAGCCTCTGCTACAACACAGACAGTGAGAGACAGCCATGGAAAGGTGGAGAGCGGACCAGTGTTTTCTTTGTTATTTTTAAACTCTGTGCAAATCGCATCTATGACACCATTCATAGTGACCCGTGTCGGTTCGTATTCCCGATGCACCCGAAAGCGGCGAGAAGATTTTCACAGGTGAAGTATAGATCACTTTTTTTCCCCCCTTCCCAGAGAGCTCAGGGATTGGGATTGCGGTAGTCGGAGGAGATATGTGCCATCGTTTTTTTGCTGTATGTATGTAAGTCAAATCTGAAATCGGAGTGTGATCTTTCTCCCTCCCTGCGCCTTGTATCGTAACGGAGGGGAATATGTGTGTGGTGTTAAGTTGTTCATTTAGTTCAACGGCCGTATACGCGCGGATAATAGGGAAACGATTAGGGAATAGTGTTTCAAAGTTGTGCACTTGTCGGTCGGCTGCTGAAGGGCCTGGCTGTGTGTGTGTGTGTGTGTGTGTGTGTGTGTGTGTGTGTGTGTGTGTGTGTGTGTGTGTGTACGTACGGAGTTTGTTTCTGGCTCCCCTCCCCCACCCGTACCGTACCGCCGCTGTGCTGCTCATTCTGGAGACAGTGTTGCCATGTCCGCTTATTATAAGCTAGTTTGGGCTTATTTGTCTGTAAGGGTGCTTGTAAATATTGGTGGTTGCGGTTTTTTTGGGCTTGTTTCTAATGTGTAGTTGCTTATTTTGGGCTTGCTGTGTTGTAATGTTGTTTAAACCAGTGGACCCCCAAATTAATATGCATTTGTCCGCAGATCCCCCATCTGAAAATATGTTGTGCCAGGGACCTCCATACAAGACTTGTGTTAAAATGTTTCTAAAATATTCCATTTTTTTCACATCTTCTTCAAGGTCTTTTAAAAAAAATAGTAGATCTACAAGCTTTAGTGAGCTTGTAGATTGGCTATTTTCAAAGGGCTCAGTCATGTAGCCTAGTCGCTTCTTTTGGCCTTGTTTTCATAGACCCGGTTGCTTGTTTCTCTCGCTAAACCTGGCAACACCGCTGGAGAGGCCAAGACATGAATGTGATGTGAGGCTCACTTCAAAGGAGACACTACGGCTGTACTTACAGCCTAGTACTCACACAGTCATACACAGGTCGCCAAGCGAAACGCAACCATTAATCATGTACAATAAACAATAGATACAGCATTAGATACAGTCCGAGGGCATGCTGTTCATGGATCGCTGTGGTCCCCATGCAGTTTATAGTGTCATTTTCAGTTATACTTCCAGCCCCAAGGCTGCAATTTGGTTAGTGATTTCGGCCAGGGTTTCCCATATTCGTGCTGGTCAGTGCAGTTACTACATGTTAGCCGTGCAAAGAATGTTGAATTAATAGGAAATCCATGCAGTGTAAGCTAGTGCTATCTCAACCAGAGGGATTATCCCATAGCATTTTGACTGCTGCAGGAGGGGGGGGGGGTCTGGAAATGGGGAGAAGGGAGGGGATCAAAACGGTCCAATTCAAGGGCAAACAGATTCTCAGAACTCTCAACTGTGAAATACGGTGGCATGTATGTATGTGTCCGTTGCGTGCGTTATGGTTGGGCAAAGGTAGCGGTATTAATAATGGGTTTAATTTAGTTAAGAAATGTGTACCTGTATTGGACAATAGCGTAAGTGGGCGTGGCCTAAATAGGAAGTGACTTTAAACTTGAAATTATTTCAACATTGGCGCACAGTTGCGAATAATTCCAAAATGTAAAGGAAAAAAATAATGATTAACAATAGGCCACAATTTTAACCCCCAAATTATACATTGTTGTTGTTAGCAGAGTGATTGATGTAGGGGTCCCAATAGTGTAATAGTTAGCAACAGCATCAATGATTACAATCGCCCTAGTTCAGAGTTGGGTCGAGGACCGAAGCTTTATTGAATTTGAAGGTCACCACGCCTTTTCCCTCACTTTTTTGCTACAATAAAGCAAAAAATGCCAATTCTGTCATATGACAAGAACATAATTGTCCTTCAAAACATGCGATAAACCAGAATTTATTTCGCATACAAGTATGTCATATATTGTACCTACTTTTTGTATTTATTTATTTTTAAATGTCTGACAGGGATCTCATCATGAGCTTGTAGACCGCCCTAGAATGGCTGTGATATTTCATACATTTCATGTATGCTGTAGCCTATACACAGCCATAGATCACAACTATGCCCTCCTGTGTCGGTGAGTTATCGCAGCGGTATTAAAAGTTGTAGCACTGCGTGTGTAGTGTACTCACCCAATAATCAATTGCTGCGACTTGGGGTCAGCTATTGTCATCTAGTTTCATATCCATTTGAAAGTACCCGACGGGCCTGAAATGATTGCAGGACTGAACTGAACATATGAAAACCTCCTTTGGTGAGCACAAGGGGCACACAATTGACAGGTGTGATTAATTACCCGGCACCAATCGCAATGCACCTGTCAAATGTGTGCCTCATAGGTATTTGCTCACCAAAGGAAGTTTTCATATGTTCAGTGTGGAGTTGGGGTTAAAGGTCACTCTTTTGCCTTAATTCAGTGAGAGAGCCCAATGCCAATACACAATGGGGACTACAGTAGGTGCAATATTGACCATGTCAGACAGCTAACAGGAGGTGAAGGATGACTGATTTTATTGATCTAGACTAATATAACTTTATCACTGCTGTGTGACATGGATTAATGGGGGGGGGATGTTATGATACGCTTGTATGTGTAATTTATTTGGACCAAAGCTAGCATAATAAGGTTCAGCCTAATTACACATTAATTACACATCAGATGTATTGTGATGCAGGTGAATGTTGCTCCTGGGATGCATTTTCTAGCAGCTTGCTGCTTGTTAGGTCTCCAGAATTGTGTAGCTTACATTTACAAAGTCTCATGTGTTACTGCTGTCTTGTAGTAACCAGTTAATTCACAATATCAGGTAGTATTACTACACTTTTAACATGGTTTATGACAATATTATCGTAACCCTGTATGTAGGTACATTGAAAACAAGCTAAGAGTTGGGCTGCATTTGGATGACTTAACGAAGCTGCATCTCATTATGTATTTTTCCCCCTTGCAGGAGACATTTTTTCGCAGTGGCATAAGTAGAGGTCTGGATCTAATTGTTGTGCGGTGTGGGCTCCACGGGGACGTGGCGTATGGACGCTGTGACTATGAGCGTAAGCGACAAAGGGGGCTACCTAGTGGACCTGGGAGGCAGCTTTACTGAGGATGCCCCCAGACCCCCAGTCCCCGGGGAAGAAGGTGTGTTGGTGTGCAGCGATGGGCGCCAGTACGGCAACGGCGTCTATTCCTCAAAGAACGAGAGCCTCAAATGTGAGGCCTCTGTTGCTACGCCCAGGCGGCCTGACTTGGACCTGGGCTATGAGCCAGAGGGTAGTGCTTCCCCTACGCCACCCTACTTGAAGTGGGCAGAATCTCTGCACTCACTTCTGGATGATCAGGATGGCATCCATCTGTTTAGGACGTTCCTCAAGCAAGAGGAGTGTGCAGACATGTTAGACTTCTGGTTTGCATGCAGCGGCTTCCGCAAACTCGAGGCCAATGAGGGCCATGAGGAGAAGAAGTTGAAACTGGCAAAAGCTATTTATAAGAAATACATCTTGGACAACAATGGAATTGTCTCCAGACAGATCAAGCCACCCACAAAGTGCTTCATTAAAGACTGTGTGATGAAGCTACACATTGATCCGGCCATGTTTGACCAGGCTCAGACTGAGATTCAGACTATGATGGAGGAGAACACCTACCCTTTATTTCTCAAGTCTGACATATATTTGGAATACACCAGGACAGGCGGAGAGAGCCCTAAGTTGTACAGTGATCAGAGTTCTGTTTCTGGGAATGGAAAGGTTCTGTCGGGGTATCTACCGACATTAAATGAGGATGAGGAGTGGAAGTGCGACCAAGAGCTGGAGGAACTGCCCGAGTGCGATCCGACGCCTAGCAACAGGCTCACACAGAAGTTACTAATGGAGACGACGCCACTGCGCGTTGCCAATACGAAGAGATTCCCGGACACTCCAGAGTACAGGTAAATCCTCCCGGCCATCTAAAAGCATTCACTTCAGCCTCTAACTACCCAGCTACTCTCTTCAAGTGCTGAATTAGATATGAACACACACGCACACACGCACGCGCGCGCACACACGCACACACGCACACACCTTTCCTACCTCTCTGTATGAGTGCTGCCTGAAGTTTGAGATGAAAAGAGCCTGGATGTAGCACCACGGACAGCTTTTAAGCAACACAGGAGGAAACTCCTAAGTATCTGTGGCTGTGTATCTGTGAGAAAGTGTCAGAGGTTACAGGAACTCCTTCGCTTGCTTTTAGAAGGTAGAGGCAGAGGGCTCTGTGTATTGCATGTGTATGCATACTACTATACGCATATCTTTCCGTGGGTGACCAACATTTTGGAGATGATTTTCTTTATAAATGAGAAAGGTGGAAGACAGTCTTGCCTTGATTTAATGGTACTATGGAAGATAATACGCACCGCCTATAAATGCAGACCATACATTTTAGTAAACTTTTCTTTTAATCATAAGAAGAGATAAAAACTATACAACATTAATGATCTCCCTTGACATTTTATGAACAATTAGCATGAAGCACACCTATATTTTCAAAACTGGTTAATCTATTAAAGCAATTAATTCATCCATTTCTGGAAACTCCTTTTTCTTTTTATACCACTGGTAGTCTTCTGTTGGATTGCTACTGTGCATTTGTGTGTATGGGTTGTGTGTGTTGTGCTTGATAGAGTGAAGTGTATGCTGTTCAAACTGACAAAAAGAAAAATGCAGTGAACGGTTTTTACTGATGGTGCTTGTTTACTGGAAGCGATATCTACCTCAGCTGTGAGCGTGAGCAATGCATTTGTGCAGAATATTGTATGTATTTGTATTGGACCATTTACTAGAGCAGGGGCCTTCAACGTTTTCAGGCCAAGGAGAGAGAGATGAAGCAGGGACCCCCTCTATTTTGTATAAAACTGTGTTTCAGATCAACTTTTGCTGCTCTTTTTTCCCTCTACACTTAGAATTCTTTGCCAGAAATAGCGCTGCGAGGCGTTGTGAGCTTGTAGATCTGCTATTTTTTGGCTAAAGTTCTCCTCAGAAAAGGGATGCTAGGGTCACACAAAGATTTGGCGGACCCCCTGTAGTAACTCTGAGGACCCCCTAGGGGTCCCGGACCCCCTGTACTAGAGCATCCGTAGCTCAGTGCAAACAAGCTATTTCAACTGTGTACTAAGGGGAAAAGTCCAAGGCACTTACAGTTCTGGTGTTTCAAAAGTTAAAAAGTTATTAGATCATCTTGACTGAGACCTATGTTTAAGCAGGAGCCATCACCAGGGTGTGAGGGAGTTGCTTCAGCAGAAGGGTAGCATTATGCATTTTGAATATGTTAAGTCAGTCACGTTTCCAATTCCAAAATTGACATGGCTGCGATTATTACTCACAAGGCAACATTGAAAGAAAGCAAACCAGACAGCCCCTTTCTACTCTGAGAAAGACAACTCAACTCATTTCACTGCAGCATGCAGAACAAGCTAGCAGCTGCACCAGAGCTAAATAATGGTTAATCCATTAAGACCGGTAACCCATCTGTGTCATTTTAAGATTTATTTGGCTATTAAAAAATAGCAGATATACAAGCTCAAGTGCCACGCTATGAGCTTGTAGATCTGCTATTTAAAAAAAAAAAAACGTGGGCAATTTGTGCAAATCTTTGAATATATTTATATGTTTTAAAGCGAACATTTTTAACTCCGATCTGTGCTTCTCGGGGTCCCTGGAACAACATATTTTGAGATGGGGGTCCGCGGCCAAATACATATCATTTCAGGGGGTACTTGACATGGAAAAGTTGGAGCACCACTGATATAGCAACATACTGTTAGGATTTAGAAAACATTTTTTAGATATGTATTTGGCCGTGGACCCCACCATCTCAAAATGTTTTGTTCCAGGGACCCCCCAGAAGCAAAGATTTGAGTTGCAAATGTTCGCTTTAAAAATACATATATTCAAAGATTTGCACAAAAACTTCACTCCGTGCCACACTATGAGCTTGTATATCTGCTATTTTAGAATATCCAAAGAAATCTTAAAATGACACAGATGCGTTCCCGGATTGACTGGGTAAAACGGTAGTAGCAAGGAAAGCCAGAGGCAGAAATGCTTTTAACCTTCTTCATTCTCGACATGAGCACTCATAGTTGACCTATAGATTATGAGTGTGATGGCCAATAAGTCATGAATAAAACTGTTGTAGTGTGATGTCTGTTCAACAAAGATAGGGTATATAAATGTGACTTTGACTTTTTCGTCAACATCCCCCCCCAGTGTGTCATTCAGTACAAATAGGTGAAAACAAGTGGGCAGGAATATGAAAGCGTATGAAAAGGACTCGGCAGCCCTCAGGGCTACCTTATTCTGCTGATTCAGGTAGGGCCAAGGAGACCACTGCAGTGATGGGGATGTTGTTTATTGCCACAGATATCAGACTCTATTGACTTAAACCATTCAATCCGGGATCGCATACTGTGTCATTTTAGACTATTTAGCTATGACCATTATTTTATACTTTGGGCTATTCAAAAATAGCAGATCTACAAGCTCACAGCGCGGCACCGAGTGCCGCACTACGAGCTTGTAGATCTGCTATTTTTTTGTGCAAATCCTTTGTGCAACTCTTTGAATGTATATGTTTTATAAAGCGAACATTTTAACTCTAAGTCTTTGCTTCTGAGGATTCTACAAATGTCTTCTAAATGTTGCTATAATATCAGTGGTTCCCAACCTTTTTTCATGTTACAGACTGGGGGTCTGGAACATGACAACTATAAATGATATGTATTTGTCCGCGGACCACACCCACCTCAAAATATTTTGTTCCAGGGACCCCCAGAAGCAAAGATTTGAGTAAAACATTTATATATATATATGTCACAGTACGTTTGGAGAACCAGTACGATTGAAGACAGAGCGCTCGTTTTTAGGCACGGGGCTCCTTCGGGGCGAGGCGGGGCTTTTCGAGACAGGGTTTATTAGCGAGGCTCGCGAGGAGGAGAAGGAGGACGCGGCGCTGCGAGGCGGGGGTTTATTACGCGAGGCTCGCGAGGAAGAGGAGCCTCCTCCTCCTCCTCGCGTAATAAACCGTCCCGTCCTCTCCTTCTCCTCCTCCTCCGAGGAGGAGAAGGAGAACGCGGAGAGGCGGGGCTTTGATGCGCCGACGCGGACCTGTCTTTTGTTGTTCCCCCCACATAGCAACCAGGAAGCTACGCTAGGGGAACCATAATATCTATGAGGGGAACGCTGAACACGCGTTCACACGCACACGCTTGTCCATGACGGAGGCGCGCCGACTTAGTGGAGCTTGAGGCCGAGGAAGCGCGCCCTGGAGCGCGAGTGCCCGCGCTGACCGGCCGATGCTCTACTAGTCGACTCAGCGCCGTTTGAGTTGTAAACCGATAGGGACAGAATAGTTCTTTTCATGGATCACTGTGTGTGTGTGTGTGTGTGTGTGTGTGTGTGTGTGTGTGTGTGTGTGTGTGTGTGTGTGTGTGTGTGTGTGTGTGTGTGTGTGTGTGTGTGTGTGTGTGTGTGTGTGTGTGTGTGTGTGTGTGTGTGTGTGTGTGTCAGGGAGAAAGTAAAACAAAAGCCAGAACACAATAAAAGTATCTAAACAGTCCTGCTTTCAATAAACCAAAAAAAGCATGAGCGCGTGCGTGTGTGTGTGTGTGTGTGTGTGTGTGTGTGTGTGTGTGTGTGTGTGTGTGTGTGAGAGTGTGTGTGACTGTGTGTGTGTGTGTGTGTGTGTGTGTGTGTGGCCATATATGTTTGTGCACAAGCCTGGCTTGTGGCTCCCTCTAGTGCTGGATGGGTGGTAAAAACGAGCGCGCTTTCTTCAATCGTACTGGTTCTCCAATCATACTGTAACATATATATATATTCAAAGATTTGCACACATTTTCACGATTTCTTTAAAAGAATAGCAGATTTACAAGCTCATAGCGCAGCACTCTGTGCCGTGCTATGAGCTTATATATCTGCTATTTTTGAATAGCAAAATAAATCTAAAGTGACACAGATGCGGATTGAATGGGTTAAGGCTTCTCAAAAAAGCCCTAAACATAATTTTAAACGTTCGAAATGAAATTATTATTGTGTGGCATTCAGTTTCACAATGATGCTTTCGTTGTGTTTTGTGTCATAAATCCAGAACACACCTTTCCTTCACAACGGTGCACTTTGTCACCCCTCCCTGATAGCCCAAACTCTCTTTCAGTTAGTGGCATGTCTAGTCCATGTCTAGTCCAAGATGACGGAAAGAGAGCCTTTGGTCAACAAGAAAGGTACAACCAATTCAGCGGTTTGGAAACACTTAAAGTTGTACAATGCAGAATCCCAAATAACGATTTTTAGCAACCTCTGCTGGTCACTACCGTCACTGCATACAATTTCCGTAATCCTCGATTACCCAGAATTCCATTCGTTTTCACCGGAAGCCGGAAGCGTTTCAAAAAGCGATCTTTTAATTGTTTTATACTATCTACGGATCGTTTCTCTTAGCCAGTGGAGCATTAGTTACCATGAGCTGTGCTTTCTTTTTCTGTTCTTTTTCGATCTTCCAATCCTACATTCTCTTAACATCAGCGTGAGGTTCCTTTTTGCTATTACCGCGGTAGTTCCTGGCCAAACAGGAAACCGTTGCGGTAGTTCCTGGGGACGTCGGCCACGACGTCATGACGTTGGCCCCAGGAACGTCATGACGTTGGCCAGGAACGTCATTTTCCCGGGAAAGTCCCCCCCTTCACCGTTCAATAGAAAATATATAAATAAAAGGCTTCCGGGGGTGAAATTCATGGAGTGGGTGTTGTGAAACTTTTGCCACTGACAAAAGATATACAATTTAACTTTAGTTTTGTTGAAAACGTTACCTAGTATTACTTTAATGTTTCGAGTCCGTCGAGGAACAAAAACAAACATTGTGTAAGATTTATTAAAACGCATGGTATCTGTATCACAAGGCAATACGATCAATTTGTTGAATCATCAGAAAATAAAAAACAAAGTACTAGTCTATAACCTGTTTGGTTATAAAAGGAGCAAAAAATAGAGAAAAGTGAAAGAAAATCCACTGTTGGACGAATAAGCATGTTTCCAGAGTCAAGGGTAATCGTGTTAAGTAATTGAATGTAATAACTTATCTATAAACAGAAAATACATTTATAAATATAAATGTACTATAAATGGAAGGCATTTCTTTTTTTTCTTGCCATGTCAAAAACACATGACACCACCAAATTATGTGAACTGATGAACTTCCCTGCCAATTTCCATAAAAGTGTTCAATAGGACTATTGGTACAGTTTTTTTATTGAATTTTCAATGATTTTGGTTCAGTAAAAGCTGCTCAGAGAGTGCATTTGAACCGTTGCAATGCTTTATTGCAATTTAGGAGAGGGGGTAGAGCTCTCTGGTTAGATGTTTAGCCTTGCAAGGAGGGGGCAGTGGCCCTTTCGGAAAGTGCAATTGTACATAAGGGAGTATGTGGGCAAATATGTGGCAGAGGCGATTGTACTCGTGGTAAATGTATTTTGTGATGTATTGTTTCATTGACTGTGCTGCATATTTGCACAAAATGCAGATACGCAGGAAAGTGTGTGTCTGTGTGTGTGACTGCGTGCGTGCGTGTGGGGGTCTCAAACACCAGAAGCAAGCCATTCACTGGAAAGAATGTATGGTGCATAATAGATAGACAACATTGTTTTTTAGACACTATAAGAAATTGCTATTTGCAAATAAACACGCATGTTGACTTTGTTTCTGAGAGCAAATATAAATGAACACTAAGCGTTATATGCTGTATATTTGGATTGACCAATATAAGTGCTTTCTCCTGCTTTTCTCTGAAGCAGTCCTAGGGCGGTAAAATCCAACTGATGCAACATATGACATTCTAGGTTTCACTTCGCCGCAAGCCAAGTGCTCATTCTCATCCTGTCATTCATGGGACAATGGATGTACAGGATAGACTGACCTGATATCATTTGAAAATTATGATGATGATGATAAAGTTGAAGTTGGCTGACTTTGTGGAGCGCAAGGCTTGTAAAATAGTGGTGAAATCCATTGAGGCAGGGTCTCTTTTTCAATGGCGCCCTGTGTACAAAAGGACATTTACAAAAAAGATTTTACAGACATGACACAGACAACAAGGTACACAAAAATATTAAAACCAAATATTACACCAAGCATGTGCATATGCCTTCTTCCAGTATAAGGTCTGTCAGCTAAAAATCGTTTTAAAATGCCAAAAGAAGCAAGGACATCTGACATTTGTTATACATACAGTACTATGGCGCATACGCACTGAAGGCTGTATCTCCCAGCTTAGTACTAGTTATAGGCACCTTCAACATAACCTTATCTTAAGATCTAGTACCCTGACTTAATGTTCTGATTTATTTCACCACAATCTACAGTAGGCTAACATTTTTGTTCTGTTTTGGTTTAGTTTTTTAGCCACATTGGAGAGATATAATATGTCCACACGTAAAAACAGAGTTTTTCCTCTTAGTTTAAAAAAATATTCTCATGTACACAAGCATGTTTATGAACAAATCTCTGTCTACATTAAAACAGCTTCTTCATGAGACCGTCTATTGACAGCCTGTCAACAACTACAGTCTCATGATGACAGGCAGCTTTTTAGATGTCTCAATAAAATGATACAATTGTGCACATTGCCTAATGCGGCTGGTTGGTCAGTCTGTGGACCACTGCGGCCCTTGGGGGCCCCTGTCAATATGACTCAGACATAACCATATATAGAGTTCACTATGACTCAGGCATAATCATATATAGAGTTCCCACTGCAGCTATACCTAAATATGGCTTGTGTCATGCTGACTGTGACAAGAATGGCCCTGATGTCAAGCAGCCCAATCCTCTAGTTTGACAAAGTTTGCAATCATTCATAATGTTTCATACACTGGTCGACTCCACCAGGCATTCCAATGCATTCCATCACGGCTCCAGTTTGCCCATCAGTACCTGTAACGTTCTCTCTCTCCTTCTTTACCTAGCCTTGTTACGGCAACTACCAGAATAAAACCGGTGCCGTCTGTTCCTCAGTACCTGTGCATTTATGTATATAAACATGTTAACAGTCCTGTTACAGTATTAATCAGTGCTGTTTTGTCCACCGCCGCTATTATGGAATCAAGATGTAAACAATGGGTTTAACAGCGAAAGGAGATGACATCAAGCAAAGAACTGCGGCACATACTACAAAAAATAACCTGTTTTCCTTGTTCACACATCAATGCAAAAAAACGCAATTTTTATAATCTTCGCTGTGGATGGAGTTTTCCAGGGCCAAAACATGTGGATGAAACCCCCAAACCACATAGAAAAGGCAATTTTTATTTTTTTAAACACCCGTGTACGTATGGACAGGGCCATAGATGTGTTTAAAGACAATAGACTTCATAGCCATGGTATGGTTAATATACCACACAGGTGTTATATCCGATAGTCAGAGTGTGTGATTTGATAACCAAAAAATAAAAAAACACTCCAGCTGCTATAAATCATTCCTGACAACTGTTGTTGCATGATGCTGTCATGGTGCTGTCTTTTGCTGCCTGTGTAAAAAAAGAATCCCTCTCTCAAAGTGCATGCACAAATTATTCTGTAATTTAGTTCACCAAATAAGTTGTTGTGTGTGTTGGAACTTGGAAGATGTTAAATTATTTTGAGTTTGGCAAAGGGGTAAAGATTTTGCATCTAAAAGTAGCTCAAGTATTTTGGTGCTTTTCTCTTAATATTATTTTTTCCCGCAAAGACACTGTTCAACAAGACCATTGCCATGGTGCAGTGAGTTTAGTTGAGTTATTCTATCCCAAGAAGTTGACCTACTTTTTACACAACAGTCAGACAAACCTTGACTTTAAGATGCAGCAATTCCTTTCCTTCCCTCCCAGAAAAGCAGGTATCAGGGACAACTAGCTTTTAGGTCTTTGCTTTCAATTTTCAGACTATTTAATAGGGACTTTCAACGGCTTTCATGTTACTTAATTCAGTCCTCTCATCAAGAGTTTGCCTGTTGCCATTTTGGGCGCTATATGTGACAGCATTTAAGACACGGATTTCTCTCTCCTGCTGCCAAACCCCATATAACTGCTCCTCACTTATCAATGTACTACTCCCTTAATGGCCCTGGACATGATGAAATGTAATTAGTGAGCGCAGCACACTTGAGGCTATTTTTAAATGATTATTTCATCAATCAAGCATTTGGTTGGAATTGCAGAAAGTCACACTTCATTTTTAAATTGCCTTTCAGCATTACTCTTTGGGCTTTTATTAAACTAAATTTTACATTAGTCGTGTCTGGGACAGACAACTGAGGACATTAAATAGTCTTTTAGATCACTTTTAAAAGATTTAGATGAGGTGATGGCATATGGCCTATCTGTGTGTGTGTGTGTGTGTGTGTGTGTGTGTGTGTGTGTGTGTGTGTGTGTGTGTGTGTGTGTGTGTGTGTGTGTGTGTGTGTGTGTGTGTGTGTGTGTGTGTGTGTGTGTGTGTGTGTGTGTGTGTGTGTGTGTGTACATTCTTGTACTTCTGTTTATGTGGACATAAATAAATATTTCAAATGTGGGGTGGGGGGGTAGATCTTTGTTGTCATTTAAACCGAGGACTTGATTTTTGTCTTGTTGAAGTAAGAACCAGCCTACTTGCTACTTTTCACTGCCTTAGCAACCATTCTTCTGCATTTGAACACATAATGCAATAAAATCACCCATAGTATTTGTGGTTTCTAGCTGCTCATTGACATTATAACAAATGTCAAAATGTTAGGACTCAAATGTGGGTGGTTTGGTTGACTGGACAATTAGTTAGCATTATTAGTGGCTTACTGGACTGAGCAATTTGGCTACATCATTACAGTCCTCGCTTATTCATAGATGAGTGCAAACACTTAAGTGTTCATCCCATTCCTGGCCTAAATAAACTCTCATAAAGTTCATAGACGGAGACGGGCGGGGGCTCTCGATATTTGCCCACATACTCCCTTATGTACTTTACGTCTCTAGAGCATTAACCAATTCACCCGCTAGAGGGCAGTGGCAACACTTTGTGCAGACTATCCAGCCTATCTGTACAACCATTGAGACATTGGGCCTCATCTTTCGCCCGGTGCTAGGCGGTGCAAACAATTAACGCATTTGTCATTGCTATCATCGACCAACGCAGTCGTCATTTTTAGACCCAGCGCCATTCTTCTTCTTTTGGCTAATTCCCATCGGGTTCACCACAGCAGATCATCTGTTTCCATCTGGTTCTGTTTTCTGTGACCCCTGCCACCTGCATGTCCTCTCTCACCCAGCACCCATGTTGTCTAAATACCAAATGATCTTGGGCCTAATTAGCGCCCACGCTGGGTAAGACCTAGCCTGTTGAGTGTCTAAACGGAAGTACTGTAATTTGGCGGAAGTACCTCCCAAAGAAGCTAAGTTGAGGCTTTACAGAGCAGTTTACGTTCCCCGTGCATGAAACCTGTGTTGTGATTGGTTGAAAAAGACAGCTTCCGGTGGAAGTGCATACAACGGAAGATGCCTGTAGGCAGCCATAGCTGCGGTGTCAACGCTCCGCACCGCGACACTGCAGAAATGGCCGCCTACAGGCAGCTACAGGCAGCGCGTCTGTGGATTCGTCTATAGATGTTCTCTACAATAGGTTGTTAACAGGCTTTTCTCCTCGGATATGAGAAAAGGCTGGGCTACGCCCAAGGCTGGTCTTTTAAACCGTCTTAAAATGATGCGTGGTCTGGTGCTATCAGGGCACAATGCTATCTTAGGCACAAACGTATCGCTTTGCGTTTAGACCAGCTTTTAGTTAGTCGTAACTCTGGCGCAGTGACAGCACAGCGTATTATTGGGATTAAGATGAGTGGTGAAGAGGGGGGGGAGAAAGGGATCAAAATGAATTTATTTCAATTAGTAGTAGCATATACTTTTTTACTTATACAATATCTTCATATACATCTCATCTTGTAAAAATGTCATGAACCCATTGCATCCTGGCTTTCTTTTTCTGTCTCAATGGGCCGCAGTTCACGATCGTCAATATCCATGGAGCTTTGACACAAGGGCACACAGGATGCATGTCCTTGTCATGCTTTATTTGGTGGTTTAAATAAAGAAGAACATAACTGAGAATGAGCAAGTGTTAATTAAGTTGATATGTCAAGATATCACGGATGTGTTCACGGCTAGATGGTCCCACACTTTCACTTTTCCTCAGCAGAAAATTGTTTGCGTCTCATCCGATCCATCCATCTAAAAAGCAATGAGCATAGCAGGCGCAACCTTGCTCTTTAAACGTAATGACAGCAGACACTCTGATTGATTTAATTTATGTAACACCCCAAGACACACCCATGAGTAATTCAGAGGCTTAATACCACCCGTTGGGGCCATGTTATGGTGTTAGCGCTATGGATGGGGATTGTCCGCCTGTCACCCCGGTGCCTGTCAGTGGGGTGTGTTGGGGCGGGAGGAGTACGACGAAGGCTCCGCTGTCTACGTCCTCCCGGTGGGGGCTCCTCACTGGCAGGTGAGCCAGTAGGGTACAACAGCAGTGACAAGACACAGAAATGTGTGTGGGGAGGAATTCACTGGGTTAATGACTAAATTGGGGAGAAAAAGGGTACAAATAATTGCCTACTCTAAATTATAGAAAAGAAAAAATTAAAAGAAAAAGAGAGTGCCCATTGCTACTGTAGGTCTGCACACTTAACATGCTAAACTGCTAGTATTACCGCACTAGCCAATCTGTACAGCCATTGAGTAGTAATGTCCGCAGAGTACAGATGGTTCTGGCCCCGCCCGTAGCTGCCCCGTTCCCCCTACAAACTATATCCAGTGCATATGGGCTTTAAATCTACTGTGAGAAGAGGTTACCTCAGCCCTAAGAATTTTGAGAGAGAGAGAGATTGAAAGAGACTGAAAACCATTTGAAATTCAAATTAATTTACCAAGTTTGGATTTTAATTAATTCTTCACTGCTTTAGAAACTGGCTAATGATAATCGGTCAGAAGCAAAGGTTTTGAACCTTGCAGCATCCATATTCTTGGGGGAATATTAGCCAAAAATAGCAGATCTACAAGCTAACTAAACTTTTAGATCAGCTATTTTTGGTGAAGAGATTTGGTTTAGTCTGAAAAAAGTGCAGAGCCAACTCAGGTCCAGTCTAGAGAGTTGAAGTGGTTAACCAAGTGAACTCTAGCTTCCCTATTCTGGGTATATCATAATAGGTGAAATAGGCGAAAATCTCCAAGCTCACAGAGCTTGAAGGTCGGATATTTCCGCTATTGACGCACAACAAAGTATATAAGGTGCGTATTTAGGTGGTTAATGTTACTAAGCCGTAAAAGAGCAGCATGTTGTGAAGACCCCAGAGAAGTGAGGAAGACACCTCCCGTGATCTGTAATTCCTATACAGGGCAGCTGTTTGGGCGGGAAACCCTATTTGTAACTATACCTTTCAAGACGGGAACCCCTTTTGGGGTTCCTGTTGCTGTGTACAGTATATAGCAACTAGGCCTGACCTCTAGTAGTCGAGTAGTCTACTAATTAGTCGAGGGGTGTCTGAGTCGACTGCCAATCTCTTAGTCGAATTATATATTTAAAAAAAAAAGAAAAACTATACAAATCCTTAGTGGGGGACAGGCCTAATAGCAACATCATTTTTTTTTTTTTTTTTCGAGTACATAGTTGAAGTTTTTCAGAAAAACTTTTTTAGAATCGGCCTCAGGTCCAAATGGGTTAAAGAAATGCATTTAAAGATGTTGAGTCAACTATGGATCCTATAGTCTACCACTGTCCCTAGAGTGCAATTTATTTTATATTACTCCTACAGATTTTGATTCAAACATCACACAAATTGGTACACATCATCTCTTTAGTCATGTGATCAAGACGTTTCTGTCCGATTTTTCATATTCCATCCAAAGTTTGCAGGAGTGGCCCGTTTTGAACAAAATTCCTCAAATCATGAACGCAGTGTCTGATTGCCGTGAAACTTTGCATGCACATTCCCACTAGGCCGAGAAAGAAAGGCCACCCTTTTCACATTGGCCTATTATAGCGCCACCAGCAGGCCGATTTTTGCGAAACACATTTATTATATTACTCCTACATATTTTGTCCAAACAAATCGGTACACATTATCTCTTTAGTCATGTCATCAAGACGGACCTTTTCATATTTTATCCTGATTGGCTACCTGGCCTGGAGGAGACCTTTTTAATCAATATTCCTGCCCATTACTTAGGTAAAAAAGAAGAAGAAGAAGAAGATAAAAATAAGTGTTTAGCTTAAATCTTAATTCTTCTTGACCATAGTCGCGTGTTGCTATGTTGTTAACGCTCTTTTTCACTCTGAGTTAAAGGAACACTCTGGATTTTACTGTGCATGTTGTTCCTCAATGGTTTTCTGTGTGTGTGTTTGTTTTGCAGGCATGCACCATGGAGGGAGCCCATCAACCCATACTATGTCAACACCGGTTATGCTATAGCGCCAGCCACCAGCGCCAACGACAGTGAGCAGCAGAGCATGTCCAGTGATGCAGACACACTCTCCCTTACTGACAGCAGTGTGTACGTATTTTTTCCACACACTTATGCACACTTCAGTACACTTGTGTTTACACCTGCTCATACCGGCCACGGCCATATCTTCAATAGTGTAAAGCCAGATTCATATCATCTATATCGTTATTTATTTATCATAGTGAAAAATTGCCTCTTTTCACAACATAAAGAGACTAGTATGGTCGTCATTTAGAAAGCATAAGTTGCTTTATATTGATTTCTCAGTCAAGCTTAGAATGTTTAACATTCCTTTCAGGTTTTTCTTTTGTCTCGGTTCTTCATTAGGAACAAAGAAAGCAAAGCTTCTTTGTCTCTTTTTGTACATAAATGTGTAGCCCCCCCCCCCCCCCCCGTTTGATATGAAAAGCTAAAAAATCCTTTTCATCAGGATTTACTTAGCTGGCAGAACTTCAATTTCAGTTGAGCGAGCAGACCAAAAATGTTCTGGCAAAGGAAGATAACAAATCTGTTTTCCAAGTTCAGGGATGGCATTGGGGAATCGTACTAAAGGAACATCAAAGCCTGCACAACTGCACAAAAACCTTCACAAAAAAAGAACGTGTTTGAAGTGGAATGGATTAGAGGCCATTATCAGCTAATTGCTCCAGAGCTTCTAGCACAGGAGAATCACACCCAGCATGACCACTGCCATTTGACTGTGTTGTCAACACGCATCCACAATCTGCCAGACCACTGCTGTTGCAGGGGGACGAGAATAAAACCCCAAGAGCGTTTATTCAGTTGCATTCCACTTAAGTATGCGGTTTAGACCCAAAAATATGGTGGGGAAGGTTTCAGCTATAAATTCAAAGCTGTTAATGTTGTTTATTCATGAGTATGTTTTATGAAAATGTCTTTGTTGTTCATTCCAGAGATGGGGGGGTACCACCCTACAGATACCGCAAACAGCATCGCCGGGAGATGCACGAAAGTGCCAAAGCTAATGGGCGAGTCTCTCTACCTCATATTCCGGTAAGTTATTTTGGGTTATTTCCCTCTTCTTTCAGTACCCCTCTCGCTCTCTCTCTCCCTCTCTGTCTCTCTCTCTCTCTCGTTATTTCCCTCTTCTTTCAGTATGTCTGCTTCTACATCTCGCTCCCTCTCGCTCTCTCACCCTCTATCTCTCGGTCCTTCTCCTTTCCCTTATTTTTCCTCACTTTCCACCATTGCAGAAGTGTGTGTTTAAGCCCTTCGGTGTCTCAGGGCCTGTGATGGAGTGTAAGAATAGCTGATGGTGAAAGAGAGGGCTGTCTAAACGCTGCTTGATGCTTTTCTAAGCTGTGTGTGCTGAAGCCTAGCAGAAATGAGTGTTCCTCCATGACAGCCCCCCATGCCTTCCGCTGCAGCTTGCTGTCTGTCTTGCAAGGAGAGCTCCCAACCCTAATTGGGGCCTTGGAGTCAGGAGGAGTCAAATTAAAATGACACACTTTGCATCCTATTAGGATGCATGGATTGAATGTCTGTTACAGTAAAATCTCTGAAGCGTCACCCTGCCCTTTTCTTGCCCTGGCGAATGAACCATGACTTAAGCTCAGTCACTTGCAACAATATAAATGGTAATGCTTATAAAATCTGTACTTTGACAGACATCGTTGCTGTGTTTTGGCAGGCTGTTAATTTTCGCTCTTGTGACTTGTGACTGGTATGAAATTAGCAATCAAAAGGAGAAATACAGTTTGTCAGAAGGTTCTTTAAAGGACCATACTGGTATGTTTAGCCTACAACTCATGTGTTTTTAAGAATCCATTGGATTCCATTCATTTCAGTTCAGAATGAAAATAAACTTGAGACTTCAAACTTGCTAGGCAGTAAATAGGTAATCCAACGAACCTAATGCATTGTCGTTTCCTGTCAGTAGTTATGTTATTGCTGCATTTTAAAGAGCAGATTGATTTGAAAAGTCTAGCCAAAAAAAATCTCTGGAAAGCAATATTGATTTATAGATTATATTAAAATGTCCACTAGTTAGTACACCCGCATCATTGGAGAAGCAGAGAATTTTAAGGTGGATAAAGTGGGATTATTGCTGATTCCAACAAACGGCAGCATGTTTTGGAAAATGGTTGGTAGTACTGTCAAGTATACAGTACCATGAGTCAATTGGCTAATCATGCCAGACTACCGGTATGGTCCTTTTAAACAGATTTCTCAGATGCAATAAAATCATCAGAATAAACCTTTTTTTGTAGTGTCAGTTTTCATCCTAGTGTATGTTCTTCTGTTCAAAGAAGATGGGAGATATTTTAGTATATTAATTGAATATATATATATTTGAACATTTTAAGTGAGGGAAGGGCAGAAGGATAACTTATCCTGAGCCGGGAATCGAACATTTCATCACTGCTTTTTATCCTATTAATAGTAACAACAGGACATGAGTTGGCACTATTAAATAGCTCTACTGCCTCTGTGTTCAGAAGATGGTGAAGATGGTAACACAATCAGTGACCATCCATTTGGGAGCACACGATGTGGGACTAACAGTATGTCTCTCCCTAGCGCACAAACCGGATACCAAAGGATGTACACGTGGAGCCGGAGAAGTTTGCAGCAGATCTCATCAGCAGGCTGGAAGGAGTGCTGCGAGAGAGGGAATCGCAGGAGAAACTAGAGGAAAGGCTGAAGAGAGTACGATTGGTATGCTACTAACTCATCTCTGAACCATCTTTTACTGATCTCAAAGCCCTTCAGGGGCTACATTTATATCTTATGCACAGGAATGGGAGTTTTTTTTGGGTGATCCTTTAAATGCTACCCTGTTAGCACCAGAACGAAAACGTACATTTTGCAAACCCCCCAAAAATGCTGAAGCAATATTTTCATATTATTGAATAATGAACTAAAACTTTGATTTTTCAAAGCCCCCCAGAGATGCTGAAGCAGTATTTTCATATTATTGAATAATTGTGAATACATTGAATAATTATGTATTATTCCATTTATGGAAGTGACAGAGAACCCTATTCCTTCTTCTCTTGATGAGAGCGGTTGTCGCCCATGAAGATCATTTATGACAAAATTAAAACCTCACTTAAAGTATAAAATATACACACACATTTCGTAACAGAAAAGAATGTATTCCAATATGGTTTGCTTTTGTGTTCTTCAAAAGTTAAATATCGATATGAAGTCTACAATGGGATACAACAGATTCATATTTCTGACCAAATAAAGTTTGTTATTTATTAATTTATCAGACCTTAATTAAATAAACTAGGTCAGCCGTAAAAGTAGGAAAAGTAGGCTTTATGCATCCTTGGAGAATTCCATACTTGGTCTTTTGTTGACATCGCTTTTTTCTCCAGTATCATTCTGAACACCTGCACACTCGAGCCACTTGTGAGGCTGAAGCAGTGAAATGCCTTTTTGATGTCAGTTGGACAGTGATGAAACTGCTTGCCTGTACCGTTTAATGAAATCTCTGTCAGTGCACCTAGCCAAGTATTAAGTCTCAAGAGGGATAATTTATGTGTTTGGCCCTGCAGGCAGAGAGGTTGCCATCACAGAACTTGAGGTGTCTTCTGTTGAAAGCTGGGAGCAAGTGAGAAATGGCATTGTCTTCATCGACTGATGTTGCCGTCTTGGCTCAGAGTATTCACCTTGCTTTTGGGGCCATAGTTTAAATTGTATTTCTTATTGGGTGAAGAGTAGAAGAGGCAAATGAGAGCACACCAACTTAGTGCACACAAGGTAGTGGCATGCAAATCTCTGCTAGATCCCCATCAGAAAGTCCTGAGTACCAAACCACCCAGGAATCTGCTACCTGTAGAGCATCAAAGCCTTGCTCATAAATTGTCCAATGTGGTTTGCCAAGGGTTTCCATGTTGAAATGCCATCAAAAGCATTTGGAAAGGGAGAGGCAGCTGAGAAGCCAAGCCGGGCTGAAATGTGCCTTTAGAAATGAAGGTGTAATAGCTCCATGAATAGCTCTCAGTGCATTCAGCTAACACAGATGTCCACACCCGGGGCAGCGATATGCGTTCAGCTAATACAGATGTCCGCACCCAGGGCAGTGATATGCGCACAAATAGGAGTTACTGTTGAAGGAAATGTGCATGAATTGAGAAGCTACAGATTATAGTGTTTATACACAAAAATGTGTACAAATGTAACCATATAGGGGTCATTACAATATTACAAAATATTTTCCATAAATATCTGGTTCTTACTAGCTGTAGATTGTGAGGTTTTGTCTTTACCTAAATACAGTAGCCTAATCGAAATAAGGTAATAATAATGAAGAATGAGCTGTACATTGTCACCCAACCCCACCACGCGTGCACACGCACGCACACACGCACCACGCACGCACACACACACGCACACATTCTCTGAATAACAATGAAATCACAATTGACCCCCCCCCCCCCTCTAAAGGGAAAAATTAAAAGAACACACCATTTCCTCACTCAGTTCAAAATTGATTATATAGTGACTATATTTATAGCCGAAACATCACAAATGTATGTTATGCTGCACATACATACAGTACATGGCACCTGCAAGTTTGACTGACCACCCTATTCATGTTCTACCTCATAATCTATCTCTGCAGTAAGAAGAATCCCATAGCAACTCGTTAGCATGTGGTTAAAATCTGCCATCTGCAGGTTGGAATGACTATAACACATTACATGGTTTTGTGTCCTTATTTTAACCGAAACAAGTTGTGTCCATTATGAAAACAAACAAACAAATGAGCAGTTGGGGGGAAAAAATAAAAAGTTATTACCCCAACATTTTTTGGGGTAATAAATGCACTATTCTGAAATGTATATAATTCTGATTCTGATGATGTTTAAACTTGGTCGGTAGCTTAAATGTTATACTTTTCCCTCAACAGGAGGAGGATGGCGACGATCTAGACGTCTCCTCAGCCACTTCATCGTCCAATCACAGGCTTCCTCCTGGTGCGGCGTATCCCCAGCATTACAGCTCCCGCTATGCTGACATTGGCTACAATGGCCCTCTGCAGAGAGACGCTCACGAGGAGAACCCTGAAAGCATCCTGGATGACCATGTCCAACGCGTCATGAAAACCCCCGGCTGCCAGTCACCAGGGACAGGCCGTCATTCCCCCAAGTCCCGCTCCCCGGACGGTTTCCCAGGAGGGAAAGTAACTGGAAATGGAGTGCCTCTGTCTTCGGGCCAGGGCAAACATCCCACCCGGCATGGGCCAAAGGGAGATACCAGCCACCTCTACCACCACAAACACGTGCACCACATCCATCACACAGGGGGGGGGAAGCCCAAAGAGCAGGTGGAGGCTGAAGCGGCCATGCGTGTGCAGACTGTGCACAGCACCTTTCCCTATGGTACGGAGCAGAGTCATTATGGGTCACAGTCTCGTAATTATGCAGATGGCCTGCGCGCCAACCCAGCGGACCCCGCTGGTTACAGGTATGAACCGAACTCAGACACTGGGTACTGTGGTCTTGTTTTTTCTTTTTTCATTCGTTTGGTTAATCACATGAATCCTAGCATCCCTATTCTGCGCATGTCATAATAGGTGAACATTGGGCAAAAATAGAACCTTTGGCAAAAATAGATGAACATTCAGCGAAAATAGCAAATCTACACGCCACCGCCACGTGTCGCAGCGCAACGCATTGTGCGCTTGTATATTGGCTACTTTCGCTATTTGACATACAACAAAACATAGGGTTTAAGATAAATTTGTTGCAATTTATTGAAAAATGTCTGGCACAGAATGCAATCGTTTGCGCCAGACTCAACACAATATAAATATTTTTTATTGCGACATTCACATTTCAGTGTAGTTACATAAAGTGGTTAAAGCATACTGTATTACATCCTTTTTTTCTAATTGTCGGTAACTTGTTTTCATTGTCCGCTTAGCAGCAAAGGTGGCATGGCGTGCAAGAGAACGTTCAAGAAAGGAGAGGAGACACGGCCCAGCGAAACGCCATTGCCTCCGGAGGAGATGGAGAGAAACCAGAAGATCCTTCTGTGGATGATGGAGGGAGAAAAAGAAAGCGGGCGCCATAAGAAGAGTCCATACGGGTAAGTAAACGTTTTGTAAACGGCCCGGGTTGAGTTAAAATTGTTGGATTCTGTTGCGTTATTGAAAATGACCAACTTAAAAACATGCGTTTATTGTTTGTCTTTAAGGAGCACCACAGGGTCCAAGAACCACCAGGACACGTCTCGGCTCAGCTCGGTGGAGAGACCGGGAGGGGTGCACCCGTGGGTCAGTGCCCAGCTGCGGAACAACGTGCAGCCTTCGCATCCCTTCATCCAGGATCCCACCATGCCCCCCAACCCGGCCCCTAACCCCCTCACCCAGCTGGAGGAGGCACGTCGACGTCTCGAAGAGGAGAAGAAGAAGTCTGGGACGTTGCAACCCAAGCAAAGGTGAGGTGTTTTTTCCGGGCCAAGGGCCGACATATTCCATGACTAAAGCATCAAGGTTCATGTGTGAGTGCTTCCATCCAGCCGGTGATGTTTTTCAACGCAAGTTGTGTCACTTTTAACAAGGGACGATTTTGTGTCAGAGACATCTACAAACACACACACACAGGGTGGGAAGTTTGACACTGTGTAATTGGCATCAAATCTCGTTCATTTCCATTTACTCTTTGGTCAATAAGCTATGGAGTTGCTGGATATAATCGCAGGACTTTAATATCAGCGTGCATGTAAGCCAGGTGTTAACCCATTCAATCCGGAGATCCGCATCTCTGTCACTTTAGATTTCTTTGGCTATTCAAAAATATCAGATCTACAAGCTCATTGCGCGGCATAGCCAAAGAATGACAGACATGCGTTCCCGGATTCAATGGGTTAACTTACACTGTATGATGTGCATATTAGATCTAGTCTGCGGAACCCCCCCCCCCCCCCACCCCCCCACAGAGTAGTCCATGTGTCTAACTGCTGGGATTGTTCGGTCCCCTCAGGTATGTGATGGAGGTGATCCAGAGGGGTCGCACTGCCGTCAGGCCTGCACTATTCCCTCCGCTCAGCGTGGTGCCCGCCGTCTCTGACAGTGAGCTCTCCGAGTCTGAGTATGTCCACTGTGTCCTACCAGCCCCCCCCCCCCCCTTCCTCCCACAAGTCCCATCCCATAGACATGTCAAAGGTCACCCCATCTTACCTCCCATGCCCATCGCTGGCAGTGTAGAATGCTGTATGCGTGTTTGTGTGTATGTGGCTAACGGACACTGTGTGCATTTATGTATTTGTAGACCCGCCAGGTTATTTAGAAGTCAATAATACATAATTACTACTGGTGAATGAAATGTGCTTTGTTGGAAGTAGTCCGTATCCCCTTGTAGTGTCCCAAGCAGTATCCTTGTTTGTTTTAATAATGCAATTAATTATTTTTTTATTTTTTTGGAATATGTGGGGATTAGATTCATTGCGTGTTTTCTTTTAACACCTCAACCCTGTGGCTTGTCCATTACTTGTTGAATCATTACCCATTGCAGGGCAAGGAAATGGATTTCTTTAGCTATTCTGTAATCAATGTCACATAACTGAATTTATTCCATGATACATCTTACTTAGAGTGTTTATTATTTTTATTATTATTATTATTATTATTATTATTATTATTATTATTATTATTGTTGTTATTGTGTTGTTTTCAGTGGAGAGACGGGAGCAGAGAGAAAGTGTAAAGATTGCACAGAGTGTGTGTACTGGTTGATGGAGACACACGGTGCAGATTGTCTAGGGAGTGGGCTAGTTTTTGATGCCGTCTTTCAGAACATTGTGTCTGTTTGATGTTCCCATGCCTCTTCATAAGGGTAGTCTAGGGATGCAGGGGAACAAGGGAGCTGTATTGAGGAGCAGATGAAAGGCAGATACCCTCGCATTGCCCGTGGATATATCAGTCCATTAGACCCAGGAGGACTGGGATTGAGTACTTTGTATGCCTCTCTTGAACACTGCAATCGGCCCCCTGTTGGCTTCAGTTAATGTAGCCCTCAAGGAACATTGCAGTGCTTTTGAAATGGGAGGCACCATTAACTGAATAACCTGAACTCTGTAGAGTTGTGAAATATTATAGAAAACTTGTGGGTTGTTAATTCTTACCAAAATGCCCTGTTCATTGCCATATTGTTTGGTGTGGCGGTACGGCTGTATACTGTAGGTAAAAGTAGTAGGTGTTAGGGCTGGGTGACTTCAAACCAATACGATTATTTCAAACCTCAATTACGATTAATGAACAAAAAAAACCTTGCTTCTCAATTATTTGGTCGGTTATTAGTATCGGTTTCGATATATTTTCAGTTAATTTCCCAGCCCTAATAGGTGTTCATACTAATAGGACACATCCACCTCACAGTGGTTCAACAAAAAAAAAACGAGTGGAAGGTTTAATTTCAAACATCGACTCAGATGGGGAAAAACTTGTGTGGCAAAAGAGTGCAATTAAGCTACAGAGGGCACAAAACAAGCCAGGGAGCTAGAAAATAATGGTATCGGACATACGGTATCTGCTGTAGGAAATTGTTATCGCTTTTTCCACTGAGTTGATGAGGTGTAATGGTAACTGAGAGCAGGTGTTGGTGCCGGCACCATAGATGCCTGGAGGAACATCTTGAATAATCATTTGTTCTCATGATATTATATTTCTACCCAACATTGCCCATAGAACCTACAGAAGCTACACTAACCCGTTTCCTGAACTGTCCCGCGCTTTACTGGGGTGCAAGCATGCAGTGCTCTGTTAACCCATTAAAGCCGGGAACGCATCTGTCATTTTTAGATTTCTTTGGCTATTCAAAAATAGCAGATATACAAGCTCGTAGCTATATGAGCTTGTAGGGGGGGGGGGGGGAATCGTGAAAATGTGTGCAAATCTTTGAATAAATATATACATTTTAACTCAAATCTATGCTTCTGGGGGTCCCTGGAACAAAATATTTTGAGATGGAGGGGTCCGCGGACAAATTCATATCATTTTGGGTGGTCTTTGACATGAAAAAAAGTTTGAGAACCACTGATATAGCAACATAAGTTTTAAAAAAAATTACAAACTGTTACGATTCAGAAGACATTTGCAGAATCCCCAGAAGCAGAAATTGGACTTAAAAATGCTCGCTTTAAAAATATATATTTTTTCAAAGGTTTGCACAACTTTTCACGATTTTTCAAACAAATAGCAGATCTACAAGCTCATAGTGTGGCACTCGGTGTCAGTTTTGTATGTGATGTATGTATCTCCTCACTTCTCTCTGACAGTCTATTATATAAAAGGCCACAGCTACTTTTACTTGGATGGAGATGTAAACTTTGCCAGGTGGAAGTAATAAATTAAAAATACACATTCTACTCGGCTTGGTCGAGAGAGGGAAAACGATATATTTTCAAAGATTGCTATGTTGTTCCCTTTTATTCTTCTTCTTCTTTAGATGTTACATCAATATTTCCCCTACGGTCGAATGCTGAAATGATCAAAATGGCATCTTGAAACGTACAAATTGTGAAGTTACATTTGAAATATTGTCTCTGCAGTCCTGCCAGGTCTAAGTTGAAATTCAGACTGTCATTTGTCTTTGCAACTTTATCATGCTTCCTTCATGCTTCCTTCATTTGCCAACACAAAGTATAAATCGGGCTTAACATTTTTGGTTTGAGCCAGGCTTCTACTGACATGTTGATGACAGCTAAAAAATGTCTTATGCTAACTTTATGGACATGAAATATAAAAAGGTGTATTTATATATTTTTTTTGTATTTTTGTTTGGCAGACATAAAGCAACTAAAAAGTCCCCTTGTGAGAACATTACAGTGGCCTACTACTTCTGTGGAGAACCTATACCATACAGGACATCTGTCAAAGGGAGGATCGTCACACTGGGCCAGTTCAAGGAGTTGCTAACTAAGAAAGGGAGTTACAGGTGAGTGTAATGTTTAACACCACATTCAATGTTTTTTCCAAGCATGCTATCTAAATTATTCTGTTTAGAATAGTGCAGGCTTTCGTTTGGAATTTATTTTAAATATACTTAGTCCAAAAACAATCCAACAACAGTGTTAGAGAAGTCACAAAACACATTACAAATGTGTAATTGATAGAATTCTATTATTATTATTATTATTATTATAATATTTTCATATATACCCACACAGACATCTCCATTCCTACAAGACAAAACCTAGTAAACGGTCACTTGGCCACAGGACATACTGTACGGGTAAGACAATCAGACAGGAAAGACAGAGAAAAAATCTTAAAGAAAAAAAAAATTACTTTGAGGAATATTGACTAAACTGATTAAGTGGACAGAAAAAGAGATAAAGTACAATTACCTTGGTAAAGGTAAATGGCAAATAAATACATACATATAAAAGGGGGTTTAGCCGGCAGAATGGGGTCCAGATATTGTAGAGTGGATCTTAACTTTTCTTTTCTTCTTGTAAATAATTGTAGGTATTATTTCAAGAAGGTAAGCGACGAGTTTGACTGTGGAGTGGTGTTCGAAGAGGTACGTGAAGATGATGCTATCTTGCCCGTCTTTGAAGAGAAGATTATCGGGAAAGTTGAGAAAATAGATTGACGCGTTGGTTGAAGAGGAAAGGAGACTTGTCTGAGAAATCTCTTTGGTGGAATCGAGGAGCGGTTGGATGGAAAACGAGGAAGTGTTCAGAACGGATAGCAGTGGCAGGAAAAGGAAGTGGTAAAGTAAGAAGGGGATCTGGAGAGGAAATACGGTGGGATAAGAAGGGGCCCGCGGTGGCCACAGTGGGTGACTTTGTGACTTTTAAGACATACATAATGTAGTCTTTTTCTAAATATGCTCAGTGCCATTGCATTATACTGAGTACTACAAGACATTGGACTAGAAGAAAATACCTCATTCTCTTCTTTGTCTGGAGTGTAATGTAGCAATGTAAAGTTTGACTAGATAAAATGGACTACGAAAGTGCTACTAAAGCTGCATATTTTTGATATGACTTATCAGAAGGTATCCTTTCTAAAGTAACCACGCTTGTAATTTTTATATGTATTGGTACCAGATATGTACAGTTTGTCTGTTTAAAAAATAACAAAGTTTTATATCTATTTAAGTATTTAAAAAAGCTGTCGGTTTCAATCTTATAGAAGCACTGGCACAGTTCCAATTCAACATGATCACGACCTTTGATAGGGATGTTTTTTTCATATAATTTGTGACAGCCTTCAGGAACTATATTGTCCATGCTATACCAAGTGCATTTAACACTCAACTTCAGTACTCTGTTAAGTGGCATCCAGCCATGTGGCACTTTCACTGTATTATAGGCTACAACCCTGACTATGTTTACATGTAATCTGCAATTGGATTAACTGCCTTTCACAGTGGAAATTTCATTGGAAATTTGTATTGAAACAAAAATGTATATGCTTGAAGAAAAGAAAAACATTGCAATCGCTATGAGGTTTCAGATGGATTAGGACTTGTGGTCGCGACAGGTTGTATGCAAATGTATCCAATGAACGCCATTACATCCCATGCCATTCTCTGTACCCAATCCACATGAAGCAGAAAGAAAACGATCATAACCACTTAAACCCTATATATGTTGTTAACCGGTGTCCCCCAGGGGTCTATACTTAATCGCCTCCTTTTTTCCCCGTCTCCAAATCTCTTTGCCATGCATTGTAAGCTTGTAGATCTCCAATTTTTGCCTAATGTTCGCTCATTATGATATATACCCATGAGTAGGGATGCTAGGGTTCATGTAGTTAAATATTTATGTTAATGAGTACAACAAAATCATATTGTGACTGACATAATGTAAGCACATTTGTGCCCAAAATCTGGGCATGCACTTTCCATTATACTTTTGACTTATATTAATTTTATATCGAAAGTTACGTTTTTTAAGTTTTTTTTTCTTTATTTTTTTCATTTAAGCATAACACGAACACATTTTTATCATCTGTGCATCAACTGAACAAATGTGCATGGCGGTTTAGAAATGTCACCGTTTCTCCAGATCAAAATGACATAATTGTGCCTACAAGGTGTTGAGATATAAAAACATCAAAACATTTCATATTGAAACATTGCTACTTCTGCAAAAAGAATAGAAGTGTACTATGTAGTACTAATACAATCTTGAATTCATGGGTGTTCATAGCATATTTGCATTCTTTTGAGGCATTCATTCAGCAAGCACTGAAGTCCACATTGAAACTATTATCAGCTGCATGTAAGCATAGTCAGCGTTGATGGACCTATGATAATTGACTTCTTGAGGATGCCCTCCACTCACTGATCATGCCTGTGTAGTGCTTTGTTTTAATCTTTTGTGTTTTTTTTTAAAATCTATTCCCTGTTTTGTCAGGTGATGACACAAGTTGAGGTTCAGAATGTGGACTCAAGTACTGTATTCAGAATTCCCCAAGCTCAGTATTGTTCATGTAACAGTATCAGTGGTGGACAAAGTATATACTCAAGTAAATACTCAAGTAATCAAAAGTACAAATTGATGAATTGAAAGGTAGAACATTTTCCAATAATAAAAAAAAAACTAAATATCCGAAATCTTCTAAAATAATGAAAATAGCAAATCTTGTAGATCGACTATTTTCACTATATTTGAAATAGGGCTTAAGTGGTTAATTCATAATGAATTACTTAATATAATAATGAGTTACTGTCCACCACTGAACAGTATGCTCAAAAAGTTTTTTTATAGACGGTTCATGTTGTGTGCCAGCAAGTATCATCAAAAAGCTATTTAGAAGTGAAATGCTTGTGCAATGTAAGCATTTGAAGTGTAAGCAAGTGTTATACACTGACAGTCAGAAACAGTGATTCCTTCTCTAATTGCGTCTACCAGACACTGAAACGCAGCAATCGTGTTTACATGTCTGTTTTTGTAGGGCTGATCCCAGCTCGAGAAAATTGTCATCTATTGTAAAAAAGTCAATTAGCCAACGCCTTTCTTACATTGGCTTTTCCCACGTTACTGTCCTTGTAAATGAATGCTTATATGCACAATGATTCACAGTGAAAAGATCCTGGGTTTATCAAATATCAATATGTATATTACTTCAATGGTGCAAGAGGGGAGATACTCCCTTAGAATGGAAAGAAATTGATGAGCCAACAAAAACATTATCAACTGAGATTGGATTGATTGATGGATCAATTGAGAGGGTGTAGTTCATAATGCAAAATAATTTGTTACTTGTAGCCATTAACCTTTAGCTTAACATAGCTAAATTTGGTGCCTGGCAGGATTTGATTATTAGTGTAAAATAATAATACTTTTTTTTTTAATAGGTCACATTACACCAAAGAGAAAACAGTAGTAAAAGCTAGATGATATTAATAATCTTGTCTCCTTTATTTCTCTTTATTTACCCTGTCACCTGGGTACACTCTTCATTTTGTGATAAAAAAAATTGTGTCTTGATCTCTTTGATTATCCAAATCCTTGTGTCAAAGTCGAAGCTCTTGCACAGAATGACAGAATGTTTTAAAGAATGGTTCAGGTGCATAAGATGACAGCCTCCTGATTGGATGTCGTTACCTGTTCTACACTGCAAATTGGCTTCACATTCATCAATTAATTAATTAATTACTTATTTTTTCCCCGATTTAGAAACCTCCTGAAACACTGGGTTAGGGATAGAATGGCTTTTGAATGTTGTTCAATCACATGCGCATACATGGGTGGTGTATTGAATGGGTAGCTTTTTATAACATTGCATCCCGAGCACATTCAACACAAGGATAGGCAGAGAAGACCAAATTATGTCAATCCTTTTAGGCTGCCATTTTGTGCACCTTTCCCATTGTGCTGGAGTCCGCAATGAGGAATGTGGTAGTTAATCTTTGTAATTAGAGTGGAATAATAGGTATTATGAGCGGAGTGGACCTTCAAATCAGAGTGCTGTATTGTTGGGTGTTGTGTTGCATATGCCCAATGTAAGGAATATCTCCTTTTCTGATGCTGTTTTTGTATTTATTTAGTAAGCACATTTCTTTATCTGTATAACTTTAACATACAGTATAGTGCATTATCCTCCACTTTTCCTTACAAGAAAAACCTTGTTTGTTTGATTGTGAGAGGTTTACTCCATGGCCTTAAAGGAACACTTCACCTTTTTTTCACTAATGCTCACTGTTAGCACGGTACAATTTCTGTGTTCTCTCTCTCTATATCTCAGAGGCATGCTTGTAGATCAGTGGTTCCCAAACAGTGGGTCGGGACGCATTTGTGGGTCACGAGTAAATGTCCCTTTTTTATGTTTTAAATATTTCAGAACGACTTTCAAAAATGTAAATAGAATTCAAACAGATTTAAAAAGAATTCCATAAATAAAGTTTTAAGAAGTAGTGAAAACAGTACTTCAGCTAAAAAGTTTGGGAACCACTGAGCTCACAAATGTACCTGCCGATGACTTCAGTTAGGATTTCAAGCTAATGGAAACTACAGTTACTACACAGTCTTCAGTACACAGAAATATTACATTGATGAGGTCCGATGATATACGGTTGAAGTGTTCCTTTAAATGTGGATATGCAACCATCATATTGTCTGTGTCGGGTGGAAAACTTGTTTGTCCAAAACTGATACATTTCAAGAAATGGGAAAAATAATCTCTGTATTTATAAAACACACAGACTTGACCACTTTCAAACTCTATTTTGGGCATGTCATCATGGGCAAAATTGTTAAACATTTTGAAAAGATTTTTTTTCCGCAAATAGCCGATCTACTGTACAAGCTCACAATGCATCGCGATTGTAGATCAGCTATTTTCTCTTACTTTTACGGGACACTGTCACACAAATATAATATAGGGCATTCATTTATGGGTGAAAAATAAAACATTTAAAAAGATGAAATATGGAGATACAAGTTTTCTATCCACCAGCAACAATCTGTTCTGTTTGATCTGTTTTATTGTTCAGTGTTTTTTTCCAAACAGAGGGTATCAAATCTGAAATGATTACTGTGAAATCCCCTAAAAGTGATCTTCTCTTATTTTAAGATCATTGAAATGTATATAATAAACATCAGAGTGCCTTTATTACAATCTTAATGATGTCTGCTAAGTGATTTTCAGTCGGATCAATTACCAGGGACTAGCTTTATACAGTACTTATTTTAATTTTGTGCAAAGTAAATTCTGTTTAAATGTTTGTCTCGAGTCAGTCTTGTATTTGTAAATATGTACTTATTGTGTCATCAACCAGCAGCCCAACTAGCACATGTGGTACCCTGGACCTGTTTCTTTTTGCTAACTAGTGTCGTTATCATTTTAAGGTACTTGGACATTAAATACATGCAATAAACCACAGCTTGACTACTGAGTATGCTTGGCTATTAAATTGTATTACGATGTTACTGATATTAAGTATGTTGTGTTTCCGTGTCTTCAAATTCAACCAAACTGATATTTCTCTAAGAACCAAATTCTGAAACATAACAACCAAATGTAATTTGAAGGCTATTTAGTAGTGAGTTTGGCCTTCACCTGAAGGCTGCAGAGTGTTGTCCTGCTACAGACTGAAGAGGGCACTGTTGGTTCTCAAGTACTATATTAGACTGTACTACTCTACTTTTTGTTCACTCGTTCAGACTGTGTGTGTGCTTGCTTCTTTCTGTCTGCAGCTACTGTACATTTGCAAACAGCATCATATTTCTTGCACGCTACCAGCATGTAACTCAATTCAAATCAGTCAATGACGATGAATATAATTCAAGCCCACTCCATTATGCAATAGCAGTAGCACAGCTACCGGCAAGAGCTCATTGTCTGCTTGAATCCTTTTTCCCTGTTAACTGTCATGAACACAATCTACAGACTACAGGCTCAAACATATTGTTGTTGATCAGCTATTTTCGGGAAAGGGATTTGGTGTAGTGCATGGGGTTTTCAACTGGTGGTCTGTGGACCATTGGTGTTCCGTGAAGGTATTGCATGTGGTCCCTGAGAATACCCCCAAAACACAGTCACCCGAGGCAAATCCGTTGGTATTCACCTGGTATGCAAACTTGATAATGTGGTTTGAGCCATGTTCAGGTGTGCAGTCGAAAGTGAAGAGGGAGTAGAGGAGAGGACTCGGCACACGACCTTGTGGGACACCAGTGGTCAGGGTGAGGTTGCCTATCCCGACATGCTGGGGTCTATAGACTAGAAAGTCAAGGACCCAGTTACAGAGGAGGGGGTCAATGTCATTAAGGACAGTAAGCTTTTTAACCAGTTTGGAGGAGATGATTGTGTTATACGCTGAACTAAAATCCATGAATAACATTCTCACACAGGTGTTGTCAATTTCCAGCTGAGAGTGAAGTGTAGGGCTGTAGCAATGGCATCCTCTGTGCTCCTGTTCTCACGAAAGGCAAACTGGAACCGGTCCAAGGTTTGTGAGATGGTGGATTTCACATGAGCCTCTTGAAGCACTTCATGATGATGGGGATGAGTGCGACGAAAGTCAATCAAACTTACAGCAGAGGAGCGTTTCCATACCGGCACGATGGTGGTGGATTTGAAGCACGTAGGAACAACCGTTTGGGCCAGGGACAGATGGAAAATGTCTGTCAGAACTCCGGTCAGCTTTACAGCACAAGCCCGGAGGACACGTCCAGGCCCAGCAGCCTTTCGTGCATTTGTCCTACACAGGACCGCATGCACATCAGTGGAGGAGAGTATGAGGGGTTGGTGGTTTGGCAGAGAGGACAGCTTTGTGGCAGTGTTATCCCTATCAAAGCGAGCAGAGAATGAATTTAGCTCATCAGGGAAGGTGGTGTCACTGGTCAGGGGTGAAGCTTTAAATTTGTAATTGTAATAGCCTGTATACCTTGCCTTGTTTGCAAAGTGCTCCAATCCTCAGCTTGTGGTCATGCTTGGCCCTCTTGATGCCCCTTTTCAGATTGGCCCTGGCTGTACTGTATAGGCCTGTGTGCATCACCAGATCTAAAAGCGGTGTCACATGCCTTTAACAGTGGATGGATTTCTCTGTTCATCCACAGCTTCTGATTTGGGAAAGTTGAAATCCGTTTGAGGGTGGTAACATTGTTTATATTGGGGTTGGTGTAATCCACTACAGCAGAGGTATAGGCGATGATATTAATATGAGAGAGTCCTGGGTGGCGTGAGTGGCAAACATTTTCCAATCCGTGTGGTGGAATTTCAACTGTAGGATGGAATCTGGCTCCTCCGACCACACTCTGACTATTTTAATTGTGGGTTTAGCACGTTTTATGAGGGGGATGTATTTGGGGTCTCAAACAATGAGATGTGATCAAATAAACCCAGATGGGGTGGCCTTAGGGGGTGGCCTTAGCTCTGGCCTTAGCTCTGGTCCATAGCGTTAGAAGGAGTTAAGGAGAACTCCTTCTAACGCTATGGACCATAGCTAGGGTGGCCTTATTCTGCAATATTGATGTGTAGACATGATCCAAGACGTTATCACCTCTTGTGGGGCATGTTGATGGGATCTGGGGAGAACTTAAATTAGAGCGATTTAAGTCACCTCCAATAATAAAAACTGCACTTTCCAGTGCCAAGGACCCCTTAGCTTAGAGAGAGGAGGAGGGACCCCCTACTTACATATTGGATTCATGTTAAATGTGTGTTTTCAGACATTTAACCACTTAAACCCTCAATACTTTGTAAACTTGACCTTTGGCTCTGTACTTGGTCTGCTCTTTTCCCCCTGTACACAAAACCTCTTTGACGAAAATAGCCGATCTAAGCTTGTAGATCGGCTATTTTCGGCTAATAGGGATGCAAGGGTTCATGTGGTTAATGTAAAAAAAATAAAGTCCCTATCACACAAGGATTTGGCAGTATCTCTGAGGACACCCTAGGCGTCCCAGACCCCCTGTTGAAGACCCCTTTGACCATAAGATATTCAATGTTTCAGAACAGTGGCTACTGATTAGGGCATTGTCCATGCATCAAGCCATGTTAATATACTCAGACCCCCCATGGTCTATCTTATTGGAGTCAATGCCATCAACAATTCTATCTGCCCTGAAGAGACAGCGTCCTTCCGTAAGTCAACAGTGTTGTTGTCAGTAATGTGGTCACATATGTGATTCAATCATGATCATTTCAGTATCATGGTTGGTCAGTAGGTCAGCGTCTTGTCAGTATCATGGTCAGATACATATATCATGGTCGGTATTGTCATGGTCAGCAGCACATGTATCAAGGGGTACACCATCAACGGAGTATAGGGTAACAGAATAGGTGGGCACTAGGGACATCTGGGCACCTCCATGTAAAATTGATATTTTGTCCAAAATGTTAAATAAAAAAAAGAAGAAAAAAGTGAAGTATAGCCTACATGGTTAGAACATGCTTAAATATTCGATAAATAGGTCTAAGGGACCAGTCGAAATTTACAGAAGGGGGTCCTTGGAGGAAAATTGTTAAGACTTAGACAGGGGCCATTTTCGAATTGCACAAGTAGGCTAAAGCAAGCACATGCGATTGATATGGGCACATTCAGGGGCGGATGAACCCTTAGTTAATTTCCTACTAATGATGACTCAACCAGGTAAACCGGTACAGTTTCCCTTGAAATTCTAACTCCCATTTCTGTGGAAGTATTTAAGGGAGGTTTTAGTACATCAAGGTAAATACAGGCTTTTATTTGATGTATGATGACGCATCAATGTTGTCAATTACTTGGAAGTCGGAGTACATCAAGGTAAATACAGGCTTTTATTTGATGTATGATGACGCATCAATGTTGTCAGTTAGCCTACTTGGAAGACGGATGTCTGACTCGGAGTCGGATGTCCGACTTCCAAGTAATTTTACATCGAGGTGCCCAGATGTCCCTATAGTGCCCATCTATCCTGTATCAGAGTATAGCCTACAGCTGTTTTGTCCGACTAAATAAAGTAGGGCCTACTTCAATCAATCAATCAATCAATCACGCGCTTTTCCAAGGCGTTTTCTTCTTTTGCAAGCGGTCACAAGTCGCGTCTTGGTGTGAATGATCATCACCCCCACGGTCGTTCCGTTGCCATGGAGATGGCCCGTTAGATACACACCAACCCTCCCCCTCCCACAGGGACCTTCAAAGAGAGAAGGGATAGCGGCATAGGCCTACTTACTGACTTACTGTGTAGCTTTGTTTAGGTCTAGGAAATAGGCCTAGTTTTGTTCTCCGGGACCGTTTAACCAAAAAACTTGCGCTAACAACATGTGGGAAATAATAACGTTGGATATATTTCTGTTAATTGGAATATTTGCGTTTACAGGTAAAGTCTTCATTCGTTTTCATTTGAGGAAGAAAAGAAAAACATCACAGGACCACAATTTGGAAACAAGCCCTCAGGGCTTTTTGTCTCCGCCAGGCCGAAAGGCATGGCGAGAGGGTATGTTTGGTTATGTTATACTTTTAGCACCATTGTAAATCGTAGGCTACCACTGTAGGCTACTATTTGCAAACTGTTAATCAAAAAACTGTATCTGTAGGCTTTTTTTGATACTTTATTAACAGTTTGTAAATTGTAGGCTACAGTAGCCTATACGGTTTACAATGATTGTTAAAAGGATTTAACACAACAAGCCCTGGGGCATGTTTCCATTGTGGTCCTGACTCCTGTGTATTCAATTCATTAAGAAAGGCTATACGCTATTATACTCCTGTATTCATTGTTCCAATGGACCAATGTTTAGAGATTTGTTAAGTCGGTTAAAATAAAAAAGCTTTTTTTTTTGTGTGAAAATTTTAAAGCTGCATATTCAGATAGTAAGTCAATCATTGAGTTTGATTGATTGATTGATTTAATACTTTAAATCAATCAATAGTATATTCATAGTATATGAATATACTATATCATATTACAATGATTGCTAAAATGATATAGTACCTGTGGAAAGCCTGGTTTATTTATTGCTCAGAGCTCAGAGTCTGTCTACTCATAGAGCAGTGGTTCTCAACCTGTGGGGCAGGACCCCCAGGGGAGTCCCCACATGATTTGTTTTGGGGGGGGGGTCCCCAGATGACATTGTAGTGACAATTTTAGGACTTTTAAGACCTTTTTAATACCTTGAAGAAAAAAGAAAAAGACCATTACTGCATCAAAAGTAATCAACAAACTATAGGCTACTATAAAAAACTGGTCAAATATTGGCCAAATCGTCAAATAATATTAAAGAGTGGCAACAATGGCCAATCTATAAGCTCGTAGATCTGCTATTTTCACAATATGTATCTGTGGAACAAACAAAATTGAATGCCTTAAAGGAGGAGTTCACCCAAAAAATAACTTATTTTCTATCAATTGCACACCCTATGAAGCCTTGAATCCATGGATTATTTTTTGTTTTTGTCGCATTCCTAAGCTAATAATTTGATTCCCGTCTCCTACCGGCTAATGTATCCGGTAGGAGACACAAAGTAGATTATTTGTGTCTCCTACCGGAAATACACACGGTCATCAAATGATTGTCTTAGGAATGCCACAAAAACAAAAATAAATCCATGAAATCAAGGCTTCATGGGGTGTGTAATTGATAGAAAATAAGTAATTTTTTGGGTGAACTCCTCCTTTAACTCTTATAATTCCAAGTGCTTGTCAGGGTGGGTGGTCCCCAGTTCAAATATGATTCTTTTGGGGGTTCACAGCCTGTAAAGGTTGAAAACCACCTTTCTAGAGCCTATCCGGTTTGCACATATACATACAAAAAAATCTTTAACAGTTTAGTTAATTTGGTGTGGATTGTTCTGTTTCAATTGATTTATATATAGGAAAAAATCTTCATTTTTGTTTGTATATTTTGATAATCTTTGTTATGTCATTTGTATAACTGTACAACTTGTAGACATACCTGTGAACGCATCCTGCCCTCTTGAGATGAACCCTGTCAGTGTTGTGGCGAGATATGGAGACGCTGTCTCGGTTAACTGCAGCACATCTACAGACCACCATGGAATGGGCTGGGAGGCAGAGATTGGAGCCACACACTTCGAAGAAAATGTGAAGTTTGCCACTTGGACAGTAGAGACTTTAAACGCCTGGGAAATCAAGCCCGAATGCTACATTATTCTCCCCGATGATTCTCAGTGTCGACAAACACTATCAGTCACTCTCTATAGTGAGTATCACAGATGAGAATTTAACCCATTAAGACCTGAGGCCGATTCTATACGAATGCCTTCTAAATCAGTAGTTCTCAAACTTTTTTTGGACACCCAAATTCATATATATTTGGCTGCGGACCCCCATCTGAAAATGTTTTGTGCCAGGGACCCCCAGAAGAGAAGATTTGTGTTCTTCTCTTTAAAGATCTTAAGGATTTTTCCAAAAATGTTCAAAAATAGCAGATGTACAAGCTCGCAGCATGGCACAAAGTGACACGCTGTGAGTTTGTAGATCTGCTATTTTTTAATAGCCAACACTAAAATCTAAAAATGACACCCGGTTTTAATGGGTTAACACCACAGGTTCAATCTTCATCATTTCACTGTGATATGACAATTGTCAACACTGCCGATTTTACAGTGTAGATTTGAGTCTCAAAGATTAAAACAAAAAACTAAACCATGTTACATTGTATTACATTTAACTCTTCATTTCCACCATAATGTTTACAGAAGAGCCAGACAGCGTGTCCATCTATCATCCAAGTCATACAGGACCAATGGTGGAGGGCACGGCGTACCAGCTGCAGTGTGACATTATCAACATCGCACCAGTCAGGAATCTCACTGTGATTTGGTACAAAGAACATAAGCCCATCCACATGCAGTCATATGTCAATCTGACTGTATTCACACCAGTGAATGAGTCATCTACACTCACTATCACCCCACACAGAGATGATAATGGAGCTCTGATCTACTGTGAAACACGAATGAACCTTGGACCATCAGGTCCAACCTATTTTCCAGTGAGGAGATCAAAGTCACATACTATTACTGTATTCTGTGAGTTTCCGTTTCTAAACCATATTACGATTTTTAAGATATCTTGGACTTTTTATTCGCTTTTTCCTGCTCTCTAATATTGTATTGTTTACTCCCCAGACCAACCAACTTTCCTCACTTCCCAAACAGAGACACTAGTTCCGGTGCTTGAGCTTCCAGTTGCTGATAAAATAACTTCGGGAGATCACTCGGTTATTACCACCTCTTCGTCTCCAGGCATTTGCAATTGCACAGCCTCCAATAATGTGGGCATCGAGACCAAGCAACTCATTGTCGATGAGGCAGCAGGTAAGACGGTGTTACTACTAGCATATAAAGCCTAATTTATGCTTTGTCATATGATGGGGTCACCTGCCGAAAATAACCACATTTCAAGTGAAAAATGCAACTGGCTCCTTCCTTCCTTATTTTGGGCAAACAACATTGCTGTATGACAAAATATGAATTAGTCTCAGGTTCTAGGATTACCAACTTCCATTGTGATATATTCTCTAATTCCTCAATGCTACTATTCTCCAACAGGTAGTAACCCTGGGGCTGGGACCACTGCACGGATTGTTGTGTTTTTCCTGGCTCTTAATTGTTTCGTGTCCGTCTGTGTAGTGTATCACAAACGGAAAAAGACTCCTCAAGGATCTGGACACTTAAAACAAATATCGTTCAGTTGAAGCGAATAATCTTACATTCCAATGGTGCTGTGTTTATGTTTGCTGCAATTTGATAGGAAGTAAGAGAAATAATTATGATAGATCCATTTTTATATATACATTTTGTACAATGTTGTGTAAAATTCAACGGAGAAATGGCCGTGCTGACCTGGGCTTTGGGAGAGGCACTGAGATCAGAAGATAGAAGACTGCATGCTGGCCTCTGACCTGTGCCTCATATCAGCAGATATGAGAGAGATAATTATTGCAGAGGGCATCTGTGGGCGGCCTGGGTCCTTCCTTAAGGGCCTCTACACACTGCCAGATATTTGAAGTGGTCGAGTCATCAGATCGTTAAGCACGTCACACTACACAAGTCTTTTTCTTGAAATCGGCTGTCATATATCGTTGTGGTTTTCACACTATACGATTGATCGCCGACAAGGGATCACGCACACTGCAAGATGTTTTTTATCCCCAATATTCGAGTCTTCATTTACGCATCACAGAGGGGCCAGGAGCGAGACGGTGACGTAGAGGTGTTCACAGTGTTGCTCACACAACCAACGCATGGGCAGGGCTCATACCCTGCCTTCGTTGTAAGTGTCAGCACATGCAACACTTGTTCTTTACACCTGTCAAACCCGTAGCCTGTAGTTGCTGTCTGGAAACAGATCAAGTGGCACCCTGCTTTGTAACTGAAGATTTGTGGTGTCGATGAAGTAGACATTTGCCTGGAGCTTCCTGGGCCTGCCCCCCCCCCCCCTTCTCCCAGTATTTGCACATTGCTCGTTGTTGCACATTGCTAGTTGCACAGTGAAATTGTATCGTGGTTGATATTGTATTTTAGTTAGTTTGCGGTGCCATAGGAGGTTAGGTTTTACGTATTTCTCTTTTGTTTTTTAACAGCATAAAGGGAAATTGAAATAAAATGTATATTTACCTTTTTCAAATCTGTGTCAGCTCTCTCTTGGGTTAAAAGTGTTTGTGAGAAAGACTGTCTTAGCGGCTGGAAACAGTACAGAGGCACTTGTATGGGGTACCCAAATGGCGTATTTATTCACCAACATATAGCAAACATAACAAGAACATTAGCTGAAGCACCCAATTATGGTGGTGTCCAGCTCTGCTCTCTCTCTGTTAACTGGCAGCAGCATTTTATACCCAGGTGAGCTGGACTGCACCATTAGACTGCACCATTGACAGGGGTGTTCTAAAACATATAATAAATACCTAACTAAACATGCAATACATACTTAAATACCCCTAACCCCCCTATTAAAAATCTCCCTGAACTGCACAAGTTATAACAATTCCTTCGTCACCCTACAACATAAATTAGCAATTACCACAAGCACATCACAACCCCCCTCTGCTATCCTGATATGGTCCAGCCCAATCATGTTGGAGACTGGTATATTTTGATGCCTATATCTTTTTACTTTTACTCAAGTAAAAATGTCCACGGACCCCCATCTCAAAATATTTTGTTCCAGGGATCCCCAGAAGTAAAGATTTGAGTTCAAAATGTTTGCTTTAAAAATATATATTCAAAGATTTGCACAGATGTTCACGATTTTTTTTTTGCAGATCTACAAGCTCATAGCGCTGCACAAAGTGACTTGCTATGAGCTTGTATATCTGTTATTTTTGAATAGCCAAAGAAATCTAAAATGACACAGATGCTTTCCCGGTTTTAACGGGTTGAGTCAAACAGTGTTAGTTATTTACTCAACTAAATTGAAATTATACACATCTAGTGTGTGTTAGAAGAAAAATGCAAGTTTACATTATTTCTCAAGAGATTAGTTGGAGCTTCTTCTTGTGGAAGTCAGAAGGGCAACACACCTAGGCTACTGTGTTCACAATGACAATAGGTGGTTTATGTCTGTCTGACCCACTACACCAGAAACAAGTATTCTCCATGTAAACACCAGCCTCTACTAGTCGCCATGGAAGCAAGGGTGAGAGAGCATGAAGATTGTACTGTAATAAATGGTTGCAGAGGAGGTGCAATGTGCACAGGACCACAGGCCTTTTATATTATTTTATTTCATTTTAGCATCATGACTCAGTGAAACATTAATGCAGCACATATTTTCAGTCGGTGTGACTATCAAAAATAGTGCACAATATCAACCACATCAGTTTCTCTGTGGGACAGCTTTGACAAATTTGCCTGAATAGTATTCTATATTAAAATCTAAGCAATGCTGTTTATTATTTATACTTGTAGGATCATGGTCACATAAGACTAAAATGACTTGCAAATGAAAATGGGGCAACAATGTTTAATCCAAGCAAATGAACAACGTGCTCAATCCTCCAAGGCTCTGATATCCAGGCTATTTATTTAGTACTGACTCTTATGCAAACTAGACTTGTAATAATCATGCAGATTTGTGTCGGGCTCAGGTTATAGAACCACAAACCCTAATTGGAAAATAATAAGTTACTGCTTTAGAGTCAACACACAATTACATGTTTTAATATTTGTACTATGTTGTTAACCCTCCACACTGGCAGAAAGAATGAGCAACTGCTTGGCTGGATTCCGAAGGGCTCTATACTATGTATACTCCTGTTTTCGCTTTACACAAAAAAAAACGAAAATAGCCAATCTACAAGTCTGAGGGGACACAGGGTGATGATCAATCAATCCCTGCGCCTACACTTGTAGATCTGCTATTTTCGTTCGAATGTTCACCCCAGAATAGTTTTGCTAGGGTTCATGTGGTTAAAGCAGGTAAGGCTGTTGTGTGTAATTGACATATTATTTTCATCTCTCAGAAAATCATGATGGTACTTGATTTCCCTTCACTTTGCTACTGTTTACTCTACAGTGAGCCTACATTGTACCTCTGTGTTATTATCTGGAGGCCTGCAGCATACATCACATTAGTGAGACAGCAGGGAGCACACAAAGCTAATGTGTACGTGTTCTAGTTGCTAATGAATGTATATCATACACATCACATATATAAGAGCCTGGTCTAAGTAGGGAGACTGCATGGGGTCAAAAGTAACACTATTTACATTTTCCTTCATAATGCACAGACTACTTGTATTTGACTCTTTTTGAAACATATATATGTGCCCTAATTAATAATATCATTTATAAGCTTTCACTAGTAAAGACAAGACTAAATATTACTTTTAATGCAATAAGTCAGTGTGTTACAATTGCCCCGTGACAGGGGCAATTGAAACAGTGGTTGGGGCAATTGTAACACTGTAAAAACAAGTCATATTAACACACTATATCTCAAATAAAAACACATCACTAAGTAATATTTATTTTTTATAATTTAATATTGTTACGTAATCATGTTTTATATATATAATTACAATTAATTGTAATCAATTTGTTTTTTGTTTTTTTTTCAATTTTAAATGTTTTATTTAAATGTATTTTTACTTTGACATTTAGTTAAATATGTTCATTTACTAACATAAAAGTATATAATCCCAGACAAAAAAATCTGCTTGCATTGTAACACATTGTTACAATTGACCCCGGTCAATCCCATATTCTAGCTAGAAACACCTAGATTAGCATAGGCTGCTAACTTTAATTTGTGACCAATAACATAGAGATACAATTCATTTAAGTTTACATTTGCTGTCATCTGCAGCAGAAAGAAAATACCGTACATTCAATAATGTACTTTTACATCTCAAAATCTGTTTTTGTTGAAAACTTCTGCTGAGATGAAATGGTCATTCTACCCTTCCACAGGCAGAGAGAGAGGACCCTACTGAGCATGTGCAGAACAAGTCTCATCCCAATAGCAGCTTGTTTCTGATTAGAATTATTGAGTGTGTTACATTTGCCCCCTGTTACTTTTGACCCCAGTCTCCCTAAAGCCTGATATATACTTTGTTGTGGCTGATAGCAATCCCCAATAAATTGATCAGCTGGCAGGCTAAGCCTGGGAGATATAAAGCTATGTGACGCGCAAACTGAAAGGACTCACGTCCAAACGAAAGCTCAAGTTTGAAATGTTTTACTTCGGTGACACCAATTACAAAAATAAGTGAAACAGTGAGCAAAATGTGGTCAACAAAAAATATCTCTCCCAGCTCATTACCCTACCCCCACGTTCAAACCAGCCTTAAGGTGAGCAGGTGAGGACCACTTGTAGCCACTGCTACACACAAGGCGACAGCTAGGAGGCTGCATAGGCTTATCAAGAAAGCTGGATCTGTCCGCTGTACTACCTTGAATACTGTGGAGGAGGTGGCCAATAGCAGGATAAAGACTAAACTCCTGGCTATCATGGACAATCCCTCCCACCCCCTAAATGACACCGTGGCAGGGCAGAAAAGCTCCTTTAGCAACAGACTGTTACACCCAAGTTGCTATAGGAGATCTTTTCTGCCTGCACCAATAAGACTGTACAACTCCTCATCTGGTTGGCTCGATGAGGCTGTTTAGGATGAGGGATGTGGGATGCAAGCCATCGGACTCTTTAGTAGTGCTTGGTCTGTCAATTTCTTTATATTGTAGGTTGACTATACTTAGATGCCTATTTTAGATGTTTTTATTATTATAAATAAGCGTTTTTATTGATGTCTCTATGAGAGTTGCTGTAACACCTTAATTTCCCCTCGGGATGAAAAAGTACCTACCTACCTACCTACCACTGGAGGCCACCCACAGAGACACTCCCACCATCAAAGTGCGAATGCGGGGCCTACATCTATCACCAATTATCCAATCCAGTGCACAAATACAAATATAAACCCCATTTGGTTCCTACACAATTTGTCATACAACAGTGTTGTGCACTGAAAATAGCTAATCTGCAAGATCTTGTTGCTCGGCCAATTTCATCGCATGACACTGTCACAATGGAGCATAAATCAGGCTTATGGCTCAACAGAACCAACAGTTAAAATTCTATTCAGTTATTATTTTATAATAAATGCTAATGTCTTCTCTTGTGGTAGACCAGGTTAATCAATAACCCCTCAATCAACTTGAAAACCTATAGTTAATGTAACACAAGCTCAGGGTTGAATACTGATAGCCTATACCTCAGGTCTAGAATAGCCTATTTTGCAGTATCACCTTTACCTACATGAATCTTAACTTCTCAATTCTGTCAAAAGAATTGTAGATTGGCTATTTTTGTGGCAAAAGGTTTTTGTGTAGGGCAGTGTTTCCTTTTTTTGGCCAGTGCCCCCTAGACCTGGACTGTTACTGACATGATACTGACCATGATGCTGACATGATACTGACAAAATACAGACAAAATACAGACAAAATACAGACAAATTACTGATCATGATACTGATCATGATACTGACTATGATACTGACATGATACTGACCGTGATACTGACCATGATACTGACATGATACTGACCAGTATCACGGTCACTATCATGTCAGTATCATGTCACAAATATGTGCCGAAATCACATACTAACATACTATTCAGTGTGCCATTTTTTTTTTTAATGTCTGAATTGTGTCCCCCCTACTGGCAGTGTGCATGAACGGTTTGACACAGATCGGTCCAGCAGTACCCAAGATTAGCTGCACACAGACAGACACATACAGTAGACACATAGACACTGAAACACACACAGGTGTGGAGATAAAAACAAATTGGCTGCACTCTAGAAGATATTTTGTACACAATTTCTATTCCTTTTACCAGCAGAAAATATTTTATTTATTCATTTCAATGTGCAATACATAGTGTTCCGAAACATTTTGGTTTATAATATATAATTCCATACAGCCTCACAGTCTCTTGAAATATACATGCTATTACATTTTAATAGTCCTCTTGAAACGGAACAAGATAATAATACACTAAAATAGAGACCATAAAACAGATCTACAAAGGCAGAGGGTAAATCACAGAAAGCAGTCTCAGTATTGTGGATATATGTTCCTATGGCATATACGCGCACATGTCGTGCAGGGAATAATTATCGTATGCCCTCCGAAAAAAAAACAGAACACACCACTGGTCATAAGGTCAAGGTCAACAAGAGGAAAACTGCATCTCATGACGGTGTCACTTGCCGACCAGAATGGATTTTCGCCAAGCAACACTGTCATGCGATGAAGTATAAATGAAGCTTCAGAATCTCTAGAGCAGCGGTTCTCAACCTTTTCTGGACCCAAAAGAATCTCCAAAGTGTTCGCCGCATGTTCGTTAAGTGGTCAGATGGGTGGGCCCGTGCAATTTCAGAGCATGTTTATTTGTGTTCTGGCAAAAATACCATGACATTGTTATTTTTTTTACATTGAGTGCCATTAACGTGTTTCACGTGTTTTTACCGCTATGGCGCAACGTGCCAATGACGTGTTTGACGTGTTTTGAAAAAATAGTAAAAAAAAAAAAAAAAGGTTTTTCAGTTCAACATGTTCAGAACCCAAGATATCATCATCTGAAGATTTGCAGCTCCATCCACTCCTTGTTTAACTTAGAACTGAAAAAGGCTGTATCTCGCTTCCTAAGCACTTTTTTTTTACTTGGCAAAAAACTCTGGCACTGGGACAACATCATTCTGAAATAATTCTGGCAATTCTGGCACTCAATGAGTTTAAAGTGATTCAAATAATAATTAAAATCGTAGTGTTTTGCCAATTTGTTGGGGGGCCGCTTGCAACATCCTCACAGCCCACCAGTGGACCCTGGCCCACAGGTTGAGAACCACAGCTCTAGAGGAGGGGCATAACACAACTAAGAGACAAGGCTGTTGTCACAGCAGTGAGGTAGGCTAGGTCATAAGCTTTTAGCAAAAACAAGCCATACCAAGGTTTGACTTTCATTTTGAAAAAGAAAGTCATTTAAGTGTAAGTATTCTGCAGCTTTTAAATTACAATACACAGCTTTCAACAAATTATTTGTACCAATTAACAACATTTATTTATGATATAAGAGAAACATGCAAAGTAGAGAAACAAAATATGTCCATTATAATATCATATTCTATATTTTGTCATCCGTCTGCCACTGAAACATATGAGAAACTGTATCATGATGTGCTGTAAACATGTGCCTTGTTACCTGGAGTGTCTTTTCATAAGGCAACTTGCACCGACCTCTTAAATATACAGTAGTTCATTTGTCAAGGTGGCCTCTGGAAAGGCAGATTTAATGTCATTGTGGGTTCTCTAGGCTCAACACTAGGCCTGCTAATCATTTCACATTCATTCTGTCGTACGTTTTCCTCGTTCATTTGTGATACCTCGGTGGAGGCTGCTTCAAATCCAGGCACAGTGTTGGCCACATGGACCACATGGACCTTGTTTCTCCCATTTTTACTGAGGATACAGCTGAACACCTTCTTAAAGCCTTTTCGAAAGTGCTTGGACACCAGAGCATACACAATAGGGTTGAGACAGGAGTTGGCATAGGCCATGCAATGAGAGAGGATCCTGAAGGCGTATGTGGTTTCATTGAAAGGGAAATCTCCATATAAGTAGCACAATATCACAAGATGGTACGGCAGCCAACATATGCAGAAAAGCACGGTGACAATTATGATCATTTTTGTGACTTTGCGCTTCGCCCTTTTGGATTCTGACATGCCATCCAAGGGGTCCACAGCTGTCCATAGGTACTTGATGGTTCTAGTGTAGGACAGGCTTACAATCAGTACAGGAATGACATAGCCAAACATAAAAGTGCACGTGTCCAACACTTTACGATTCTGTTCCTCCCATCCAGGTATGCACACAGTACTGTTGTCATAATCTATAAGATCATAGTAGCTGAGATAAGGACCTGCAAAGACCAGTGATAGACCCCAAATGACCACCATGGCAACCACCGCATTACACGGAGTTCTTAGTTCTCTGGATCGTAGTGGGTAACGTATAGCCAGGTACCTACCAACAAGAAAGAATTGGATCAGTGAACAAACATATCCAGTATACTAACATAATGGAAGAAATTACGAGTTCACTAAAAGAAAGCACTCATGTTGTTAATGTTCATTTCAGCTTGGCCTAATTGTTCATCGTAATCACAGTCGATTGAAACAGCAATATTTAAATCACAAACCATAATATTTAAACCCATAAAACCCATACAATTCCCCCAATCTGTAGGTTCTGTGTGTTTCTACAATTCCCATTGTGCATTTTATGGGAAAGCACTGGCTAGGCAGGCCCATATGGTGTATATAGGCACCACTAATCAATCGGATTAATAAGGATCGCTATTTTGCCAAACCAGTGCATAAGGTCAAGGACACCAAGTCACACTGAGGGTAGTGGCTAAGAACTAGGAAGTGAGGAATATTGTTTTCACATTCACTGACTGTATAGAGATGATGTTGAAGTGAGACGTGTTGTAATTTTTAAAATAATTTTGAAAATGTTTGTGTTTAAGTGGTTAATGGTATTTAGTACATTCTAATGTCAAAGATTTACACTTTTCTTTAATGTCCCTACAAAATGTTTCAATATTTAAATTTGTATTGATAATTGTAAGGTAGATGTAGATAGGTTTTATGGTTTTATGGAGTTAGATGTTTGTTCTACAGTGTAAATGATTATAGCCCTCTGTGGTTAGCGCACTATGCCAGCAAATGATTTCCATGAAATTATTCAAAAGTGTTACTCATTCCAAGCTACAGCTGGAGGAGATATTAGCCTAGTCTCAAGTGTACTGTAGACTGGGCGGAAATCTATTAACCTTCCAGGCTAGATGATCTTTTGAGAACATTTTCATTCAATTGCTTCCTTAGGAGAGGACCTTACAGGATAGGATCAGCTGGCTTGTAAGATGAGAAAGCTATTGAATTAACACCACCTTCTAAAAGGTAAACATCACCACTGTGTAATGAGAATGTCTATATCCCTGTGGACATTGGTCTACATTGATTGAGGAAATTGTGTTGCCCAGCAACTATAATGAAAGTTCCCACTGCATGCAATGGATAATATAATGTTTAGACAGTAACATATGGTTCTCTAACAGAGTATTTAATTATTGATTACATTTCAACCTATGGTCTTAAATGCCTCATTATAATTATACCTCTGGGTTCTAATTAATCAACGCCTCAGAGCTTTTACACTCATGTTTAGCCTTGGTGAATACTTTTTTAATAGATTTCATACCCTTACCAAAAACTAGATCTGAAAAAAGGCAATCATTGTAGAGCAAGTAGTCTGTGTTGCTATGCTACTACTTTCATGTCCATTCTGGTGCAAAGATTTGAAGAACTGAACCCAATGGCAGAGCAGTTTAATGAGGCAAGTAAGTCGACCTGCAAGTTGAAACAAAGGCTTGTCTTCTATAATTGCTCTCCAACTTTTATATCTGGTTTCTCAGTTGACATTTCCTCAGCCAAGGAGGATGTTTAATGACATCTGTCTGACTGTGACCAAATCACAACAAAGTCATGGCTAGATATCCATGAAATTTGCAGTGTACATTCACATCCAAAGAGGAACCTATGGATTTTGGTGACCCCATCATCTTTCCTCTAGTCTAGCACCAACATCAGGCCTAACTTTCAAATGGCTGATTGGGGAGATTTGTTAGGTCTTGATTTGCGGAGGTCTGCCACTTCTCTACTGAATGCATTCTTCTGGATAAGATATTCATGAGCTTTTGTTTAAAGGACGACTTCAGTCACTTCACCCATTTTCAACCTATCTTCATATAATTGGTCCTCACTAATGTTGATGATAACATCGTTTAAAAAAAGGAGGGCTTATAGGAGGGCTGTTGACACTTCAGAAACCCGCCTACCAGTGACATCATCGTTAGGCAGATTATTGTTTTTCAAATAAGATTGAACGTTTTTTATTTAGTGCACTTGGTTAAAATGACGCAAGTGTTGTATTTGTTTATCCACTGAACTCAATAACCAATGAATAATATCCAGCTTTGCACAGGATACAACAATGATGTATGTTTAACACTGGGCTTTCAACATACCTGTCAACCGACACAGCAGCGAGGGTGAAGCTGCTGGCGTACATGGTCAGGTTGATGAAGAAATGGACAACCTTGCACATGAAGGAGCCAAACACCCAGCCCTCCAGGGAATAGATGGTAGCTTGAAAAGGCACACAGAAGATAATGAAGAAGAAGTCGGCCACGCTGAGGTTGAGAATGAAGAGGTTGGTGGTGTTGTACCCGACCTGCCCGCTGCGCAGCAGCACCGCCAGCACCAGGCTGTTGCCCACCGTGCCCAGGAGGAAGATGAGAGAGAACACCACGGACACGATCACACCGGTGGGGTTCAGCTGGTAGCTCTCTGACGCATTTGACTGTTGCCCTGCTGTACTACTGAAATCCTCTGAGTCAGCCATGTTGAAGATCTAAGGGAGAAATAGAAAAGCACGATCCAAGGATCGATCCATGAGCGCCTGTGAAATTATGACCATTAATTGTGTTGACATACACTACAGCAAATATTCAAGCAAAGTCAATGTTTACCTAAGTACAGTACTTAATTACTGTAAATGTAGCCTACTTAATTATTTAATTATATGGATAAATCCATTCCTCATTACACCCTTGTACATTAACAAAATAACAGAAAATCCATAATAATAAATGAGAGGACACAGTAGGTGGTTTCTTTAACCAATTAAATGCCGGCTTGGATTTTTTTTTTTTTTTTTTTCAAAAGATAAGTGGTGTAGTGAGTAGGCTATATTACCATAATATGACATAGCCTACTCACTACTTATCTTCACAACCACTAGTATAGTGGCTATTTCATAATTCACACTGCTTTGTGCTTGCTACATAACTATAGGGAAAAAGAGACATAGCTGCAGCACTTATTATAATGTAGTAGCCATTAAGGAAATACACTTGAAGGCTACTGATTACATAAATCTTTCCCCATAACTACATTATTGCACGCCTGTAATTATTTCATAACAATCCACTAATTTAAATATATGTATATATATATATATGTATTAAAAAACTAAATTTATAAGTCCATCATGAACACCAAATTGTAATTTGGTACCCATTTATTCCCAGACTTATTTCTTAATCCCCCCATCATTACAATATTACATTACATACCGCATAATTATTTTGTAAGTATTATTAAAAAAAGGTTGTTTAGGGGAGGATGGGGAGGAAGTTGAACGCTATCACTGCTTTAACCCTATTAAACCAACACCAAAAACAATAGGATTTCAGCCCTTCCGGCTTGTACACTAATGATCAGTACAAACAATAATACAAGATCATGACACAAGCAATATATTATAGACAAAGGTGAAGGAATATCCATATAAGGTTTAGTGGTTCAACAAGCCAGTGGCTACATTTTTGTAGTCCCACCAATTACCACCCTAAAGTGGTGGCCTATTAACTCAGTCTCCTCTTGCAGGGGGTGGTGACCCTTTGCCCTCAAATCAAAACCAGGGTTGTTAGTATCCTTACCAGGATTAACCCCAACTCTGCCCCTTAATCCATATACCCCAAATCAAGGTTCTTATTTCACTCATACCCTAAATACAATTACAATTAGTACAATTTAGGCATTCAGCAGATGCTCTTATCCAGAGGGACTTTAAGGGCAAGATCAGTGTAAATGGCATGAACCCTCGTCAAAAATTAAGGGGTAAATAAATGGTCATAAGTAGAGTGCAAAGATAAATTGATAAACCACAGTGATGTAGTGTAGATGTACAGTGCACACAAATAATAAAGTCTGCACACACTGGGTCATGGTCCAAACCTTAAAAATGTATTGGTTACTTTACACCATCGCTGGACATGACGCTTCGAGCCTACCCAGTGTGCAGACTTTATTCTTTTTGGATTCTGACCTCAGCCCAGCACCTGGTTTTTTATTGAGTGGACATGTGTGTGCTTTATTGTTTGCTTCTTAGATGTACAGTGCTTACTTGAGGACAGGTCCAGGTCATTTCTCCTCTTCATTCAAAATCCATTAGCTGAACAACATGCCGTCACTTCACTTTGACTTGGAAACCAATGTATTCCGATTTTTTTTCTATCTATCCTGACGTCAATGTCGAATTCTTTGGCTTTATTTATCCTCTACAGATTCTGTTTCCTCAAAGACAGGAAATTGGTTGGAGTGCTTATTCTTGATGTTCAGGTAGATGAGTCACAAGAGATGCATCAAACAGGTTTTGAAACATTTGAAAATGATAGAATGGAGAGTGATAATACAGGGCAGTATACTGTATGTGCGAAGCTGGCAAATATATCCTTTGGAGGTAATGGCGAAAAAAACAATTGCAATCTTTAATTGCTTCCTTTTATCAAGCTGTGTATTGTGTTACACAATGTGGCGATGATTACACTGGCTGCCATGGTTTCTACCCAGTCTTAGATCCTTAATAATCACCCCGCCCCCCTACCACAATACTTCCTGCTGTCACCAACGAAAATGAAATGAAGGAAAGCGTTCGACACCAGGCCTGCATCATTTGACGCACATGGGAGGCAAACTGGAAATGGAAGTTCGAGGGAATGCATTGAAGTCAATGAGTCTGTTGGTCGGCTGGACCATATGAACGAATAATTGTTTTGATGAACGATTGTGACCTTTAATTGTCATATAATCGGCTCAGGAATATGAAAGAAGACATCACAGATTATTTTCTGATCACTGGTTTGGTTTTTCGGTGTGCACGCTATGTAATTTTATTGAGGCATCTAAACAGCTCCATTGTATTCTGGCTCGGCAGTATCGCGAGATTTGGTTGTCAGGCTGGCAATGATTGACAGTCTCGTGATTACAGCCCATACTTACTGCACATTCAGAAACGTACTTTGTGGTCTTTAGATTCCATAATAGAATTATGCAGTGAGCACATCGAAAAGCAACACAGCAGAAAACAACGGGTGACACGTCTTCTTTTATTTTCCTGAATGGAGTATTTTACAAAGGCCGCAATCTTTCAGAAATAGTGTTTGCTCATAAGCTGGTACACCTGGGCTCTCATTGAGTTCAATGCATTCCATCGAAATTGCGGCTGCAGTTTGCCTCCCAGTGTGGCAAATCTGCCAGCTGGAATTGCTGGATAGAGAAAATGATATAGATGCCCCTTCCTTGATCTATCTTCCTTGGCTGTCACACATTGAAGATGGTCACATTGTTGCTTGTCTTGTAAATTGTTGTTTACTTTTAACTTTTAGTTAACCGAAATATATAAAAACATGGATATTCTGTCTTTCTCTCTTATTAGTCCATGTACCATGATGTCTTCCTGTAGGTGTGAGGGATGTATAAATGTACATGCTGTTCAACCACATGCATAATTGTTATTAATAGTATTTGTCTTTATGTATTAATGTATTTACATGTCTAGTACAAGCTTTGTCTGCATTGATTTGGATGGTTATGTCAGGGCTGCTAACCCTCCTTGATTCTGCAGCAGTTTCCTTGATTTCAACCTTCAACCTCTCCTTGAGGACTCCTTGATTGTCATTTTTCCTTGAGTTCCTTGATTGGTCAGTGCATGCAATCATACAAGAATATTCACTTTTAATGAATGGTTATTATTAAAGATGGGTCTTAAATTGCTTCAGTCATCCAATCAACTTCTGTAGGCCTACTTTTAGAGTTTTAATGGATGAAATTTCAACATGTGCCCATCATTTTCACTCCCCAAATTCACCAGAACACAGGAAATTATACTACTCTGTTAAAAGGTTTCTGGGCGAGGACCCCGTCTGGTCAGGGCTCCTCCCAAAACTCCTTGTTTCTTACAGTCGGATGTTGGCAGGCCTGGGTTTTGTGTGTGTGTGTACTTAAGATAGTTGCCAATTCAATTGACACAGACTATTGCAGAATATGTGTGACAGGTCAACAGGCTTGTGTTCGCGCAGGAAGCAGCCTCATCATTGTACTTGGCAAAGTGATACATTTTTGCTTAACATCTACGTATGTCATTTATGACGTTACATCACAGCCTTATCTATTGTACGAATCAGTGTTCTCCTCACTGCAGCTAATAACATGATTGCTCACAGGAAATTTAGGTAATGGATCTAAATAAAAAAGAAGCTGATATTGCAATAAGCCACCACTGTATTATGAGTCGTTGAAGTGTATAAATAACAAAATGCTCTAAGAGCTTTTCAATAGATATCAAAAGTATCAAAGTAATTACGTTAACCGGTTCATTATCAGCTTATTGGTTACCCATTGTTATGACGTGGCTTCTGGGATATGGGCCGCCGCCTGTGTGTCTGGCTGTCTGTGGCCAATCTGGGAACCCATCGCCAAATGAAAAGGAAAAACAGCGCCCTCTGCTGTTTTTTACTATCTCACTTGGCTCTGGGAGGAAGTCGATGTAGCACACGTACGCAAGAAAACCGGGGTTTTGGTCTGCCTTCAGCCTTTCACTTCCGGTGGTGCGACTATGTTTTCATTCCCACTAACAATATTTATACACGGAACACTAACACCACTTCTCCCAGAGAACATGGATCGTTTTGTTTATAAGCCCACTTGTTTCTATGATGAAAGAGCAAGTTAAAATGTGAATATCTTTCCGTGGTTTTGTCTGCTCCGAGGACGCTATTGTTAAATGAGTTTCGGTTTGTTTCTAGTGGGGAAGGATCGGCGGACACGTAAATCCCGCCCACTACATTTGATTGGGTAAAGCGCGGCCTGCTTCCTGATCTGAAGGCACGCCCACTTGTTGGCCAGTGCGTACGCGATATGACGAACCACCCCGACAGATTCAAGCGGAGAGCAGAATCTGTTCTTGAGAGATTAGTCTGTGGCTAATCTCACAAACCTTTCTTGTGCACACTGCCAGTAGGCTGAGGACGTAAATCAGAATATTTATTCACATATTGAGAACTTGTTTGCGTGTGAATACACTTTTTTTGTGAATCCATAATCTCAGCTCCACCGTCCTGCCATCCCTCAATATTTTGGCAAGACTGACATCATCAATATGACATCAATGCTGTTAGACCCTGTCTTGTAACTCTGTACCCTTTCAGAGCACAATGTTAAGAGAAGCAGGAGTGTCACATATGCTCATTATATTTCAGTGGTAGTGTCATTATCATAATAGCAATAGGTTCTTTTTTAGACCTTTTTCAGAAACAATGGACCCTATTTTGCACAGTGTATTATGCCTTATGACTAATCTTATTTTAAATTTTTAAATAGTGAAAATAGCAGATCTACAGTGACGTGTTGTGAGCTTGTAGATCGGCTATTTTCACTACTTTAAAATGTTTTTCAAAATAAAATAAAAAATGCCTAATAAGATTAGTCATAAGGCATAAGACAAAATAGGGCCCAATATGTCTAGACAAGAGATATCTCATACATATCATCACACAGGTTCTTGGTTCAAGGCCACCACCACAAATGTTCAATTGTAGAGATGAAAAGCCCGGCCCAAATCTTTACCATAACAACAACAACACCAAAAGTATGCCTAACCATAACCTACTAACAGTACTTAAACTTAACTAAATTTACAACACCATTGTGATTGGTCTGGGGCGCGTCTGTTTCATATCCTGAGATCTAGCACTAACCTGGCTTAACTACAATTAGACATGGTCATTTTGCTAACTCTTCTACTGTCCCCCTAACAAGATCTAATCGATCCAGGGTGCGGAAAGGACATAGACTCTGTGGTGAAGGAGAGAAGAGTGGATATGGAAGGATGGTTGAGAGTACAAAACTGGGGACCCGATGAGTTGAATTGAATGAATACGGTGAGAGATTGAGGAGATGAGCCGAAACGATCAGTTCACACTCTTCCTCGGATGAGTTCTTTTGGGCCTTTTGTTCACCACCATCATGGGCGTTGGTTGAACTTAACCCGAAATCTCTGTTATGAGGCTGGTTCCTTGGTGCTCCCTGCTGAAGCCGCCTCATTAAGTTGAATTATGTCTGCTGTCGGGTGGACTCTCCTGCCCTGTACCTTAGTTGAAGGGATTGGAGAGCAATCATGTCTTCATACATGAATATACTGTATCTACTTTGCACTCTCAAGTCATTTGTTTGACTTAGTTTTGTGCTCATCTGATCTAGAAGTGGTCTATTAAACTACATTTTGACTTTTGTGTACTGATTTTTTCCTAACTTACGTAGTGTTACCACCAGTATGCTATCAGTATGTGTCATTTTAGATTTGAGCTGTATATCGTCTCTCTCGGGTGGAAACATGATGTCCAAAACTGTTACTTTTCAGGATTAAAATTCAAAAACAGCAAAAGTACTTTTGTGCATAAAAGGTAAAAATGGAGATAAGAGGTTTCTGCCCGACAGCAACGATATACGTATACCAACAATTTGTTTTAGAATTGGCCTCAGGTTAGCCTGACACTCAGCCTGAATTTTCATTTCGTTTCACTCCATTATTCAGTCTGAAAGCCCTCTCAGTGCAGCTATTTTCTGAAACGGGGGCGTGGCCAAAGTGGGACTTTTTGAAGATTGGTTCATACTGGATTATCCCATAGAGGTATAATATAACTAGAGGGCGGATTGCCCCGCCCCCAGCTATCATTTCAATGAATGTGCTCAGTGGCGTTTTGAAGCACCCGGAAACCTGCCGGAAGTAGAATTATTGGTTTGATTTTGTACCCCCATAGAGTTATGAGCATGCGCACTAGTGTCCTTTTTGCGTTCTACGGCAGCCCGTGTGTCAAGGATTGAACGCGAGATATTTATTAAATACACTCGAGATGCATATTTATATGTAAATGCATATGTATGTATGTATAATATGTTTACATATTTATATGTATAAATATAAATATCTGTCAGTATGTTTTGCGCGTGCATGTATTTCTCCCCGCCTGCAGTTCCAGCTTTGGCCACTGGGGTGGCAGCTTCAATGTTTCTCAGCAACTCTGGGGGCTTGGATTATCCCGATCTCAATTGGGCCGGGCCGCCGCTTAGATTTTCAACCAAGAAAACCCCGCCTTCGACAGCGTCACCAGACCCTGAATGAGAGGCTAGCGATTCAGGGGCTGGAGCCAGCCAGCCAGGCTAGCCTAGGACTTAATGGGTTAAGTTTACAGCCTTCTGTGAACCACATAGGGTTCGCTACGGAATTGAGTTTTACCTCACGACACCTATTATTACTGCCAATCATTCATTTCTGATTATTATTATTTTATTTTATTTTATTCCAGTCATAGGTTTCCAGGTGATGGTGGTTTGAAATATGAATTAGGCCTACATAATTTACCACATCACCTTGTGTATTCTGTATCTTTAAACTGTATTTTTTCAGTTTAGGTTTACCTGCAGTTTTACTGTACACAGTAAAATGCTCAGTGTTAATGAAATGGTGTACATTTAATTAATTCAAAGTAGTTTTTAGCTCCACCTATTCTACAGTTTTACCATTTAACATCCTCTACGATTTTATTTCAGCCTGGGGCATTCTGAGCCTTTTTTGCCACATTATAATCAATACAAACAGAAAATGTTCTTTTTTGTTTGTTTAAATCAGCTTTGCAGACATAAACATGACATGTCATGGAATTTTAGGCTATCTCAGCAATGTAAAACCATGCAGTGTAAAACCTGCTTTGATTAGCAATAATCTATACTGGAATAAAAAAATCAATTGTGTGTATTATTATGCACATATTTTAATGTTACTTGTTTGTCACAATCTTAATTTTTTGCATGACATTTTGTCGCAAATGATACATTCTAAACTCTTAAAGTTTCAACATTATAATGTGAGCTAGTAATTATTTGGGGTATGGAGTGTAAAGTCCCCTTCACATATCACCAAGAATGGAGAATGATACAGTCATTGACTATTGTCCATCACAGTTCATCTCTGATTGGACAACAATGTCACCAAGGAATATTTTCTGTCTCCTTGGTCAGCTAAAATATTAATGCAATGTGTAGCAGACTAGCTGGGCATGAAGCCCAGACCAAATCTTCCCTGCCAGGGGGATTTCCCTTTGGATGAGCGGCGGATGTGTGGTTTCCCATGTGTCCGCTCCAGGTTCAAATCCAAGTGGTTGCAAAATAATATAATTGATAATTGAATTAATTAGGAATTAGGAATAATGACGAGCACCGATAGCAATATGTGATGAGAATAGATTTAGCCTAATTTTGAGCAAATTAACAATGTGAGAAGGTATGAAATGACTTGTTTGATGATGATTATGATGATGGTGATGATGATGATGGATGTTTTGATGGATGATGATGGATGTTTTTCCTAAAAAAGAAAAGACAACAAAATAAAACAAAACAAAACAGCAACTCTGTTTTATAACCAACCACTCTGAGTTTCCCTGTCCCAATACCTGCAAGATCGAACCATTTCCAGCTTAATTTCATTACAGCTGGATGTCAAGAGCCAACAGAGAACATTCACTAGTGCCTGTGGTCTGAAATAATAGCAGCCACATTGATCTGAGGCTTTGACATACTGTGGAATCTTTTGTGGTTCACCTTAGAGTGACGGATGTATTTGGGGCATTATAGAAAAGCAGACTGCAAGCAATGAGGAATTAAATCAATAGTGTCAATAAGGGAAGGCACAGATGAATAGCATGGCCATGAATGTGTGATAGGGAATCATGCAGTGTCTAATAACAAACAAACTTCCAATGCAAACATGTTATCTCTTACCGCCCAGTAGCCTACTCAAAGCAGTGGTTGTAAAATGACAGAAAATAAAATGCAGATATAAATCTTATGTAAATCTCAACACAGATTTGTGATAGTGCAACAGCATGCAGATTAGGCAGACATGATTAACCTACCAGTGTTATTAGTAGACAGTATCCAGTGTTTCAATGTCCTGTTTAGATAGCTCCTAACACAAAATGCTGTATTATGTTGTTCATATTATGATAACAATAACATGCATTCCTCCCCTGCACAGCGATACGTGACTGTGTTGCTGGTATCTCTATCTATCTCCCTCCCTCCCTCTCTCCCTCCCTCCCCCTCTCTCTCTCTCTCTCCCTCCCCTCTCTCTCTCTCTCCCTCCCCCTCTCTCTCTCTTCCTCCCCCCCTCTCTCTCTCTCTCTCTCTCCCTCTCTCACTCCCTCCCTCCCTCCGTCTGTCTATTTCTCTCTTTCCTTCCCTCTCTTTCACTCTCTGCATCCTATCCCTCCCGTTCCAGCTCCTGGTTACAGCTCCTCCCTCCTCCTCATCCGCTTTTTAATGTTCACACATCCCTGCAGAAAAGGATTACACAGTGATAAGTAGCGCTGCAGTGCTTGACAATCTATGCTTAAGTTGTGCTTAATCAGTTGGTATGCTGACAAATAACCTTTAAGAAAAATATTGATCAAACACATCAGGAGATCAATCAAGGGCAAGGCTTAACATGCATGTCCCAATGTGTTGCAATGTCTTGTGTTTGTATTCATTCAGCATGTTGAATAGCTGCCCCCAAGGCTTTTATGGAGGTTCATATTTAAATAATATACCCAGGAAATTAAAATAATATACCCAGAGGAAAAGTCACATTCAAAGCAACGTGTCTTCACTTTGTCAACAAAACATTCTAAAAATTAGACAACATTACTGTTCTGTATTGCCAAACATGCATGTATGTAGTGGGATTTTCAAACATTTCAACACCAAATTACACCACAATAAATCTTTACAGTTTATCATTACATATTTGCCACAGAAACAATTATGAAGGTTTATCACTTCTAGAAGCCAAAGCCAAACCAATAGATTCACTATAAAGGCTGCTGGATTTGTTTGGCTGGGGCCATACAAGTCTTGCTCTTAGGGCCATTTTATGCTGCATCTTGATTTGTTTATTGCAAACTATAGTATGTGTATACCCAGGACTGCTTTAGTCTGGTACATATATGCTCACCACAATGATATGTTATATTGATTCTCATTGCCAGAAACAATAGGGAAGATTTGGCTCCACCCCTGATCTATACTGTCATACTAACAACATGATACTGAATACATTGGGGGACCTCGGTCAACATAATTATAGGACTTAAGTCGTGAATATAGTCAGCCTATATCATCAGTTCTAATATGACTGGCTCATACACTGATTTGGCTTTTTCTGGCTATACAATACTTCCTTGATATCCGATATTGCAATATTTATCCACATCGTACGTATATGAAGTGTCAAAAATGTACATAAAACCGTATTTAGAGGAACACAAGTATTTCTTATTTAAAAAACAAAATTAGAGACGTACCACACTGTCCCTGTGCATCAGTGACGCTAATCAAATGAATGAAACCAACCTGGTGGGCTGTGTCACCAACATTAATGAGTACACATGTACAGGAGTGGTAGGCCGACTTGCATCCTTGTGTGCCGCTATATCAACACACTGTTGAGACAAGGAGCGACTTCTGAAGGTAGCCGCCTCCTCAACTACCCCTTGAGATCAGTGGCACAATTGGCAACCCAGCCTAGATTCGATTTTCAAACCCCACTCAAATAGGATGAGAACATTTCCTGAACAAAGCATGTCTGCCCTGTGGCAACTGAGGAGGCTCACCACTAATTCTAGTCCAATTTTATAGAGGCTTAGTGAAAAAAAACTCATAATCTGTTCTGGGGACATGCTCTTGTGTTTCATACTCACTGATGATGAGCAGGTTGTCTGCTGCCAGCTGTAATCTATCAAGGAACTGCATGCTCCAGAGTGAAGAAAGGAGCCAGAATCATTCTTCTTCCAGAGTAGTGGTTCTCAAAGTGTGGCCCGTGTGACTATACAGTCAGTGAGGGGGTTCCAGGTCATCCCCAGCGAACTTAGTTAATATATATATATATATACTTAGCAACAGGTTTTCTCCAGATATTTTCGAATAAAACAAGGTGTACAATCCTGTGTACTTCACAAACTTCCAGCAGTACAAATGTAGGCTCTCCAATAATAATAATTTGAGAAATCTCATTATACACATACCTAATAAGATAATCCATCTAGCTATCTGCATGTCTACCTACAGTACCTATTTAGTCAAAATCACTCGGTCTACGGTTTATACTGTATGAGGTGTTTATTTAGCATTTTGCATGTACTGTAAAACTGTCAATGCTTCACTTCACTAACATTGCAAAAAAAAAGCTTATTATTATTATTATCATCATCATCATCATCATCATCATCGTTATCATTATGGTGTATCCAACAAATTGTGATTGTGAGTTAAATAAGTTCTGGTCATAAGGAACAATCCACCTCATCATTACCTTTTGTCACATCAACTGCCTATCTTTACAAAGAATGAGAAGTGAGAAACATACCGGTACCTACAGCAACGTGCACCACTTAATAGTTGAGAGAATAAGGGATGTTGGCTTATTATTCTGGGAGCCCTCTGGGTGTTTTTTGTTCATGCGAGTGTTTCCATAGCAACCACAGATGGATTACTTTCAAAGGATGGTGAAAACATAATTTTGTATGAATGCAAGAGCTCAAGAGTTGTTTTGACATTTTAGTAGTCTCCACTCTGCGTTTATTGAATTATTAACAGGTAGCTATAGGCTGGCCATTATGAAAAACCTTTCAACGTACTTATAATGTATACCTCCAAGACCTTTCTCCCATCTAATATTCTGTCAGAAATAGAGCCCAACCGATATACTGGTTTGCAATGCTACGCGTTGTGAGCTTTTAGGTCGACAAGATTGACACCAAACTTGGGATCGACATCAGACCCAAAAATCTGGCGTCAATTGGGCTCTAGTCAAAAGGAAACTTTACATGAAAATAGTTTTTATGTGACCTCATTAGGTTTTTGATTTGACCATAGCATTCCCTTTCCAGGTGGAAATGTCCAAGTACTTTGAAGGGATAGTTCACCCAAAAAAAAACACTTTTTTCTATCGATTAGTCACCCCATGGAGATTTTTTAGTTTTTGTCGCATATAAGCCAATAATTTCATGACCAGCAGACCGGTAGACAGCGGTTCCGGTAGGAGACACAAAGGAGACTCTTTGTGTCTCCTACCGGAACCGCTGCCGGTCATCAGATTATTGGCTTAGGAATGCGACAAAAACTAAAAAATATCCATGAATTCAAGTCTCCATGGGGTGACTAATCGATAGAAAAAATGTCATTTTGGGGGTGAATTATCCCTTTAAGCTTGCTTCTTCCATTTATTTTAAATTGATTATGAATATACTGTTTGTACAATTTTAACACATGGAAGACTATATCAGAGTTAAAGAATAATACTTTTCACACACATCTCCATTGTGTTAATCATTTCTAATCTAATGGAAATCATGGTAGATGGAACTGCAGCTGTGCACTTTGCCTGCGCGGGGAAATGTGATGATTACAAGATGAAATGTGTTCTGCAATAGTGGCGTGACAGAAATAACAATACCATGATTAGCTTCATGAACCAGTCCCTTACAACACATTACATGGTCCCCACTCAATTACTTTCAATAAGTGCACTATATTCTATTATATGTTGTAATAAGGTAGGCCTACTGTATGCACCAGTAAAAAATATATCTCAGACATGAGCGCAAAAGTATGTATAGGCTATTCAATGTAGAATGTTCCAGCACAAATTACTGTATATTATAGTCTATGTAAATATGTTACTGAATTCCTTTCCATATAAACTAACACATTCAAACAACATGATTCAAGTTCCAGACTCCCATGGCCACTGCAGCATTGCCTCTATTGAAAGAGAATGCGATAAAGAAGAATTGCGTTTTATGACTTTCTAAGCAGGGACTCAAGGACAACCTTTCAACCTTTCAGTTGGAAATATGGCAGAAGCAGTCTATAAAATTCATCCTTTAATATTAATAGGGAGATTCACTTTTGTTAGGAAGCATCCAGTTTTATCACATCAGTATGAACTGCTCTACAGCAATAAATAGTAACCCCAAAACTGGGATTCTGTCTATTAACTGGTAAAGCACAACAATGCCTTTTAATGCAGTCACACTTCTTCACACAGCCATCCTGTGGTGTTGTAAAATCTCTCACTTGAAACATTTGTCCCCAGCAGATATTTCTCACAGTTAATGACATGGAAATGAACAGTTGGTGTTCTCCAGGAGACAACATTTGACAGTTAAAATAAATGATTTGTCTGAGATGCTCACAACCCAGTACCATCAACTGATTGTGTTGGCCTAATTAGTCCCCCAACACCACTACACACGTTTCAAAATTGAAACTGTTCTAAGGATAGACTTTGACCTGCAGAAAGAATTATGGAGTTCAGAGCTGTTAAAAAGGACACACTGAAATACATCCTCCTCTGACAAATTAATGAGGATGCTATGGGTCATTTCAGTCACATATTGCCAAGTACTACAAGTTTGGTAGAATACACACAGACTGACAGACAGGGTTTGTTGCCCCAAAAAGTTAAAGGCCCAATCCTGTGTCACTCGAAGTATAGACTGAAAGAACGAGCCCAATCGATGGTCTTGAAGGGCGGATCCAAACCCAGGCGCTGGATTCCAGCGCCGCTTCCTATTGCTTCACCAATCTATGTCCCCGCCTCATTTATTTTGCTAAATTAGACCTGCTGGTGGCGCTATAACAGGCCAATGTTAAAAGGGTGGCATTTGTTCCTCAACATAGTGTGAATGTGCGTGTAAAGTTTGACCACAATCGGACAGTGCGTTCATGATTTGCGGAATTTTGTTCAAAACAAGCCAATAATGCAAACTTTAGATGTCAATCTTAGCCAATCAGGATAGAATATGAAAAATCAAACACATCCGTCTTGATCACATGACTATAGAAATCATGTGTACCGATTTGCGTGAAATTTTGATCAAATTGGAAGGAGTAGTATAAAATAGTGTTTTACATAAGTCGACCTCCTGGTGGCACTATAAAAGGCAGATGTGAAAAAATGCAGGGCAAAGGTTTTTTGTTGACCTCTAGGGAGTGTGCATACAAAGTTTTACACAGATTGGTGCAGTTATAGGTAAAAACACGAATCGGCCTGTTATAGCGCCACCATGAGGCAAAAAATGTCAAGTGGCATTTCTTCCTCGGCCTAATGGGAATGTACGTGCAAAATTTCACGGAAATTGCATGCTGTGTTCATGATTTGAGGCATTTTGTTCAAAACAGAGCACTCCTGCAAACTTTGGAAGACATTTTTAGCCAATCAAGATGAAATATGAAAAATCTGAAAGACCTGTTTTGTTTAATGACTTTAGAGATATTGTGTAGCGATTTGCGTGATTTTTGGACAAAATCTGTAGGAGTACTGTCAAAAAATATGTTTTGCACAAATCGGCCTCCTGGTGGCGCTATAAAAGGGCCATGAGAAATATTTGGGGCAGAGGTTCTGAATTGGCATCCAGGGAGTGTGTGTGCACAGTTTCGCTGCGATCAAGCCAACGGTGCCGGGGATTAGCTGGTCACAGACGGACGGACGGACACACACACGGACGGACGGACGGACGGGGTGAAAAACATACTCTCTCGCCATGCCTTTCGGCCTGGCGGAGACAATAACTCTCTACTTGCGCTACTGAATCGCATAGCTCCACCATATCACTCTCAAGTAAAGTTGCACAAATGCAAAACTAGTGTGGAACAATGGCATTGTTTAGGACATGCGGATTTGGCCTTTACAGTTTTTCTTTGCAAATTCTGACATAATTTGGACAGAAAAGTTGGAGGAATTCCTACAAATGTTAATTATGTTATGGGTCAGTTTCAGGTCCCACCTACGTGCATCACCTTACCCAGTTGCCATGGAAACTCATGTAGAGAATCTTGGTTTGTCTTGAGACAAGTTTCTTTTTGGAGCCGTTCAAGTCTTTTGTCTTCTCTAAATCTTCTATGCATCTTCTATGTCACATAAAAACTAAACATGTTACTTTTTACCCTCGTCGTCCTTGACCACATGAGCGTCAGTATTCTGGGCGTGTCATGACAGGCGAAAATAGCAGATCTACAAGCTCTGGTAGATCAGCTAGCGAGCTTGCAGATCGTCTATTTTAGCAAAGAGATTTGGTGTAGAGGGACAAAAGGAGAGGGCCAAGTACAGACCCCCTAGGGGACACCGGTCAAGGAAGAATATAGGTTTTAATTCACTGGTTCCCAAACAGTGGGTCGGGACCCATGTTTGGGTCGCGGACCAATTTTTATGGGTCGCGAGTAAATATCCCCCTTTTTTGTGTCCTACATTTAAATAAATATACAGAAAAAAATCACAACTTTTCATCAATTAAAAACATTTCTCAAAAATATTTCATAAATAAAATCCAATAATTTCCATGAATAAATGTAAAAAGAAATGTCTAAGAAGTAGTGAAAATAGCAGATCTGCAAGCTTGCAAGCTTATAGATTTGCTATTTTCACGAGTTTGGGTCCCGGGCAAACGTCTAATTTCTCTTTTGGGTCTCGAGCGAAAAACTGTTTAAAATGGTTCAGAACACTATTTCCTTACAAAGATGAACAGGTTTGGTGATTTGGACTTTCTGTTCAGAACAAGGAGGGAGGCTTATTTATGCTTGATGATGATTTCTAAAACCTGTGCTCCCTATGAAGTTCTTTTTCTACTTTTCACAGTGGGAAAACTGAGCTCACCATTGTTGTCATCATCTTCATTCTCCCAGTGCTGTTAATGGAGCTGAAGGAACTAAGTGAAGATGCAAGGTTGTATAAACATTGAAACGTTAAGAAACTGAAGATTCTACATGCTGAGCCATTTGATTGTGTGATTAATTTTTTAAGGAAAAGGTATATCTCTAGCCTGGCAAGCATGACTCTGGATGTGCTGACGCTACCACAGTCAGCATTAGTCAGACTATATACCTCTGCGAGAACAGTATAGTCTGAAAACATGTCTGTCATTCTTCAAAGGCACACAAGTGAAAAACTTGTTTTATTATTCAGACACAGAAATTGACTTAACCATAGCACCAGGGATGGTCCAATGAGCACTGAATAAGTGCATTGAACAAATGACTGAGAGCTGATAAAAAAACCTGAATTTCAACATCCACATTAAGACAATTACAAAGTCAGTTTACTATCATCTTAAGAATATGAGAAGAATTAAAGGACTTGTGCCTCTAGGATTTAATATTTGTCCATGCATTCCTCTTCAGTAGACTTGACTGTAATGGTGTCTTTACAGGTCTCCCTATTAACGGATTAGACAGCTTCAGAATGCTACAGCTTGAGTCAAATAAAGACAAAGAAAGTGGATAATTTCTCTCCCGTACTCAGAACTAAAAATTCTGCTGTTGGTTTATAAAGCATTGAATGGATTATGGCCAAAATATATTTCTCATCTTCAGCTACGTTATGAACCATCCAGACCTGTCAGGTCGTCTGGGACAGATGTGCTTTCTGTCCCCAGATTCAAAACTAAACGTGTAAAAGCAGCATTCCATTTGTATGCACCACATATGGATCAATTTCAGAATACAGCAGGTCTGCTACAACAGTCTTTTAACATCAAAGCTGAAGACTGTTGTTTGTCGATACCTTTTACTGAGGTTTTTGATTCATCACTTGTGCACTGCAACTTTATTGTTGTATTTTGTATTTATTTTTGTTATGTTTATTCTCATTTTCTATCCTCTTAATGTTTTAATAATTATTTTAATTGTATTCAAATGTCCTTTTATACTAGTTTAATTTAGCACTTTGCCTCAATGCTCTGTTTTGTGTAAAGCACTTTGAACTTCCTTGTTGAAATACACTATATACTATACAAATAGCCTTGCCTTGCCAGCTTTGTTTGTTTTTTATTTTTATTTATATTTTATTTTAAGGTTGAAGTAACCTACATGTATACATGCCTTGCAAGTTTTAAATTTACAGGAAAAAAAGAACATTTAACATGCAATTTATATCATTTCCATGTTTGTTTTCCTTGATGCATCATGGCGTAGCCTAGTCTAATTTTCATGGCAATCTGAAAGTGCCATAAGGAGGGATCAGAAGGGATATTCAGATGATCCATAACTTATAGCAATTTATAATGCTAATACCTTCTGAAGTGCATCAATTTCCCTCAACTCCTCATTCCTGTGCACACTTGTTTAATTTCCCAGATGCTGCTTATTGGATGCCACATGTTTTATTTAGTGTGCTCGCTAAAACTAGCATGTTTTTCTTTTATTGCATGTGTTCTTCAGTGCAATTATGCTTACAAAGAATGTGTTATCTCATATTTGCACCTATCATTTGCCCAGTGCCATCCACATTTGAACTGTGCAGATAGTTTCAGCCATGTTTATTATCTCTGACAGGCCAAAGGCACACTTTGTCTGTGTTTGTGTGATGTATAAGTCATCAAAATAAAATAAAATCTCTGGATTCCTTTGATCATGACACAACTACCCATATGGCCCATATTTCACCAACTTTCTTCAAACCAGAAAATAGCAAATTAATGACATTTTCCTTCAGTCCTGTGAAGCAGAGTGAGATGAGAGGAATATTGACCAAGAGGAATACAAATACAAAGAGGTGTTGCCATTCAGTCAATCATGTCACCAATACCAATACATTTTACTCATTTGTTTTCATGGTCACTGACTCTTCTGTCATTTCAGATCCTGCCACTCCCACGTTATCATCTCATTCCCTTGACCTGTAGTTTTCCCACCAATTTCTCAAACTGCAACTCATTCCCTTATATACTGGTACACTGGTACATTTCTGTTCTGGGTGATTGTTACATAAATGATCAATTCAATAGACATCCTGTCATAACTCAAAACCTTGAAGAGTAGCCACAATACAAAATACTGTATAGACATACTGCAGTTCCACATCCTTTTTCAATGCATTAGCAAAAGAAGTGATTAACTGACCATGATTCATTGCCACCCAGGCTTTGTGCTAGCCATATAACAGTAAGAGTGCAGAATAACAGCAATGCAGAAATTGCAGTTGCACTTTCAACTTTTGTTCAGCAAAGCTCCTCTTGAAAACGGCCTTGAAATGCTCTCACCTTCCACAAATCTTGTTTTGAAATGAATCTCTAGAATAATTGTTTCTGGTACTCTGCTTTCATGTCAATGTCCTTGAGTGGGGCCTGATTTTTTTTCCATTGTTCGGCCAGTAACGTTAGGCTAGGACATTGTAATTGATTTCTCCCCTGTGAGAAGGTTCACTGTTATAGGATAGGAATCCTCTCCTGCTGCAGGAGCTGTTCTGGGGAAGGCATCAACTGGCAGTGCTTGGTCTGTGGCTATTGAGGGTAAATGGTAAAAATGGTAAATGGTGCATTTATATTGCGCTTTTATCCAAAGCGCTTTACATACATTGTGCATTACATTCACCCATTCACACACACATTCACACACCGATGGCAGAGGATACCATGCAAGGCACCAACCTGCTCATTGGGAGCAATTAGGGGTTCAATGTCTTGCTCAAGGACACTTCGACACTAACTCTGGGGGAGACCGGGATCGAACTGGGAACCCTGCGGTTTCCAGTTCACTCTACCCGGCCACTCTACCCCTGAGCCACTGCCGCCCCTAGGTAGTGAAGGTGGAGAATCCTGTTCTGTGGCGGGGTTCACTACAACTTCAGAAGCAAGCAATTAGCAATGGGCACTGGTTTGAAAAACTAGAAAGGGGAGCATATCTCTGCCAGGCTAGGTGGCCTACCCAGGGCTCTGTGTCAAAAGGGAGACGTGACACCCTTGGTACATCAACCTGCGGTTCTAGACATACTGAGCCCGTACCTATTTGCGGACCCTTACCATGTCCAGTTACATTCTATATTTGCACATACACATACAGTATATAATTGGTTAATGGGTTTGTAGGATCCCTCGCTCCCATACTTTTATAGCTGTGCCATGCACACATCACCAGATGTGTATTAATAACGGCATGGCTCATTTTGAATCTCTGACATCATATTGATGGAGCCACAGTGCTGTTCCATCACAGTAAGCACTGTGGCTTACCCAAGATAATTGGTTCCTCTTTTAACCTTCCATATTAGTAGTGGAGAAGAGATTGAAATGCTCTTTCACCCTGAAATGGAACAGCGAGTGCTGTGGCTCACTGTGTTAAGACACATAATCGGTTCAAAGCCCACTCTTACACTTCCATATTAGTAATGGAGGAAACACTGAAAGGCTTTTTCTAATTGTGATATAACAGCAAGTGATATGGGCCATATGGCTCACTGTGTTAAGATATTCTCTTTTGCTAAGTCGTGCTCTCCCTTAATTCAGTAGGAAGACTATTCCAGGAGTGTTTTCCGCCATTTTGTCCAAAACTCACGCAAATCGGTACACATCATTTTTGTGGTCATATGATCATGATGTATAGCCTGGTAAACCCTCCCTCCGGAAATCTCAATTCCATTTCATTTCAGGAGTGAGTCTGGCCTGATCCGCCTGTCTGCAATATTGGCTGTGCTGGAGTTGGGCGGGAGTAATACCGTTGACTGACAACCCCTTCAGCCAATGATAATTTTTCCCCTTCAGCCAATCAGCAGTTCACCAGTCTTAATGTGACGCGACGGGACTTTTGAGACAGCCATACCCAAAATGGGTTGCCTTTTTCGGGTACAATGGTGTCACTGCCCGCCCCTACCGGTTCTCTAATTATTATTTTTTAAATAGGCTTTGTCATGATTAATTGACCACATATATGAAGTTAAACAACTAAATTCTATCCAAACGATATCTTATAAGTAAATTCCGTGCCTCAAAATAGAAGTTAGAGAGCTTTTTGAAGTAAAAAAATAGCGGAGAATTGGCCGCACAAGAAAAAGATGGCTGCCGTTCGTGTTTTGGGCTCACTCGAACTCGCCACCTGATTGGCCAACGTAAGCTGTCAATCACAGAACAATGAGCGACGACGCTGATAGGCGCGGCCGTTTGGCATACACAGCCAATATTGCAGAGAGGCGGTTCATGCCAGACTCACTCCTGAAATGAAATGGAATTGAGATTTCCGGAGGGAGGGTTTACCAGGCTACATGATGTATGTGTCAGCATTTTCACATGCCCTTCTGATTGACTACGATTGGCTTTTAAAGTTAGCGGGAGAGGCCGTTTTGCACAAAATGCCGCAAATCATTAACGCATTGTCTGGTTGCCATGACACTATGCACACACACTGGTGGTATGCCACCGCCACCCCAAACCTTTCAAATCAGCCTCTTGGTGGCGCTATAACAGCTCGCTGCACGTTTTGCCTTTATCTCTTGAACCATTGGTCATACAGTCAACATCTTTTTCCTTGGATCATGAGAAAGTGCAGTCTGGCCATTTGTGCCAGACTACATTTTCAGCGATTTTGTGTTTTCATCAAAACACACTTTTTGCTACAACCCTTTCAAATTCTGTCCACACCTCACACAAATCAGTACATAGATCTCTGCAGTCATGTGATCAAGATGTATCAGTCAGATGTAGCAGGTTCCATTCCAATTGGCTATGACTGGCTTCCAAACTTTGCCAGGGTAGGCAACCTGGCCTGGCAAGGATCTGTGCTCAGAGGAGCGCACATTTCTTGTTTTACATCTATTATAACCATGCACCTTGTGTATATTTGTCATTGTGCCTTCTTATTTGACTTTGTTTCACTCGTTGCTTTCTCTTTTCTTTACCCTTTTAGCTATTTTCTTGAAACTCAAAACACTGGGAGCTTGTATAAAAACATATTTCACCCACTATTCACCTATATACCTGTGCCTTCTATACTACTGTCCATACATGTATTATATCTCACTTATATTATACTACTGACGATGCTGTACATACCCCACATTCATATTTATAACACTTCAATACTGTACATTTCTTGTCCATGTTGTATTTACCATATTCATATTATTTGGTGTAGACGTAAAAAGAAGTGGGATAAAAGGGAATAAAAGCGGTACAAGTACAGAGCCAATTCAGGTCCAGTTTTCTAAGTCTAGGTTAAATAAAGTGGGAGTGAGTAGGACCATAATGACTTGAAGGCACTGTAACCTGATTGAGAATGTATTCTAGGTTTAACAAGGACACCTTTATCTGATGATCTCTTAGGCAGGGGTTCTCAGCCTGTGGGCCAGGGCCCACTGGTGGGTCGTGAGGAATGGACTGGTGGGTCGTGAGGAATGGATTTCAAGTGGGCCCCCCAAGAATTGGCGAAAAACTAAGATTTTAATGATAATATAACATTAACATAAAAAATAAATCTATATGTACATGTTATTTTTTCTTTAAATCCTTGAAAAGTGAGATTTCATTGCGATACCTACAAATAGGATGTTAATAGTACACTACATCGAAGCCGGTGAGAATGGCTGGGGGAATGTGGTGTTTTCACCCCTGTCCGTTTGTCTGTCTGAGTGTCTGTGTCTGTGAGCAACTAATCTCGGGCATCGCTGGATGAAACTTTGCACACACATCTGATCCCAGGAGGCCAAGGAAGAATCTCCACTTCACATCTTTCAAATCAGCCTCATGGTTGTGCTATAACAGGCCATGTCAGATTTTGGTCTATAACACCAATCAATCAATCTATTTCCCCTGGATACAATTTAGGCATTTAGCAGACGCCCTGAGCTAAATCGCTCCAGAGCGATTTACAGTAAGATGCCTTGCATCTTGATGCAACTTCCCCTATTAGACCTCAGCCATTTCCGCCTGTCAACATTTTCAACGAGTTCCATTTTGTGTTTTCTTCAAAACAGTTATTGCTAGTTTGTTACTACTCCGATTTTGTCCAAAATTCACACAAATTGGTACATTCTCTCTGGAGTCATGTATCAGTCAGACATTTGAAATTCCATTCTAACTGGCTTCCAAAGTTTGAGGGAGAGGCCTGTTTTGAAAAAAAAAAACACAAAACATGGGGGCACCAGAAGTGCAACAGCACCAACAGCTCACGACTAACACAGCCCCGGGGTAGGCAACCCGGCCTGCCGGTCATCTGCAGTCCGAGGAGCACATTTTTCTAGTTCAACATGCAAACAAAAAAATGGCAGACTTGCGGTCATTTAAAAATGTTAAGGAAGCACACTGACTCCATCCTAACATACAATAGAGAGTGGCGCGCATGCATGGCTGTTTGTTTGTGTGTCTGCGTGGTTCATACGGGTCCTCATGGTCTCTCTCTCTCAATACAAACTGATGGTCACTCGACCATGCTCTCTCCGTTCTCTCTCTCGATACAAACTGATGGTCACTCGACCACGCTCTCTCCGTCAAGACAACGTTACGTTTCGCTTTCGTTTTCGCCTCAGGGCACCGCTGTTGCAATGAACGTCTACAGCCTACTAGACGAGAGCCCCGCGCAGCGGGTAGACCATTTGATGATGGGGAGGGCCACTATATTTCCACACTCACTCCAGAGGGCCACATTGCATATAATGTCTCTCCGAATTTTAACTTTTTTCGCCATTCTATGTCACACATAAGTAGCAAAAATAGCCGATCTACAAGTTCAAAACAAAAGCGATAATATATTAGTATTCCGATATTAACCTGCGGTGAAGGTGGGGCCGCATGTCGCATGTGGCCCCCGGGCCGCCAGTTGCCCGTGCATGGGGTAGACGGAAGGGCCGCACAGCGGCCCGCACCTCTAGTTGTTTACAATACTGTACTGAACTGTTTGTTTGCATCCAAGAAGGGACACGAGGCTTCCTCCATGCATGAATGCTTTGCACTCAAGCACATTTTCAATGTAATCTATCCACCTGTCTGACTGTCTGGAAAACACCCACATATATCATCATCACCCAATGTTCATGGCTGGAAGCTGTTGGATCAGGACGAGCGCTCAGTTGATTGGATTGATATACTGTGCTGTGGCTACTACTATTGGTACTTTATGGTGAGGAATTGTGTTGTATAGAATTATTGATAATCACAAAAAAAATGCAAAAGCATTTGCTCCAAAGGCAGTATTAAAATCTAGTATTCATATATAATAATAATAATGCATTGAATTTATATAGCGCTTTTTTCAGTACCCAAAGTCGCTTAACAAACAAAACAACTTTAAGAGAAAACTAGTTAAAAGCAAAGAAAAAAAAACATGAAGCTAAAACTAAAAGGCACAAAGGGAGAGTTGAATTAGGCAGGGAAAGCAAGTCTGAAAAGGTGGGTTTTGAGGGAGGCTTTGAACAGGGCAATGAGAGGTGGGAGTGACTTCCAAAGGGAGGGGGCTGCAACTGAGAAAGCCGTGTCACCCGAGGTGCGTTTTTTTGTTTTGGGGGATGTCCAAGAGGTTGGCATCACCAGACCTGAGGGAGTGATATAGTAAAGTATTTTCCCCACCAAAAATGATTTTTTGATCGATTGAGATCTTTATATACCATCAATTAACATACGGTACAATGTGTGAGAGTGTAAGTTATGGGAACAATTGTGTGCAATGAAGGGCTTGTTGTTCAACTGTCTGTACCGAACTTAGGTACTGATTCTAAATCACTATCATGGAAAAACGTGACCCTCTGTTATATATCTTTCAGAAGATACACATTACTGTTCATTCCCTTAATTTCAGCAATGTTTGTTACATCAAGCAATTCTATACATTTTCTTATGGTCTCACCATTTATAAAACGATAGAGGTCTATACAAGAACAGTAACCAGGAATAATACTGGAGGTCTTTGTATGAAAGCAGCATATTTCCTGCAGCCTCATTTATAATGTTTGACTGCCCTCTGCTGTACAAAGCTGGAATAACTAGTGTTTAAAAAAAAAGTAGTATTTTATTTCCAATTCTTTTTTTTTAATGGTCAGTAATTGATTGATTCAATATATAGTAGGCTCCTGAGGGTCATTTAGCTATTTATTTTACTTATCTGCTCAGTGTAGTGTTCATTAAAAAAAAAAAAATACATACAAAAATGTTATGTTAAATATTCTTAAGCAGCCATATTGGTGCAAAATCTACATAGAAAGTCTAATTGCATTACATAAAAAAGGAGTGCAATGGACCACAATGGAAACAAGCCCCCTGGGGATTTTTGTGCATCTTTTTAGCATAACCTTTGACCGTACTACACACACACACGAGAGTATGGTCTCCGGACAATACCTAGCTGTCACAGACTCAATCTTCTACGGTCAAGGACAAAGGGACTGAGAAGAACAAGAAGGTGGAATTTCTGAAAGTCTGACTTGGCTTGGCAATTCCACTTGGGAAATCTAATGTTTCACAGAAAAGTCCTCATTCCTTCCAGAGTTGGACCGGGAAATGCAGACGTTCAGAATTAAACCAAGTGTCTCGGAAAACATCTTCAAAATAATTTATTTAAGATTCATAAAGGTAATATCTTGCTTAGTGATCAGCATATAAAATATGTACAGAGCAACTCATTGGTAAAAGTGACATGTCCAGCTGTGAAAGTATGTGCTTAAAGTAGAGAAGCCAGTAATAATTCAGGAATTTATGGAGAATGATCCTTCAAGTTAAGAATTTTTGTGATGCTTTGCTGCTAGACATCAGTATCCCGAATGTGCAGGCAGGCCTAGGTAGTTGTCAGAAGTTATGAAAGGCTGCAGCTCGATGTTTTGGACTCTCTCCCCTGAAATAGAAAGATAAAGGTCACCTTTAATATTACATTGTTAAAACTGTGAAATATAATTATATATTATCAATATCTAATATAGATTGCCGTTTATGTACAGTGAGTGGAAATTAAAAATATTTTTATAACAAAAAGTGTCATCTGCATTAGATACCAGTCATAACTATGCCAGTGGAAGGTTGCCGACTTTCAGAGAGGGGGTTATGGTAGCACAGATACTATATGTAAACAAACCAGGTAATTTGTTCCAGTTAGGGTGGATTTATTCCAGATTAAGGCTGTTTCGCATGTATAAACCAAGCTGTTTATCATAATTTAAAGTTTTGCAAGTAGTGGTCCCCATCTTCACGACGTAAGATGGCACAAAGGGCCAGCGCAATTATCATTGCCATCTTCAGAAAGACGCAGATGTAATTTTTACGCCCGACGTCCTCTTTGTTTAGGTAACGCATGAGCCTACAGTATTCACCCATGGGCGTGTTAGTCTTAAAATGAGGTGTGGTCTGGTGCAATCAGGGTGCACTGCTAATATTACACACAGACATTTTGCTTACGCTAAGACCAGCTTTGATTTGGTCTTAACTAACGACAGCGCAGACATTTCCTTACTATTACTGGGATTAAGATGTGCGTAGGTGGTTCGCAATGCGCGTGCACACTGATTGCAATCAAAATCACTCATGTTCACTCAATTTATTATTATTGTGATATTATTATTATTATTATTGTTGTGATTATGATATTGTAGCCTACCACAATGAAGATGAATATTGTCTTTTGCTCTAACGGCAGATAAACACTTTTAAACTGTCATGCACTTGATTCTTCATTAATCCCATTAATAAGAATTAAAACAAAAATGGGCCTCTGTTATGCATCTCCAAAGAAAGAGGGGGGAGAAAAAGATTAATTATTTCATTGCTGTATTATTATTATTTATTGCTGTATTATTTTAATATGTTCAAATACTTCTCATCATGCAAGGAAGTCATGAATTCATAGACTCCTGGCATTCTTTCTTTCTCTGTAGCCATACGGTAATCATCAAAGTAATACCCAGTAATCAGTAATACCCAAATGGGGCTCAGAGGACGCACAGAGCGCGTGTCATGCTTTAATATGCAGTTTAAAAGATAACCCAACTGAGAATGTGCATGTGAATATCAAGTTGATATGTCAAGATATCACAGATGTCTCTTGGACATGAGGATACATTATGCTACGGTGATTCTGACCGCAGTTGGCACGGGCACTGTTTGTCCACCTCTCCTTTTCAGGTGATATTTGTATGAGCAGAGAGCTTTTGTTTCCCTCGCATATCCTGACATAAATATCACAACAACTTTTTCTGCTCCAATAGCTTCATATTTGGGCTGATAGTCAGTCACTTACTTAGCGCTCTTTTGTTCAAATACGTTTCTTATATGGTCTACCCACAAGCTTTTCTTAACTATGTGGGTGGTGGGTTCTTGCAGACTGCTCACATTACAATCCATGTAAAAAAATAGCTCAAGTGTACTAAAACGAACAACCCGTTATAACCGTCTTGCAAATATGGTGCAAGACAGAATAAGGCTAGCGTACCAGCCATTCTACAGTACTTTTTTCTTGCACTATAACCAGTATCTTAACTGCTGTGCCGTCTTGGGCGACTGAATTTCCCCCGCGGGATCAATAAGGTCTCTTCTCTCTCATAGTACACCATGTGTAAACACTCCGCCCGGTATGTTTTTTCAGGAACAAGGTGGGTATACAATGCTTACCCTCCACTACACCCTGCCTGTTTCGCCATCGACTGGTCCTGACAACACCCTATCCACTGGCAGTTGTCTGACCCCTCCAGTACACTTGTGACTTGACTTTATTAAAGGTAACCAATTAGTCACATTCATTTGCTTGTGGAAAAAGGCAAAACTAAATCACATGGAAGTGAACACGAGGCGGTGAAAAATCAGAATTTTAACAATTGAAGACAATTTTAAGAAATTTGTAAATACAATTTAATGTTTCATACTTGTTTTAGACTTTTTAATAACCCGTGGAAACCCTGTATTTAGTATAGTCCTACTATAGCACCATTTGTGAAAGTCAACAACATATTGAGGCAATGTGCTTGTACCTATATGTACTCCTGTTAGCATGCTACTGGCTACTGGCGGATACCTGTTGTCTCTGCTGTTGGCGTCTGTACTCTTCTTCACTAGCAGCGAGAGCTTGAGCCAGAGCCAGGTCTTCCTGCTCCTGAGGGCTGAAGACACAAAAACTACTATATCAGACAACAGGTTATCATAGCAGATGCTGAAAATGAAAGACAATGACACACATGAAGGCAAAGTTATCACCAAACGTAAAAGAGCATAACATATAAACTAGCCTCTAATACTTAATGGCTTTCAGTGTCATAACGGGGCAAGCAACTATAGTATTTAAAAATGTGGCTGCCAGGCAACAAGGATTCCTCCAAGGAATTGTTGCCCTGAGGTTAAAGCACAGCACATGTTGCTGTTATCAATCTGGCAAACTGTAAATACATGAGGCACTTTTTTTAAACACCCAAGACACAAATCCAGCACACCACTGAGCCTACAGGGTCAGTTTGAGTTAGTATTAAGAAGCTAGGAAATCCATTCTGTTCACCAGACTGTTCTCTCCTCTAAAGTCCAAAAGGGTGAAGGGATACAAGATCCTCTCAGCGCACACTAGCAGGCTGAGGAACTGTTTTTTTCCCCACAGGCCATCAGCACACATAAATAACAGTGAAAAGTGTCAAAAAGTGATAACTCTCTGTACTTTGCACTTTCTCTGACTGATATTCTTGCCCTGCGTTTATTGTTTATTGAGTGTTTTATCATGTTTTTATTATCATGTTTTTATTGTATTGGAGCTTCCGAGCGTACGTTTTTCACATACTGTACATGTACCTAAACAGTGCATCTCAGTGACAATAAAGTGCATCTGAATCAATAGTAGTTTCATGTCATAACATTTTTCTTGGCTGGGTTATGAGTGATGTGAAGTGTTTGCAGGATACTGTATTATGCAGGGTTATAGTTATTATAGTGGGATTAGAGTTCTTGATATGGATTGCTCACCTAAGGGTTGGCTGAACATTATGACTCGACTCAGTCAAAGACATCTCCAGAGCCCTTTGTAAGGCCTGCTCCTCTGTCTGTAATGACAAGAAGATGTTACACACTCATGTTTAACCACAAAAGCTATTACATATTCACTAATATAATTTTAGAGTGCGGCTATGCCGTGTCATTAGAACAATATACATACCAGGCCAGCCTGAAGTGAGGCTGATGGTGGTATTACATTCTGTGCTACAACTGGAGTAGGCATCCATTGGCCCTGGCTGAGAGAGAAAATGTTATAAATTGTTCACAATCAAATCACACACACACACACACACACACACACACACACACTTTACCTACCCAATGTTGTTGTTGCTTCTGTGGTTTGCAGGCACACCATTAGAAACATGGCCAGGGTTTCCTCGACTGGCTGAACTGGAACCAGACACTTTGCTGGAGGAAGCACCTTGGGCCCGCATCGAAGCCGCATGTCTAAAGTAAAGAAATCAGACTATCAAACATCATGGTTGAAAGAACCTCAGTCACGTGAACAGTGTTGGGTTGAGTGGAGCATTAGGACATTCTGCACCTACCCACTTTTGGAGCCTGGTTTGTCATCAGTCTTACAGTCATGGTCAAGTGAGTGTCTGTGTTTAAGACAGTAGTTCAAGTGGCACTGGTCACATGTGATCCGAATCAATTCCTTCTGCTTACAGCCTCCTTTTGAACATTTATTTGTAAAAATCTGGGGGGAGAGGAAAAAAAAAGAAAAAAGTGAATCCTGATTTATTTTATTTCTATTTGGTCTTTGTATCAATGTTGTCTCATTGTATGGAAAATACATATATAATATGGTATATTTGTAAGAGCAACCTTTCTCTTTCTCTGGGCAGGGTCGGACTTGCAATCCCGATCAATGTGTTCACCAACTTTAATGTCAGGCATTTCTCCCCTCTTGATGGGAATGGGAATGTTGCACAAAGGACATACAGGGACCTGGACATCCTACATGACCAACCACAAAGCACAAAAACAATTACCGTTGCAGATCATCACTAGATGAGGATATCACATTCTCAATCTAATTTAACAACATTCCAGGCTTCTCCTGTGTTTATTCCTTATTCCCACCTTATTTCCTCACTTATGTGACTCAAGACCATGATCACATGGTATCGAGCACCAATATCAATATACCAAAATCAATTCCATTGACTCTACTCACAAGTCACAACATTAACCCATTAATACCTGGAACGCATCTGTGTCACTTTTAGATTTCTTTAGGCTATTCAAAAATAGCAGATATACAAGCTCATAGCGCGGCACCGAGTGCCGCACTACGAGCTTGTAGATCTGCTATTTTTGAAAAATCGTGAAAATTATTTTTTTACATTTTTTTCCGAAAAACTGTTAGGATTTAGAAAATGTTTAGAAGCGGCCTCAGGTCTTAATGGGTTAAATGCCATTAGGCCTTTGACATCACAAGTTAAAAAACGATACAAAAAGATATTGAGCTTGTTGTAGCGGAATACTGTAAAATCTTAAGTACCTTCTTGTATGATGACATGCACTTGTGATTTGCATAGGTGACGTGGTCTTTACAGAAAATCTCTTCACAGGCATCACATCTCATGGGGAGGAAATCTGCAATAGTAAACCAGCTTCTTAATAAGACCATACGAGTCACAGAGACCTGAAACTTGCTCATCACTTCCATTTTCACTTGTTTATCCTGTACGAGTTCTCTCTCCTGATTAGATAGAATTGGCATAATCCTGCCCTGAAAATGTGTTTTCCATTTACTAAAGACCTGGAGAGACAGAGAGACCCCTGTCACTGAACAAACACTCTATAGCAGGGGTGTCAAACTGGCAGCCCGTGGCACAAAGGGGTCCAATCAGGCCCGCAGGATGATTTTGAGAAAATACATTTATTCTGTATTAGTACAACAGCCGTCCCACTCCTGCTGTAGGGAGAGACTCACTTTTCAAATTACAGCCGTTTCATTTTCCTTTACTGAGCAATGGATGTAAAGGCTTCTTTTTTTTGTGCATGTTTTAGTTGTGTAATCCACTCAGTTGTTGTCAAAAAGAACACTTATTTCACCTTTAACAAAAGGGAACCATGTGAGGAAATAGTTAGCCTTTCCAAGCCCACTTACCTAACCGTTTGCAAGACTTCTCAGAGCAATGCTTTCCGAGATCTGGAAACTCCATTGTACAGTTGTGATGCGGCCACCTATAATCAAATCTTAGCACCCTGGGAGAGAGAGAGAGGGGGGGGGCAATGATTTTCAAATGAAGACTGAACAAGACCCAGGATTCACTCTCTTTCTAGATCTGCATTTAAAGTTGATGCTAATCTATGAAATAATAGAGCACCGAAGTCCTGACGTGACTCGTTCATCCCCAGGTTTGCGGAAGTAATTTCTCTATGGAGAATAACATTGGGTCATCTTAGAATCGTCTCATATAAGAATTGTGGTCCAAAAATAAACACCGCGTGTCGGCGTTATTGTCAGGGAGAGGGTTCTGTATCGTTTATGATAGTCAGTCACTTATATTTGATACAGTCTGTTTCTGGCGAAAATGTAACTAATTCGGCGGAAGTAACATTAGCGTTTTCTCACCGTCAGTTGATGCTTCATATCCATAAGAGTCAACACGCCGGGGTCATTTGTTTATTTTTGGAACACAGTTCTTATTTGACGCGATATTAAATACGTCTATGGGATTCAGAACGGGGGTGGAAAACTGCGAACCAGGTAGACAAACAAAGGATGTGTAAATGACGTCAGACTTCGGCGGTCTATAAACAAGCTTGCAAGGTGGTCTGGCTGAATGTAGTGGTAAACAAAAGTACAAAAACCAGCAGCGATGTTATACTATACTCCTAAAAAGAAAGATTTGGAAACTTAACTTTGGTTGATTATTTCTCCCCTTCAATAATACCAATTACCATTGTATTTTATATCGTTGTTATCGTTGATTAATGATTAGTCACCTTTACAACGAGGTAAAACTTTTAAGGAGTGTGCAATGCTTAGGCAAGTGCTAGCGGAGATCCATAATAAAGTAAAGTAAATCGTGGAATGAGCAACACAGCCAAACGTGTGGGTAGTGTTCCCAAAAAAAATCCCAAAATCCCCCATTATGCTTCTGTTGGTATTCGCTCTCGTTTTGAGGGACCTGCCAGTACCCACCTGCTGGCAGGTGTGTGACTGGCACCTGAGCATTGGTCCCGCAACTTTGACAGAGATCTGTCTGTGGTACCGTTGTGCAAATTGTGCCTGCAAATCTCTGGAAGAAAGCCTATGGTTGCTCAGTGAAGCAAGGGTGAGGAACCCGTCTTCTTGGGGAATTTTATTTCTGGGACGGCCACTTCGCGGTCTGTCTTTGACTCCAGAAGTCTTACATTTGGAAATGGTACCAGGGAAATGGTCCACTTGCCCTATTGTACGGCCTTATCCTGAAGGGACAAACGTGGCATATTTCCATGGGGGAAGTGTTGCTGCTTGGAGCATACACAAACTCAACAAAGTTGCAGGACCAATGCTCAGGTGCCAGTCACCTGCCAGCACGGCAGGTCGCTCAAAACGAGAGCAAATATTTGGGGGGCGCTACCCACACATTTAGCTGTGATACTCATTCCACGATTGCATGATTCTTACAAGTTATACCTCGTTGTAAAGGTGACTATTAGTCTATCAACGATAAAAAATACAATACCAATTGGTATTATTGAAGGGGAGAAATAATAGACAGAGGTTTCCAAACTTTTTTTGGTTTGTTTATGTAGCTTGATAAGCCCATTACATTTTATTTTCCTCCCTTTACATAATAGACAAACATCGCAACAAACAACATCACAAGACATGTTTTAAGTGAAGAAACAGCAAGCTCAGTATGCAAAAGATACTGCTAGGCTATGACTATGGCAAAAGGACAGCTAATATAAGACAACGTATTCAAGTCTGTTAACACAGACACAATTAGTTGTAGCTAATTTGTTTCAACTCATTGCATTTAACTCAAAATAATACACACATTTTTATGTACATTTACATTCATTGCTTCTAGCATTAATGATGTCTTGTTTATATATTATATTGTATATTATTGTACGTCTTTAAATGTCTTGATAAATTGAATACCCAGTACCACAATGGAAACAAGCCCTATAGGACCTTTTGTGTTATGCTTTTAACAATCATTGTAAAATAGTACCACTGTACTGTTTACAAACTAATAAAGTATTCAATCAATCAATACTTCCATTTCTTCAAAGCAATTAAAACAACGTGGAAAAGGGAGCCAGGCAGGAGTATCTAATTAAACAATAGTTGTCTAACTAACCCAAACTTATATCTACAACACAAAAGCATTAGTATGATTTAAATCTGATCTCAACTTGTAGATCAGTTCATTTTGACAAGCGACACGTCGTACTAAGGCCGTAGTATAATAGGAGAGTAGTATAATAGGCTTTGGAGTTTGTAGCTGTCAACAGGCCCACTTCCGACCGAGTTAAACAAGTTACATAACAACTTAAGCTTGGTTGCTGGTACAAGATAACCAGACAGAATGATTATAATAGAGACAAACACGCCGCCGTTCAAAGGTTAACCAAACAAATAACACACCTCTGTTTACAGTTGGCTAACATTTACCACGATTTCACTTAACACTAGATAGCAACAGATAGCTAGTATCATCTGACCAAGCAAACGCTGAATAATAGAGAATAGTGGTGTTAGGTTACTGAAGAATAGCTGTAAATATGACACTGTTAGGGCATAACATACCAATGATAATGTCACCGGTAGCAAGTATTAAAAAAGCAACGTTACCGTGGTAACAACGGCTTCTCACATAACGTTAAAATGCTGACTCTATCAATAGCTAAGAGCTAACTGGCATTAGCTACATTTTACACTTAATGAACGTTACGCCCAGCTATTACACCAAATTGTTTTCACACAATAACTTATGATTTCAACTCACCGGAGGACTGTTTGTGCTGCTCTGTTTAGTCGTTAGTAGAAATAAATTATTTAGCGTTAAAGCTGGTCAAAAGTGTGCCTCCGACTCGAGCAGAAAACGTTAGCATTCTATGTGTGTGTATTTATCATGGGGTTTTGATGTGTCACCCAGGCCCCTCCCACTTCCGCATGACCTCACTGACGTTTCTCGAAATCACACGATGGTGCCCGATTCTTCCATCGGAAAACGTCGCGTCACACTTCGATGACGTAATCGAGATTGACCAAATAATCGTTCTAAAGTTGTATATTTTTTGCTAGTATATTTTTCCAATTTACTATAACGTATCAGTTCTGATATAGGCCAAATACTTACTCACTTTGGCATGATACATTTATCTTGTTTCATTTTACTGTTCATTATTTTAAGAGACGGAGCTACTACTGGGCCACAACATAGGGTGGATTTTTTTTCCGCCATCTGGTTTTTCTTTAGCCTATGGTTCACATGACGCTTGGCAGAATCTTGAAATACACACTTCAAGAATGAAGAAAAACTAGCCCTGAAACATGACAGTCATGTTTCAGGGCTAGTTTTTCATCATTCTTGAAGTGTGTATTTCAAGATTCTGCCAGGTACAGGTACAGGCTGAAATGATGGCCCGTTCATGTTTAACCTTTTAGTTTTATTAGGCTACACATATCCTAAACACAAACCTGAAAATGGAAGAAATAGAAAAGAGCATAACTTTTGAAGGAAACAACCAGAGACAATTAAGTATAATCCCATACAAATCCCATACAATTTGGAACCACGTAATAAAGGTTATATTAAGATTCAAGCTACAGGACAAAAACAGCACCACAAAAACTGAGCTGAAATGTTCATAGCATATATTTCTGTTTTTACTAAATAGTTACCAACTGCATTTTCTTAATCCTTGAAGTGTGTATTTTAAGAATCTGCCATGTACCAGATTGAAATCATGTTCCACAGGGTTCATTTTTAATCCTATGTTAAGGGAAACATAGCAAATCTCTGGAAGTATACAACATACAAACAAACACATATCTAACCTACAATCCCGATTGTTGGCTAACGACCAAAAAACCCACCAAAAAACCCGACCAAAAAACCCGCTGTTGCCAGATCGTGCGCGAGCAACAAGCAACCTAACACACAAAGCTGCCCACTGCGCATGCGTCGACGCACTTTCTCTAACCAATTTACACCCACTTCACGCTTACAAAACCTGGACATGGCAACGTCGCTCATCGTTCTGTGATTGACAGCAAAAGCTGGCCAATCAGGTGGCGAGTTCGAGTGAGCCCGAATGGCTCCGAGTGCAGCCGACAAAAGACGAACGCCAGCCATTGTTTTGTGCGAGTCAGGGTGCGAGTGCCTTCATTTCTTACTTTAGCTTATAAAACGCTCTCAAACTTCTTCTCTGAGGCACGGAATTTACTTATAACATATCGTTTGGATAGAATTTAGTTGTTTCACTTCATATGTGTGCTCAATTATTCATGACAGAGCCTATTTAAAAATAAAAATTCAGAGAACCGGCGACAGAATTTTCGCTGACGGACAGAGAGAGATAGACGGAGAGGGAGAGAGAGAGAGAGGGAGAGAGGGAGAGAGAGAGAGAGAGAGAGAGAGAGAGAGAGAGAGAGAGACACGGAGATGGAGAGAGAGGAAGGACGGCAGGAGGCGATGCGCTGTTAAAAAATTTTATCCCACGATTTTTGAACCCCAAAATAAGCGAGCCCTTGCTTATTTTTGCGCAGACGTAATTTGTTTGTCATTGTGGTGAATGTTTGTGTGTGCTGCTGATGTTTGTTGTGTGAAGCTTAATGTCAGAGTGTTTGTGTTGGAGCGCCTCAGTGCGGCTGCAGAATTCATGTGCAACATCTTGCATGCGTGGCTGTGGCTTCACAGTTTTCCTTCGCAGTGTCTGTAGGTCACGGCCTGGAGACCCCAGGCTCTCCAGGGACCCCTAAGGGGGGGGGTGGGGGGGGGGTGAGACCCTCTCGGTTTTTTCTTATTTTTTTTTATCCCATGATTTTGTACCCCCAAACGACATTTTCTTTGGGGGGGGGTAGGGGGGGGGGGACTAGAATTCTGCCCGCGTAGCGGGCAGAACTTCTAGTTCCATACAATTTGGTATTAATAAGCATATCTTGACTGTATTTTAGGGCAACAATGTTCAGATACATCTATATTTGTCTTTTTACAAAATACTTGTTGATAGTTTTCTTGCCGACTATTTTCTCATAATCCTTGGAATGTGTATTTAAAGATTCTGCCTGGTACCAAGCTGAAATAAGGTTGTGTACACAGTGTGTGTGTGTGTGTGTGTGTGTGTGTGTGTGTGTGTGTGTGTGTGTGTGTGTGTGTGTGTGTGTGTGTGTGTGTGTGTGTGTGTGTGCGTGCGTGCGTGCGTGCGTGCGTGCGTGCGTGTGTGCGTGTGTGTGTGTGCGTTGTAATACCATCGTCAATGTAGTAGGTGCAGTGGATGCATTTGCAACTTCTGTGGACTCACTATGTAGCTTGCATATAAGAAGGCACTACTCACCGGTGGACTCTACCAACAGCCGACACTACCTGACGGCCAGGTGGGACTTCCAGGCCCATGAGAACAACAACAGAGAGCGCTTTAACACCAAGCAGCAGTGCAAGACTAAGAACTTTGTTTCCTCTGGTGATCCAGCCTAGGACATACCCACGGACTGGTTGTTGGAGGGTTTCGACAACTTGGGATGCCCAAAGACAAGGCAGAAAGGTCAGTACCCGGACCCAGAAAGGCTGGCACAAGTATTGTGCTGTCTCTGCTGCCATGTATGGCAGCACCGCCGCTACTTGTGCCCATGGAGTGCTGAGTGACACGCGTGTTGTATCATGAGGATGAGGACATATATCCATGAGTTTGTGAATGTAACCTCTACTGCACCTAAAATATGTGTGTCCCTGTATGCTTTCCCAGTGTGTGGACATAAATAAATTGTTAAACTGTGTGTGTGTGTGTGTGTGTGTGTGTGTGTGTGTGTGTGTGTGTGTGTGTGTGTGTGTGTGTGTGTGTGTGTGTGTGTGTGTGTGTGTGTGTGTGTGTGTGTGTGAGAGAGTGTGAGTGTGAGTACACACGACACATGTGTGCGTCCCTGCATTCCCAGTAGGCTATGAAGGCTTACTTGGTGACTCCTAGAATCTCGACCTAGAGAGAACTTTCAACTATCAGGCTCCTCTCCTGTGGTCCAGGAGGCAGACACCCGTTCACTTAAGAGCAGGCTAGGCTGCTGTTGTTCCATTTGGGGAACAACAGCACCATCATCATCCATAGTCTCTACAACAACTCTTATGAACATGTGGTGTGGTGAAGTAAGTAAGTATGTATATTGTATGTGTACAGTATATAACACTTCTCACAGAGAGAACTCACAAAGTGCTTTACATTCAACAGAAATGAAAACAGCATGAACATTATTTCAGCCTGTTACCTGGCAGAATCTTAAAATACACACTTTAAGGATGAAGAAAAACCAAGTGGCGGGAAAAAATCCACCCTATGCACGTGGACCTGGTGTGGACCCCACTTTCCATCTAGACTACTACTGCCTACTGCCATTGCAGCGTTTGCCAGTTGATGGCAGCAAAACTTTTCCTCATGCTATTTTCTGAATTAAACTGAACTATCATAAAGCTAAAAAGATGCAATGGCAATGTGTAGAAGGATTGATATATGATGTCACGTGTGTGTGTGTGTGTGTGTGTGTGTGTGTGTGAGAGAGAGAGAGAACTGAATCAATGCAATATCACATTTTCATTGCGTTTCAACAATAAATTTGACGTTTGACCAAGTTGTCATAATGTTGACACCTTTTGCCATGAATGCTGCACATAATAAAACACAATTATGAGGGTCTGTGGCTATAAAGTAACCAAAGTATGTGATATATGATAAGGTCAAAGTGTGCCATTAAAGGTGTAAAACATCTCCCCCATAATGATACAGTGGTTATAGGTATCTGAAGGAGGTATAGGAGATGTGAGCATCAATGCCTGGCCTATTTCTGTAGCACCTGGCTCATGAGCCAGTAATTCTGCTGCCAGATGGCACTGCTCTGTAAACACCTGGTTCATCAGTGAAATTTCTCAAGTGTGTGTGTGTGTGTGTGTGTGTGTGTGTGTGTGTGTGTGTGTGTGTGTGTGTGTGTGTGTGTGTGTGTGTGTGTGTGTGTGTGTGTGTGTGTGTGTGTGTGTGTGTGTGTGTGTTTGACGTACAACCAAACAACCCAAACCTATCACCTTGAATAATCATATGGGTGTAATAATTTCTCAATAAACGTTTAGAATTATGCAGTTTAGTAGATTTTTTTTTCTCCAAAAGTGGCAAGTGGTGGGCCTGGTGACTGTATGTCCCCTTGTCGTTTATTGCCACTTTACAGTAAATCCTCCAATTCCTGCATTCATTAATGCATGTGTCATCATCCTTATTAGAGTGGCATAGCACTCTAACCAGAATTTCCATTATTAGAAGGTACACAGCCACAAGTGGGCGCTACAGGTCTTTTTATAAAGTTATGCAGTCTGCAGGATGGAACAGACTTGACCTTTCTCTCCAGTGAAGTGAGGTCCAGAGGGCCTG